>NC_057711.1:108576349-108592925 GCF_004010195.1 Chiloscyllium plagiosum | reverse complement strand
TCACTCATTTCCTTCAGACTTATCCCACAACTTCTGTTTATCCTGTGTTGTCCGTGACAAACTCTTATCTCTGACTCCCTAAGGGTGTTTGACGTCAGTCTACCGTAGGTTATTGATTAGGCATATCTTTTCTTCTATCAGCATCTATTTCTATCCAGAGGCCACTTTGACCTCTTTGATTAGGGTTTGTTCCTGTGTCTCCGTGCAAGTGGGGAAACAGATGTCTTCCTGTTTGCCCATACATCCACCATTGTTCTGTAATCACGTCTCATGCTAACATATCCTTTCTTTTTGCTGAATATATATTTTCTCATTCCTGTTCTGTATCAGAATTTATAGTTGCAGAAATAACATTAATTCATTTATATCCCACAGTTATATAAACATTTCCCTGGTTAAAAGTAAAATGTTCCATCATTTCACTTGTTTCTCCTATGGATTGTTTCAGGGTCGGAGAATTGTGTTCACTTTGGATCCATTTTCTGACAATGACCATTACTATAAATTAGAACCTGTTTGAGAGTGGGAAGTGAATTCAGGACTCTGGGAAGTGGAGAGATCAACACTGCAACAATTTTCCCACCATTGTGAATTGCTCAAAACAGGGGAACCTACATTATGTGCTCAGATTTTCAGTAAGGTTTAGGATTCAGGTTTCTGTACAGTTTTACTGAGTTTGTACCGACTTGTAAATGTGAGTGAACAGTTCCCATAACAGGCTGTTAGAGGTAAGTTGCTAAGCTGCCAACAGCTGATATACACTAATTTTCGGCATAAACCCAACTAAAATTAGAAGTACTACTGACAAAAGTTAAAGTTGCAGTATCTTTCTAGAGCAGGAAAGATCCATTTGTCTGATGGCATAGCCAAGGTTGAACTAGAATTCCTAATTACTCTTGTCTAAATTCTTCACTCAGAAGGTGGTGAATCTTCAAAAATCTTACCTTATGCTTCTGTCAAGACTTTGTTCGTGATTATATTCAAGACAGAGATCGATAGACGTGTAGATTTTAAAGGTATCAGGGGATATGGGAGCAGCATAGTGACATTGAAGTAGAAAATCAGCTATGATCTGGTTGAATGCCAAAGAGGGCTCAAGGGGCCAACTGACCTATTCCTTTATCTGTTTTCTAACATTCCTAATGTGTGTTGGTATTTATGCAGAATCTCAGAAATTATGTTCTTTATTTCCTTTATTCAACATTTCATTTCTACAGCAATTGCTGCTGTGAGAATTGAAATATTCACTTCTCTTGAAAAGAGAGAGAAGAACGCGGTTCGGGCTGAGGAAATAATTTGGATGTTTTTTTCTTCTTGGAATTTCTATTTCAGCCTTTTCTCCACACACCGCTTTCAAAAAACATCAGAAACTGAAAGCTCATTGTGCCATTTATCCCTTTTCTAATTTATTCCACAAACTCCCCAGCTGAGTAAACTCAGTTATATTGTCTGGTGAGTAAACATTGACAATTTAAATTTGATGGGAAATGTGCTCATGAATTGAACTTGTTAGGCTCAGACGAAACTGGTCATCAAAACAATCCAATTCAGTAACTTTACTGAGATTTAAAATTATTTTAGTATGCGTTCTATATCAAATTAAGGATTGATGAACTATGGAGCAATGTTTAGCAGATCACAAACAAAACAAAAGCAATTATTAAAATGAACTGTGTTTAAAAAATAGGTTTATCACAAAACAGATCGATCACCACATCTAACCCAGTTTGAGCTCTGCTGTTTTACAAATAGCATAGAGGTATCTGGGGATTAGAAGAGTTGCATTAACTGGGAAAGCATTTAGCATGTTAGTACTGGCGATTTGTCAAGTGTGTGTGTGTCTGAAACAAAAAGAATCGGGGTGACTTTTTTCAAGCAACTTCATGGGTCTCCAGCTAGCTTCATTTCTTGTTTTTTTTTGAAAAGTGGGCAGAGTTTTGACCACATCCTCTCCAAGTCGTGCCAACCTAGACAATTGTCTAATTTGTCTATTCGTCACTCCAGCTTTATTGAAGCATTAGCAAGACTCTACCCAATTCTTCAGTGTGGTACGGATATGAGTCATTCAGTTAAGCTACTGGTCAGTGGTGGCTTTCAAGAAATGAGCCAGAAACTCCAGTAGTGGAGACAATAGATGTATAGTCCGAAGCTGGGACCATTTACAAATACCGTCTGGGAAGTTGAAATTCCAATTACCTGGAATCTGGAACCTTTCTAAAAATCATCTCCAAGTTACAATCGGAGATTTTGGAGGGTACTGACTCACTTGACCTTACTACCCAGGAAAAGCCAGAGGATTAAAGTCTGGTCTTATTCCTGGGAACTACTAAACTGAACCCTTGACTCACCACTGACCTTTTGAGTGCACACCCTCCCCAACCCTGACACCACACTTTCTCCCCACCAGTGATGGCCACAGCCCCAGGACTTGACAATGTCCCCGAACTGATGCTCAACCTATCTTCAACATTCATTCACTAGTAACACTAGTGCCTCACCCATCTGACACTCTACACACCCAGGCCAGCTTGAAACTCTACCCTGTACCATCCTACTCTACTCTCCCACCTGCACCTCATCCCTGTACTAACCTCACACACCTCACCTTCTCTCAGTAGCTGTCAAAGCGACTACAGGAACTTTAAATCACAGAATAATCACTTAGTGCTGAAAAAAGAATGCAGTATCCACTTTGCCCCTGTAAATTCCTGAATTCAAGTGTGCTGCTTCAGGTGAGAAGACACCTGGCCAGAACATTCCCAGGCAGAATACATCTGTAAGTGTCTACTTTTTTGTCTGATCAGGAAAATATGGCTCAATATTATTAGTGGAAGATGTGGTACTGTCAAAAGTCAGAGGATGTAGCTGGGATTTATTCTTGACCATGACAGTTACTACACAATGTTGAGCGATTGATATCTTCTACTTGTCAACCCAAGAACGGATGTTATTAAAAGTTCTGGAAAAAACTGCCATGTTCCTTCATTATCACCAAAGCTGAATATATCAAAATAGAAGTGTCAGCAAAAAACTCCTGACCTACAGGAATATCATTAATGAAAATGATAATGTATCGTGAATACCATGGTATTGTTATAAAGTTAGCACTATTATATGATAGCATTATTACTGAAATGCTTGTTATAATTGTATTGACTACATAAGTTGAAAATTAAATCATTTTATGAACCTGTCTGCAATTTAAGAGTACAAAAATGTACCAAAGTATTCTAATTTTAGCACAGGTTAAGATAACCTGCTGCTGCTAAGCCACTAATAAAGCAAGAAAGCTTAATATGAATTTCATTAACAGTGATAATCATTTGAACAAGAATAGTTCATCTGTTTCTATTGGAAGGCCAGTGAGCTACAACATATTACAAATTCAAGTTATCCACTTGAGCCAATTTACACTTCAACAAAAGCATGCCAACCGGATTCATTTTAATAGACATGTTCAGTTGGTCATGACTTATATAGAGAGAAAGTGAGGACTGCAGATGCTGGAGATCAAAGCTGAAAAATGTGTTGCTGGAAAAGCGCAGCAGGTCAGGCAGCATCCAAGGAAGAAGGGCTTATGCCCGAAACGTCGATTCTCCTGCTCCTTGGATGCTACCTGACCTGCAGCGCTTTTCCAGCAACACATATTTCAGCCATGACTTATATAAGGCAATTTAATCCACATGGGAGTTTAAGGCAAATCAGAAATTAAACGATCTGTTTAACCCTGCTGTGCAAAGAACTGTAATAGCTTTACCATATCTAGGCCAGAAAGTCTGGGTTCAAGTCCCACCTGCCCAGAGGTATGCCATAACTGGTCAGAAATGGTTAATTAAAAACTTGTCCCATTGGACAGAAGGTAGTGCAGTGTAGGGAATGGGAACAAATCTGGATTTTATAAATAAGCTAAACTAGATACTATTAGATTACTCAATAGGGAAAACTATCACTGTATTCAATATACTTTGACTTTAGTTCTGGCTACTTGAGTTTCTATGATTACAATTACTCCACTATTGGCAACCTTACCTCCAGTTGTTTTGAATTCAGTATCCAAACTTCTCTATCTCTCTCCCTTCCTTATACTACCTTTCTAACCAAAGTTCTGAATATCTACCCAATATAACTTGGTGTGAAATAATGTTTAATAATGCTGCTATCATATATCTTCGGAGGTTTACAACATTCAATAAGTGCAAGCTCTTGTTGATACTGTAAATGTTATACAACTCTCCCAATTAACAGAAAATTGAATTTTTATAATTGGTTAAACCACTCAGATGGTTGCTGTCAGTCTGAAACAAACAAACACAGAAAATGCTGGAGAAACTCAGCAGGTCTTCTGAAGAGTCATTGTTCTGGATTCAAAACATTAACTCTGTTTCTCTCTCCTGATCCACTGTGTTTCTCTAGCATTTTCTGTCTGCATTTCAAAATTACCTCTGTGGTAGCTCTTCCTGACTATGTAAGTTTCTTACTGCAGAATGTTTTGCAGATTACACGATTCATGATATAAGTATGAATGGAGATGAATAAATAAATACATGCATAGAAATGTATGTATATATTTGTAGTGCACATTATGCATATAACCTAATATTATATATAAAACAACTGAATTATGTCAACTGCAATTTTCATACCAATAAGCTATTGCAACCATTTCCACAAGAATGTATATTTCTGCCAGTAACTGGTACATTGTCCTATGAGAGGTATTGCATACTTTTCTGTTTGAATTCAGCACTATAACCCAGGAAGGGGATTGTGAGACTGTTAAATTTATAAAATTAGCACACTTAAGTAATGATATATTCACATTTGTCCTGACATAGTGCAGAATGTAAGCTATTTTGTTCAGTGATTAACTGGATTGTTTAATTACCTAATACTTGAGAGAACAGGTACAAAAATGTTTCAAAATAGATCTTGAAGATGTCAATTTAATGCACTTCACTGAGTAAAAGTAAAATCGCTCTTCATTTTTGATAATTCTGTTACATGTTGTCTTGTTATTTTTAAATTTGCATCCTTGTTTTCAAATCCCTGCATTATTTCTGTCAACTCTTCCATCTGCAGAATGTTCAGAAACTTCTGCAGTCCTTGAATTGTAGCATCTTAAAGATCCCCAGTGATAATTGCCCAAGGAACCCCATCGCCAGCCCCTCACCTTCTTGTTGGGAGGGGTAGGTGGTCAGTATGGGAGGCACGTTGGCCTCTACACAGAGATTAACCCCCAAATGGGAACATTGTGTTGGGATCCTAATCCTGTTCAGCCTCCACTTCTGTTTTCACTGTGAATTTGAAGAACATTATTTAAGGCAAATAATTAAGGCACTTAAAATGTCAATGAAGTATTCTTTAACTATCACTTTGAATTGTGCCCCCCCAACCCCAGCCCCCGATTCCTTACTAGTCAGAATGTTGCTAGAGTCACTAAAATGAGTTCACAGCAGAAAGAATTTCTTTGGTGAAACTGACAAACAGGGAAAAGCAGGCCCAAGATCAAGTGTCTTGTTCAAAGTGTTTCTTCTTTCTCTGAGTGCTTTCACTTCTTAAAGTGATGACCAACTGCTTGGAAGCCACTTTCAGTACACTTTGGTTAAGGCAGCAGCTGTCAATAGATTAACTTGATGGCATCACAAGAAGTGATGTCAGGTTAAGTGACTGAGTGCACAGGATTTAGTCCATGATATGAATCACTCCCTGCTCTGTACGTTATGTATATTGTTCAATGAACAGCAAGTTTTGAGAAGATTTGTAACTCAGGTTGAAGTTCTGGATGTATGTTTGCTCGCTGAGCTGGAAGGTTCATTTTCAGACATTTCATCACCATAGTAGGTAACATCTTCAATGAGCCTCTGGATGAAGCACTGGTGGTGTAGCCTGTTTTCTCTTTATATGTTTGGGTTTCGTTGGATTAGTGACATCATGTCCTGTTGTGACATCATTTCCTATGGTGATGTCATTTCCTGTTCTTTATCTCGGGGGCGGTAAATGGGATCCAAGTCAATGTGTTTGTTAATAGAGTTCTGGTTGGAATGCCATCCTTCTGGGAATTCTTGTGCATGTCTCTGTTTAGCTTGTCCTAGGATGGATGTTTTGTCCCAGTCAAAGTGATGTCCTTCTTCGTCTGCATGTAAGGGTACTAGTGAGAGTGGGTCATGTCGTTTTGTGGCTAGTTGATGTTCCTGTATCCTGGTGGCTAGTTTTCTGCCTGTTTGTCCAATGTAGAGTTTGTTACAGTTCTTGCAAGGTACTTTATAAATAACATTAGTTTTGCTAATGCCAACTGGAACTCTATCAACAAACACATTGACTTGGATCCCTTTTACCGCCCCCTGAGAAAAAGAACAGGAAATGGCATCACCAAAGGAAATGGCATCACCACAGGAAATGACATCATCAACCCAAGGAAACCCAAACATATAAATAGAAAGCAGGCTACAGCACCAGTGCTTCATCCAGTAGCTTACTGAAAATGTTCCTTCCAGCTCAGCGAGCAAACCTACATCCAGTTGAATGAACAGTTTTGTTGCTGAGATCATTTCCATGCATGCTTTTGAGATTTGCCAAAGCCAGGAACAGCTGATGCTGCTTAAGATATCCTTCATCTCTGAACAACAAAAGGAATAGAGACACCACCTCCTCCAGACATTTTCTGCCATCTTATTAAGTTCTGTCCTCACCTTTTCTGCAAGGAGACAAAGCGTAGAATTGCAAATATGAGAAAAGGATTTTGTGGAGAGATAGCAAGGTTTTTGTGAAGACCCCAGGAGGGAAGTTTAAAAATCACATAACACCAGGTTATAGTCCAACAGGTTTATTTGGAAGCACTAGCTTTCAGAGTGCTGCTCCTTCATTAGTTGATTGTGGAGAATAAGATTGCAAGACACAATTTATAGCAAAGAATGTAACTGAAATTATATATTGAAAAAGACCCGATTTTTTTGTTAAGTTTCTCATCTTTTAGAATGACCATGTTGGTGTCAGCTCTTTCATACGTTAATCACAAAACTTTTTTTTAAGTTACATTCTCAAGTGCACTTTAACAATTGGTGATATGTCAGCCCAGATAGGGTATTGAAGGTGTTAACTCCCAGTGAGGCTGTCAATGGTCAGACTGATTCTAACCTAAAAAAAACAGATTTTCAGAATCTTACATGGATTCATGCAGTTTTTGCAGGCATGATACATTGGCGAGACCAAACAGAGGCTACGGCAACGGATGAATGGACACCACAGAACAATCAACAGACAGGAGTGTTCCCTCGCAGTTGGAGAACACTTCAGCGGTCCTGGACATTCGACCTCGGGCCTTTGGGTGACTGAAGGCTGACTTTGGGACAGGCAACAATGAAAATTGGCTGAGCAGAGGCTGATAGCCAAGTTGGGCACCTATGGGAATGGCCTCAACCGGGACCTTGGGCTCATGTCACACTACAGGTGAACCCATTACACTATATACACAGACAGACAGACACACACACTCAAACACTCTCTCATACACTCATACATACTTTCCCATGCACACCCTCTCACAGACTTAAACCCATTTACACTCACACTCACACACAAACACACCCTCTCACAGACAATGATAATCCCTCCACACGCTCACATGCACATACAAGTTTGTGGGATGAATTTGTACATGCAGAATTAATTTTACTTTGCTCAAAAACTGCATGAATCCATGTAAGATTCTGAAAGTCCATTTTTTAGATTAGAATCTGTCTGACCATTGTAGCACAGATAGCCTCACTGGGAGTTAACACCTTCAATACCTTATCTGGGCCGACATGTTAAAGTGTACTTGAGAATGTAAATTTTTTTAAAAGTTTTGCGATTTATATATGAAAGAACTGATACCAACATGGTCATTCTAAAAGATTAACTGGAAGCACACTTGCTTTCGGAGTGTCGCTTCTTCATCAGGTGGTAGTGGAGGGCTCAATCCTAACGCACAGAATTCATAGCAAAAATCTACGGTGTGATGTAACTGAAATTATACATTGAAAAATTGATTGTCTGTTAAGCCTTTCATCTGTTAGAATACCATGATAATTTTCACTTCTTTCATGTGTAAATCACAAAACCGTTTTTTAAAAAAGTTGCATTCTCAGGTTAGCTGTTGACAATGGTGATAGCTAGACAATATGTTGAAGGTGTTAGCCCCCTGTGTTCTCTGTCTATGCCATGATGTTTAGATTGATTCTAATCTAAAAAGTGAGATAACGAAGTTTTACATGAATGCATGCAGTTTTTGAGCAAAGTACAATGTAACCCTGCAAGTACATATTCACCCCACAAAATATATGTGTACAAGTGGGTCTTTGTCTGTCTGTCTGTGTGTGTCTGTCTGGCTTGGGGGTTGAGTGTGTGTGTGTGTGTGTGTGTGTGTGCAGGGCAATGGTGGTCACCTGTAATGTGACATGAACCCAAGGTCCCAGTTGAGGCCCTCCCTATGTGTACCGAACTTAGCTATCAGCCTCTGCTCGGCCACGTTTCGCTGCTGCCTGTCCCGAAGTCCGCCTTGGAGGATGGTCACCCGAAGGACCGAGGTCAAATGTCCTGGACCACTGAAGTGTTCCCCAACTGGGAGGGAACTCTCCTGTCTGTTGATCGTTGTGTGGTGCCCATTCATCCATTGTTGTAGCCTTTGCTCTGTTTCCCCAATGTACCATGCCTCCGGGCATCCTTGCTTGCAACGTATAAGGTAGACAATGTTGACTGAGTCACATGAGTAATTGTCATGTACAAGGTGGGAGGTATCTCCACACGTAATGGTGGCATATATGTCCACATTCTGACATGTCTTACAACGCCTACCGTGAAAGAGTTGTATGGAGTTGTCCTGAGAGCCAGGCAGCTTGCTATGAACAATGATCTGTTTGAGGTTTGGCGATTGTTTAAAGACAAGTAGTGGAGGTGTGGGGAAGGTCTTGGTGAGGTGCTCATCCTCATTGATAATGTGTTGCAGGTCATGAAGAACATGGCGTAGTTTTTCAGCTCCTAGGAAATACTGAACAACGAAGGGTACCCTGTCAGTGCAGCACATCTGTCTCCTTAGGAGGTCATTACGGTTCCTTTCTGTGGCACGTCGGAACTAGCGGTTGATGAGTTGGGCATCGTACCCCGTTCTTGTGAGGGCATCCCTGAGTACTTCCAGGTGTCTGTCATGCTCCTCCTCATCTGAGCAGATCCGATGTACGCGGAGGGCTTGTCCATAGGGGATGGCTGTTTTAATATGTTTTGGGTGGAAGCTGGAGAAGTGTAGCATTGTGAGGTGGTCTGTGGGTTTGCAGTAGAGTGAGGTGCTGAGGTGTCCATCTTTGATGGAGATGCATGTGTCCAAGAATAAGACAGATAGTCGAGAGTAGTCTATGGTGAGTTTGACGGTGGGATGAAACTTGTTGATGTCACTGTGTAGTTTTATCAGTGACTCCTCGCCATGGGTCCAGAGGAAGAAAATGTCGTCAATGTACCTGGTATATAGTGTTGGTTGGAGATCCTGCATAGAGAAGAAGTCTTGTTCAAACCTGTGCATAAAAATGTTGGCATATTGGGGTGCAGATCTGGTCCCCATGGCTGTTCCATGTGTCTGGATGAAGAACTGGTTGTCAAAGGTGAAGATGTTGTGATCGGGGATAAAGCGGATGAGTTGTAGGATGGTGTTGGAGATTGGCAGTTGTTGGTGTTGAGTACTGAGGCTGTTGCCGCGATGCCATCATTGTGGGGGATGCTGGTGTACAGTGCAGAAATGTCCATTGTGACGAGGAATGTTCCTGATTCGACTGGTCCGTGGGTGCTGAGTTTCTGTAAGAAATCCATAGTGTCGCGACAGAAGCTGGAGATCCCCTGTACAATAGGTTTCAAGATGCCTTTCACATAGCCAGAGAGATTCTCACATAGGGTCCCATTGCCCTACACGATAGGACATCCTGGTGTGTTGGCTTTGTGTACCTTTGGAAAGCAGTAGAAGACACCTACACGAGAAGTACATGGGATGAGGGCGTGTAGGGAACTCTGAAGGACTGGATCCAAAGTTCTGATCAGTGTGTTTAATTCACGGGTGTGTTCATTGGTCGGATCAGCTGGTAGTTACCTGTAGTGTTCCTGGTTGTTCAGTTGTTGGTACACTTCCTTGCAGTAATCTGTTCTATTCTGAATGACAATGGTTTCTCCTTTATCTGCTGGTTTGATGACAATGTTGTGATTGGTTTTGAGAGCCTGGATGGCATTGTGTTGTGAACGGGTGATGTTTTGCTCTACCTTGTGGGTACGGCTGATGAATCTGGCATTTATATATTTCCTGACAGTTTGAGCATACATGTCAAGCCCAGGGCAGCGGCCCTCCGGTGGGGTCCAAGTTGACAACTTCTTTGGTCGCTCCTCTACAGATCCCTGTGATGACTGTTCCAGTTCATCAGTAGGCTCATTAGGATCACTGCTGGCACCTTGAAAGAAATCCCGGAGTCTCATTCGTCTGATGAACTACTCCGTGTCTGCTGCCAGAATCAACGGGTCCATTTTGGCAGTGGGGCAGAAGTTGAGACCCCTACTCAGGACTTCAATCTCTTCCGGTCGAAGGGTGTGGTCCGATAAGTTGATAATAGACTTCCCCGCAGTGATAATGTTGTCTACTGTGGTTCCAGGGCGGGCTTTGCTATTACGGGTGAGAATGCCAAGTTTCTCCAGTTTTTTGTTCTTGGCGTGCATGTACGTGGTGTCCCCGCAGTGATAATGTTGTCTACTGTGGTTCCAGGGTGGGCTGTGCTATTACGGGTGAGAATGCCAAGTTTCTCCAGTTTTTTGTGCTTGGCGTGTAGTTTTGTCGCCTTGTCTGTTTGACAATGTCACGTAATTGTACTGATGTATCCTGAGTGCAGGCTGAGAGTATGGACTCCATCTCAATTTCAAGGTTGTGGCGCCTGCTGTAGAGTTGGTGCACGAGATGATTGAGGAGTTTACGAGAGGCGCGGTGGCAAAGCCTCCCTGCGTAGTCTGTGTTGTAGGTCGACTTAAGTTGATTCTAATCTAAAAAGTGAGATAACGAAGTTTTACATGAATTCATGCAGTTTTTGAGCAAAATACAATGTAACCCTGCAAGTACATATTCACCCCATAAAATATATGTGTGCATGTGGGTCTTTGTCTGTCTGTCTGTCTGTCTGTGTGTGTACCACTGAAGTGTTCCCCAACTGGGAGGGAACACTCCTGTCTGTTGTTTGTTGTGTGGTGCTCATTCATCCCTTGTTGTAGCCTTTTCTTGGTTCCCCCAATGTACCATGCCTCCGGGCATCCTTGCCTGCAACGTATAAGGTAGACAACGTTGGCTGAGTCACATGAGTAACTGTCATGTACAAGGTGGGAGGTGTCCCCACGCATAATGGTGGTATCTATGTCCCTGATGAAGGAGCGACGCTCCGAAAGCTAGTGTGCTTCCATTTAAACCTGTTGGACTCTAACCTGGTGTTGTGTGATTTTTAGCTTTGTACTCCCCAGTCCAACACCGGCATCTCCAAATCATTCTAAAAGATGAGAGATTTAACAAACAATCAGACCTTTTTCAATATATAATTTCAGTTACATCACACTGGAAACTTTTGCTATAAATTCTTATTCTCCACAATCAATTAATGAAGGAGCAGCGCTCTGAAAGCTAGTGCTTCCAAATAAACTTGTTGTACTATAACTTGGTGTTATGTGATTTTTAACTTTGTCCGCCCCAGTCCATCACCAGCATCTCCAAACCCAGGAGGAAAGTCCAGTAAAATTTCCAAGTGATACATAATAGTCTGACTGGTCTTGTATACTTTAAAATGGAGCTCCAGTACAAACTATTTCATTTCCAAGTATTGTTGGCTTGTTTTCCTCTGTAAAGCAACAGAGACAAGAGGGCTTTTGGCTGACCATGTGTGTGTGTGCTGTACAGATAGTGATGTAGAAGTGGGTCACCTAATATTTTTCTGCTTAAATACAAAGTTGCCTTTTCGAACAGAAGAGAAATGAATGATGCTTTGCACTCGAGATAAAAAAACGTAATGATTGACAGGTACAGATGCAACAATCAGTTTATCGAGTGGATTGGCAGCACTGCAGCTCTCACTAAATGACTTCTCCGGAGTAATGCCTTTTTCATTCCTCTTGTACCTTCAGATTGTATAACAAGTCATTCAGTCTGTCAGATCATCCTTCATTTTGTGGTTAGAGTTGGGAAAGACATCACTTCGGAAAAGATGGGATGAATGTTATACATTTGTTAAATGACAAAGTTAAACATTTTGTCTCAAAAGGGATAACCCCTTCTGAGGACAAGAGGAAAAGAAAAAACCTCTCCAAAGCAGATGGGGATTTGGCTAAGAAGGTGAAAATGTTGTCTCTTCAATGTGGAGGCAGAGTGTAAAGGACTCAAGAGAATAGAAAATTTGAGTGGCATAGCGCTTTCAAGTGCCATACCCACACTCTGAGGCTCCCAGCTCTACAACATGCCAGTTTGCAGCTCCATACATTTCTCTCTATTTTTCTCCCTCTCTCTCTCCCCAGATAGCTTCTCATCTCTCTCTCTCTCTCTTTCTCTCTGAACATCAACATTCACTGCAGTCCATTGCCCTCATAGCTACCCTCCACAAAGGCTGTCTTTCCCTCCTCTCCACCCAATATCTTTTTCAAACTTTCACCGGTCTGTTTTCTTTATAGAAGAAAAGAAAAAAAAACTTGGCAAGAGACAGGATTCAGGATATGGGAATGTCAGCTCTTCAAAGGCACCTTTCACTCTGTGCCCAGGAGGTGCAAGGGGAAGGAGGTCTTGATACAGAAAGCTGCAGGTTGTCAACAATGAAAGCCTGAGTCTCCGGATACACGTAAAGAGATAACATTCTACCTAAGGACGATGTTGGGATCTTGTCAGCAGGATTTTTGTGTCTCTCACCTCTAACCTGTGGCGCAGTAGATGGCTGAGGAAAAGGCAGCTTGACTCATTCTTGGTGCTGCAAATAGTGTTGTTGGTGCTAGTGAGGGAGAAAGGAATGGAGAGATAGTTATAAATTAATGCCCCATTATGATTTTTCAAATGACTAGAAGATTAATGTTTTGAATTTCTAGTATTGAAAAGTCAACTAAAAAATTTACAGTGAGAAACTTGAAGCTCTTTCCTCTGTTCTCATTCTCTTCTTCATCCACTAAGATCTTGACAGCATTTTTAAAGATATAGTAAATTTCACGACTGTCTGGACTTAAATTTTTAGCTTCCAACTATGTCATGAAATATTTGCAAATTCACATCATCTCAAAATTAATTTGCACAACATTCTCATTGACCAAGCACTCCCTCTGCTGACCATAATTTGCATGGCATTTAAACCTAAATTTTCTATCTGCAAAACATATTTTAGGTTTTCTAATATAAATGAAAAAGAAGTAATCAGTTTCTTGCTTTGTTTAATTTTCTAGGCAGTACTATTGCACAAAATGTTCATCTTCTCAGAACTTGTACTTCTCTTTTCTTCAGTTCTTTGTCCTTTGGTGATTTCACTGAGTGTTGTGATTTGTGTTAATGTAGAGGGAGGAGGCAAGTCCTCAGATTAACTCAACCAAAATAGAAATTGAACCCTAGGTAGTCAGTATTAATCTAATCCATATCCTAAATGTCTCACCAACTGAGTCAGTTGGCCTCTTTGCACTCATGTATTTCCTTTAATATGATAAAACTCCTCAGAGGTCTTCACAAGAACATTATCAGGCAAAATTTGACCCCAAACCTACCCAGCTTTCTAGGTCATTGCAGATTATCTCCTGAAGTGCCTCTTTTCCACACTATCTCTATATCCATTAATATCACTAGTCTCTGAAACCTATTGGTTCAGAAAAGATTAATAAGGATTTTGCCAGGATTCAAGGGTTTGAGCTATGGGGTGAGCCTGACTAGGCTGGGGCAGTTTTCCCTGGAGCGTTGGAGACTGAAGGGTGACCTTATCGAGGTTTATAAAATCATGAGGGGCATGGATAGGATGAATAATCAAAGTCATTTCCCAGGGTATAAGGTGAGAGGGGAAAGATTTAAAATGGACTTGGGGGCAACCTTTTCACGCGGAGAGTAGTGCATGTATGAAATGAACTGCCAGAGAAAGTGGTGAAGGCTGGTACAATAACAACATTTAACAGGCTTCTGGATGGGTATATGAATAGGAAGGGTTTAGAGGGATATCGGCCAAATGCTGAAAAGTGGGACTAGATTAATTTAGGATATCTGGTCGTCATGGATGAGGTAAACCAATAAGTTAGTTTCCGCACTGTACATCTCTATGACTCTATGTTGTTTGACTATTTACATATTTGGATATTAACCCTTTAATGTACATTCATGACTTTATGTGAGATAATAGAATAGATATTTTATTTTCCTCCCACTTTTTACTTTTGTCAATGTGACTGAAGCAACTTGTGATCTCAAATCCAAAATTTTGAACAATAATGTATTCTAGTAATGTCACTCTTGGACAACAGGAATTTTTGCTCAGTGCAAACAGATTATTTGATCTACACTCATATCATTACAATTGGATCATATACAATTTTTTTTATACAGCTATGGAGATCTCTCATCTTTTCTTCATGTTACAAATTACCCAACAGTGAAATATCTATGCTCAGTTACTTTATTCTCAATTAGAACTCCTCAAAACAACATTTTGCTTTGCAAGGACATTTTCCCTTATATTGTATCATGCCCAGTAAAGCAGGTTTGAATTCTTTCTGGATCCTATATGTGAAAACTGACAATTACCTTTTTATTTCTAGCCAGATGTGTCTTTTCAAGTGGCATTTATAATAACTTGTGCAACAGTAATGCTATTCTGTGAATTTCCTACATTGCCTCCCTTATCTAGGGTCTTTCTTTTCTCTATATAATGTTTTGGGACCATACTTGACTATTGTTACTTCTCTCACTTCTTTGGAAGGTTGATATTTTTTATCTATAAGTGTTGACTGATTACTTCTGACTGCCTCCTAAGAGTTTCACCTTCTGTTTTACTTTGGTTGTGACTTGCATGATGGGCTAACTTCTAGCCTAATTGTAATCTCTCAAATGGCTTTAAGTAATGAGAATGTGCTTCCATTGGAAAGATGAACAGTAACCATGCAATGATTTAGAGTACAACGCCTAAAAGAGTAGAAGAAACAGCAATTAAAAAGCAACTTACAAAATGGAGTTGGATAAAAAATTGAAAAATGAAGAACTGCACAGGTCTCGATCAAAAGAGAAAGGGTGCAACTAATTGGATAATACGTTGAAATATGTCATGGTCCCAAAATAATACAATCACAAATCTTTAAGTGAAACAGAATACCATCATTATTTTACCAGCTAATATATAGTAAAACTTAATTTTTATCTCATTTGAGCCCTTCAAAAATTAGGTTTCTGAGGAAAGAAAGCCTGGGGACTTGCAGACCTTTTTTACAATTTTGTCCAGGTTATTAGAAACGTAGGAGTTAGGTCTGGAGTTAGGCAGCTATCTATTGCGAAAGTGAAATAACTGAACAACCAAAAGCCAATCTGTCAGAATGCATCTACATTGAAGCTCTGGACTGGGCCGGATTCAAGCCCTTCAGTTTTGCTGATGTGTCTGGTGAGAGTTCATTACAGAAACTTCAACTAACCATCCCTCACCATCCCAACCAACCCCACCCTGAAACCCCCAGCCACTAATCACCATCCTTAACATAATCCTTTACCTGATTCTGTTTCTTTCAGGTGGTGGGAACCTATTTTTGTTCTTGTGAGAGCTTTCAAATGAAGGAAGCTGCAAGGGAGGAAGCAGAACAGTTTTCCTTGTAGATAGTATTCGTTTGGGGCCATGGAGTGACTGCCAGAGTTCAGGCATCATTTTGCAGACAGTAGAACAAAGGGAAATGTCTAAGTTGCAAGTTGTTCAAAATAAGTTGAAAAAGGGGACCAATTTAAACCCTACAATCTTGATAGAAACTGATTGAGGAGTTACTATCCTGCCTGCACTAAAGTCTCCCATTTTAGGTTTTCCTTTTGAGCAGGCACCAATGGCACCTGTCTGTAGCACGAGGGATCATTCCTTCATTATACACATTGGGATCCAATCAGATCACCATACTCTCTTCTTACTGAATAAGACAGACGCTGCAGCTTCCCTCTCAGGTAGGTATGAAAGTCAGCAGAAGGTCAGAAACAATTGAGACCATTGAGGTAAGAGTTTTTCATTAAAACAATCATTGTGAAGACTAAGAGGTGACCCAGCAAGTACACACACACACACACACATGCACACACTTTTTCCCTCTCCCTCACTCTTGGTTCCTTAGAACATAGAACATAGAACATAGAAGAATACAGCGCAGTACAGGCCCTTTGGCCCTCGATGTTGCACCGATCCAAGCCCACCTAACCTACACTAGCCCACTATCCTCCATATGCCTATCCAATGCCCGCTTAAATGCCCATAAAGAGGGAGAGTCCACCACTGCTACTGGCAGGGCATTCCATGAACTCACAACTCGCTGAGTAAAGAACCTACCCCTAACATCTATCCTATACCTA
>NC_057711.1:108572219-108575172 GCF_004010195.1 Chiloscyllium plagiosum | reverse complement strand
TTCACATCGGCAACAATGTCCTGTTCCTGAGTGAATACTGACGAAAAGTATTCATTCAGTGTCTCCCCAATCTCTTCAGCCTCCACACGCAACTTCCCACTACTATCCTTGACTGGACCTATTCCTACCCTAGTCATTCTTTTATTCCTGACATACCTATAGAAAGCCTTAGGGTTTTCCCTAATCCTACCAACTAAGGACCTTTCATGTCCCCTCCTTGCTGCTCTTAGCTCTAAACATAATAGAAACATAACATAATAGAAACATAAAAAAGTGTTTTCTCATTGTCACTGTTGGCTCAGTCAACTGACATATGTTCCTGTTTCTGAATACACCCACCAATTCTATTTGCCTGCTCCGCATCACAACCACCTGATGAAGGAGCAGTGCTCTGAAAGCTCGTGCTTCCAAATAAACCTGTTACTATAACCTGGTTATGTGTGATTTTTAACTTTGTCCAATCCAGTCCAACACCAGCACCTCCAAATCACAGACCCCTCATGAATTCGAATATCTTCATCAAATCTGTTTTAAACCTCCTTTCCTCCAAGAAGAATATCCCCATAACTGAAAACCCATATCCCTGGAAGCATTCCAGTAAATCAAGCTAAAACAAAAATATTCAAAGAACGTGAAAAATCCTTTTACTTAAAAAGAATGTCATTAAAACCTTTGTCCTAGATTGCTTGCAACGGTGTTCTAGAGATCATTTGGTAATTCCTAAAGATGCCAGTACAATCCTGGAGTGGCAAAACCCGCATATGAAACATTGCTGCTAATTAATCAGTTGTTCCACCAGCAATATTGCAACCTTCTAATTGCTGCCATTGTTTCCTTTATAATACCTGCCATTATATTAATTTGAGTATTAATTTTCAGCAGTAGAGAATGATTTAGAATAATATCCTGGAGAAGAGAAAAGCTACCCTGTTAAGTAGCCTTTTTCCTTAAATATGCTCGGTTGTGTTTGTACGTTAAAAAGAAGCACTAACATTCTGATTTGATCTTACAATTAGAAAATGTTGGCATCTTATTCATGCACTACATGAGAATTCATAGTTAGCATCTTAATGAACTGCCATGTCTTTAGCTATAAGGGAAAATCCATTATTCATATGATTAATTAAAGGTGCTCTTATGCATTCTCTCAGACATCCGATTTGGAGATTTTTGTAAATGCTACAGAATTTACAATAAAATAATTTCACATGACCTCAACTTTTCTTAACCCCTCACAATTATCACATGAAAATTGTTCACTGCTTTTATAAAAAAATTCCTCTTCAGAATGATTGGCATTTACTAAATGATCCTGCATCTTCAATCAAAGTATAGAGGAAATAATCTATTGTTTAAATCACATAAGATCAAGACAAATCTTCTGAACACAAATGGGTGACAAAATTTGATGTTTGGACAGAAAAGGTGAACAGAGTTGCTAGTTACTATTTTAAGATGATCTCCCACACTGGGTACATGCATACAATGATAAAGAATTAATCATTTGTAATGGTTTTATTTCCAATTTTAAATCAAAAGTAGGAATTTAAAACTTAATATCAGGAGATTAATGGATGCCAGGAAGGTAATCAACAAAACTTGACTTTAATATGCTTAATGAATACTCCACACCGTGGGAGGAGAGCAGATTTACCACAATCATTTAGATTTTGTCTGCAGCGATTTCCCATGATTTCATGTCGCAATGTTCTCACTTTCGTTATGCTGCAGGACTGAGTGGTTTTTATCAGGGTTCTTCAGTAAAACCATGGAGGAAGAAAATCACTGTTCTCGGTCACTGGTTTTTCTTGTCAACTGTTGAATTTTATTTGTGTCCGTGATGCAGTTGGTGACCTCCTGTGAGATCTTTCTGTCCTTGTCGGTTGATTTCTGGGCATCCAAGTGGATGACAAACTATATGGCCAAAACATAGAGGTAAGAAGCACTGCAGACACAAACTGTCAGCACTGTTAATTAAGCCAATTGTGCTGTGTTCTGCTACAGCAAAACTATATTTTATGAGTGCTAACACGGGATTTGACTACAGGTCAAAGAGCACAAGGTACAATATCATGAAGGGTACAGATCCAGTTAAGATTTTTGCTTCGCTGGGCCAATTGAAAATTATAACTGTCACTTCAAATGTAGCCTATAAAGAATTATATTATCAAACTGGCAGCTGTGTCAAATAACAGGTGAATGGAGCTGTGGTCATTTCAAACTAGAAAGCACAACATATGAGTTTATTTCACGAAAAATAAAATTGATACGGTGAGGACTTATGTTAACTCTTGAGAATGGCGTCAACTGTGATCTTGGGTTCATGTCACATTACAGGTGACCCTAGTAAACTATACACACTCTCTCATACACACATACGCGTGCACGCATGCGCGCGCGTGCGCACACACACACATACAAGTCTATGGGGTGAATTTGCATTTGTAGAATTATATTTGCAGATACATTCTATTTTGCTCAAAAATGCACAATCTGCAGGCCATTAATGCAGGCAGTCAATCCATGTAATATTTTGTAAATTCCACTTTGGAAATTAAACCAGTCTGACTCAAGATTGAGATACTGACAGACTCTGACCTCAGACCTTTAAGGTATTGTCTGAGCTGAGATGTCACCTTTTGTTATAAAACCTTAAGTTATCTTGAGGGGGTGACATAAAAGAAGTTCTAGGATTTACATATTAATGAACCAAAACTTAGAAATGATAGTAAAAGTTTCTTTCAATACATAAGAAACAAACGACAGGCAAAAGTAGACATTGGGCCACTTCAAACTGATGCTGGAAGCTTAGTGATGGGAGATAAGGAAATAGCTGGAGAACTTAATAAGTACTTTGCATCTGTCTTCACAGTGGAAGACATGAGTAATATCCCAACAATTAAAGGGAGTCAGGGGCCTGAGTTGAGTATGGTAGCCATTACAAAAGAGAAAG
>NC_057711.1:108556456-108571739 GCF_004010195.1 Chiloscyllium plagiosum | reverse complement strand
GATGATATGAAGTTAGGTGGACAGGCAGGTAGTACTGAGGAAGTGGGGGGGCTGCAGAAGGATCTAGACAGTTTGGGAGAGTGGTCCAGGAAATGGCTGATGGAATTCAATGTGAGCAAATGCGAGGTCCTGCACTTTGGAAAAAAGAATACAAGCATTGACTACTTTCTAAACGATGAGAAAATTCATAAAGCCAAAGTACAAAGGGATCTGGGAGTGCTAGTCGAGGATTCTCTAAAGGTAAACATGCAGGTTGAGTCCGTGATTAAGAAAGCAAATCCAATGTTGTCATTTATCTCAAGAGGGTTGGAATATAAAAGCACAATTGTGCTACTGAGACTTTATAAAGCTCTGGTTAGGCATCATTTGGAGTACTGTGTTCAGTTTTGGTCTCCACACCTCAGGAAGGACATATTGGCACTGGAGCGTGTCCAGCGGAGATTCACACGGATGATCCTGGAATGGTAGGTCTAACATACAAGGAACAGCTGAGGATCCTGGGATTGTATTCATTGGAGTTTAGAAGATTAAGGGGAGATCTATTAGAAACTTACAAGATAATACATGGCTTGGAAAGGGTGGACGCTAGGAAATTGTTTCCGTTAGGCGAGGAGACTAGGACCCGTGGACACAGCCTTAGAATTAGAGAGGGTAAATTCAGAATAGAAATGCGGTGACATTTCTTCAGCCAGGGAGTGGTGGATCTGTGGAATTCATTGCCGCGGAGTGCAGTGGAGGCTGAGACGCTAAATGTCTTCAAGGCAGAAATTGATATATTCTTGATGTCACAAGGAATTAAGGGCTACGGGGAGAATGCAGGTAAGTGGAGTTGAAATGCCCATCAGCCATGATTGAATGGCGGAGTGAACTCGATGGGCCGAATGGCCTTACTTCCATTCCTATGTCTTATGGTCTTATGGTCTAAAACCTACAACCCATTCTGAAAGATGAAAGAGTTAGCAATCCAGGTTTGTTCAACATACCATTTCAGTTGCATGACACTCTAATCTTTTGCTATAAATTCAGTATTTTATGATCTTATACTCCACAACCACCTGGTAAAGGAGCAGCGTTCTGAAGGCTAGTGCTTCCAAATATATCTGTTGGACTATAACCTGGTGTTGTGTGATTTTTAACTCTGAACTAAATAGGCTTTGAACTTCAGTCAAGGAGAGACAATGGGCGATCTAACGGAGGTCATCAAAATTTTGAAAGAGTTTCATAGAAGTATGAATGTCTCCATTTGTGGACCAGACCAGGACTAGGCAACATTAATGTAAGGTAATGGTTCACTCAGGGAGTGAGTGCTTTTTCTGTGAAAGGCCCACAAAAATTAAGATTTTCTTTTTCTCACATTGAAGATAAAACCCACAGTCTTCAAAATAGCAAAAACACTGAACACATTCAGCTAGATTTTGCTTTATCTGGTGTTATACTTAAGATACTGCATGTTGGGTTATTATCTAGGACATTTCAGACCCTTGGTGTCAGCATACACACACTCTGTCTGAGGCTCTTTTGTCCGTTATCTTGAAATAAGACTACAACTCCTGGTGTACTGTAACACTGTTTTTATTATATATCTACACTGGAGATTATCAAACACAGTTCTCTATTTTAAATGTCTAAGACCTCTCTTTTTTCACTTCTAATGTGATGTTTGAATGAAGTAAGGGTAATGTGAGAAAAGCTTTCTCAAACATCTGGTAGTTGGAGTATGAAATGTACTGTCTGAAAATATGGTAGGGGCAGGTTCAATGGAGGCATTCAAGAGGATGTTTGATGATTATTTGGATAGAATGGTGTGCAAGGATATGGGGGGATGAAAAGCAGGATCTTGGCATTAGGTAATAGATTATGTGAAGGCACAATGGTCCAAATAGCGTCCTTCTGCATCATGACAACCCTGTGATTCACAAACTCACTCTAGACTGTCGTTTTCTCTCTTAGAGATACCAGAGTCCTGTTATAAATTGCATCACCATGTTTTGCATGATTCTCACCATACCACAGATTCTATTAGACTGAAAAGCACACACGTCAATGCTATCAGATACTGCCTTCAATTCTGGTCTCCCAGCTATGGGAAGGAAATTGTGAAATTGAAATGGTTCAGAAAAGATTTGTAAGCATCTTGCCAGGGTTGGAGCATTTGAGCTATAGGGAGAGGCTGAATAGGCTGGGGCTCTTTTACTTATAGCATCAGAAGGTGAGGGATAACCTTATAGAAGTCTATAAAATCATGAGAGCCATATATAGGATAAGTAGCCAATGTCTTTTTCCCAGGATGGTGGAGTCCAAAGCTAGAGGGCATAGGTTTAAGGTTCGAGGGGAAAGATTTAAAAGAGACCCAAGGGGCAACGTTTTCAGAGGGTGGTGTGTGTATGGAATGAGCTGCCAGAGGAAGTGGTGGAGGCTAGTACAATTACAACATTTAAAAGTCATCTGGATGGGTACATGAATAGGAAGGGTTTAGAAGAAGTCAAATGCTAGCAAATGGGATGAGCTTAATTTAGAACATCTGGTCAGCATGGGCTGTACATCTCTATGATTCTATGTGAATCTATATGGTGCATCTATATGCTATGAACATCTATCAACACAATGTCTATTTTTGAGTAATGGGTATTAAGGTACAATGATTTAGACTGTGCAAACATAAGAATGCATCGCACATGAAGGGTACTTCAAATCTGTTCCCTTTATAACCCTTATAATTTTTACATCAAATTTGGAACACACACAACTTGTTTAAATTCTACGCACAAAAAATCCTCAAGATTTGCCCTGCCCCTCAAAAGAGCTCAGATAAAATTTCAGGAAAATGTCTGATGTTATCGATATCATTCACTCTGACCTGTCACCTAGGATATGTTCATATAGATCCTATTTTTTGTCTAACTCAATGTGGAAGATCCCATAACACTATTATGAAGTAGAGCTGTGGAGTTGTCTCAGTGAGTCCTTATTAGTATTTATCCCATAGCTAACATAAAAGACTGCTCTCTGATGATGTTATTCATTGCTGTCGATATGACTTGTCTCTGGGCAAAATTCAATGCTGTGTTTCCTACATCACCATCACCTCTACATTTCCTTCAATTCATGAAAAAAAAGCTAATATTGATATCACTGTTTCTTCCATCTCACACAGCATCAGAATCTCTGAAGACGTCACACAATAGCATCGTGAATGCACTTCAGCCATACAAACTGCAGAAATTCAAAGCAATAGCTCACTGTAACCTTCTCAAGATCAACTGGTGATAGGCAATAAATGCTAGCCTTACTAGTCATACCCATATCCTAACTATGTACATATATATGTAACATTTACAACAGTAGAAACATTTTCAAAGTACATAATTGGCTTTGGAAATCTTTGAAAAGTCCTGAATTTAGGAAAGATACTACACAAATGAAGTTTCATTCAAGTTACTCCAGCTTGTCCCATCAGATGGATTTCCAACTCCTGTTTTCTTAATCAACTCCTTAATTCAGTTTATTTTTAAAGGCGTTCACTCAAGCACTTGTGCTTAGATTCGCAAGATTGATTACTGTCCACCATCTTTTACAATTCACTCAATCTCAATCTAGCAGAAGCTTTATTTTTGGTTTCTGTTCATGAGGCAATTAGATATGCTCAGCAGATTTCACCTGAAAACAGCTTGAGAAGCACGGCTGACAGCAGTAAACAGTCAGCTATTTATGTGTTCTCACGTCGCCAGATTCTGGGCCAACTAATTAGACCTGCTTCTCCTCATATTGCAGTGGTGACAGTGTTGGTGGTGACGTGAATCATTGATTTATGGCAGATAATTAGTTTAATTTACTGCAAAATTACTTCGGTATTGTACAAATGTCATCGTTTTTTAATGAGAAATTTAAATGAAGTTTGCACAACCCAGAGTAAGCCAAATCAAAGCTTTTAACCCATTGCATACTAATTTTTCATGTTTCATCCTAGAGATCGCATTCAGCTTGTTTTCATGCATTTATTCATTTAGAAATTTATAATGCTTCTCATGTGACCATACGATTCAGGATCAAAAATAGCTCTGAGCTCGGTCAAAAGCATTGACCTATCGCATTACCATTTATCTATAAAGGAGTATGGATGTTTTACTTGGACATTTTTAATTTTTAATGAAGCAATGTCAAAGTGATAGGTATAAATTCTAGGAAAATATGTGTTTGTGTTAATGGTGAACGCCTAATGTTCTGCTTTCTATTTGAAAACGGATAGAATCACACATCTAATAACTTGCTACTGAGGTGAATAGGAAAGATTACCATGAAGGAAAACTAGATAAATATATTAGGGAGAAAGGGCTAGGAGGATATAGAATAAGTTGAGATTAATTTGAGTCAGAGGCGGCTCCCTTGGAACATAGAAACTGGCATGGACCAATTGAGCTGAATGGCCTGTGTTTATGCTGGAAATTCTACGCAGTTCTACATAAATTCGTTAACAGAGAAATGACATATAAACGATGAGTCGCCACAACACGGCAAAGTAAATGTTTGTAAATAACAACTGGAAAGTACACACATCTAAATGTGAAATGGATGTGCCAACCAATTCCGGGAAAGGAGGAGAGAGCAATTGGTGCTTGAGGTGGTTTGCACCCCAGCAGAATTCTTATTTGGAAGTTGATTTACATTTTGGTTGCAAACCTGTTTTATTGTCCTCAATTCAGCTCCTGGATAACTGGCTATAGCTTTTTCTTGCTCCCATTTAAGTTTTATTTCTTATTCTTTTAGCTAATCATACAACATGTTAATTATATCATTTTTATTATAAGTTTTCTTCCACAGATATCATTTCTTGTTTTTATTCACTCACGGGATGTGCATATCACTGGCTCAGTCACTATTTATTGCTCATTCCTAGTTGCACTGGAGAAGGTAGTGGTGAACTGTCTTCTTGAAACGTTGCATCCACATGCTCTACATTGACCCATAATGCCCTTAGGAGGGGAATTATGTCCAGCTTCATTTCTTTGTTGAGATTTTGTTGAGACATTGGGCCATTTCAGAGGGCAGTTGGGAGTCAACCATATTGCTGTGATGTGTGGTTGAGTGAGCCAGATGGGATTTTCAGACAATCAACAGTGATTTAATGGTTATCAGTCGATTCTTGATTCCAGATTTTTTTTTGAATAATAAAGACATAAAATACAAGAGAAGGGAACTGATTTTGAACTTGTATAGGAAGCTTGTTCGATCTCAAATGGAGTTTTGAGTACAGCATGAGTGCTTCACTATCGGAAATACATGAATGCATTAGACAGCATGCAGAGTGATTTACCATAGTAATTCCAGGAATGAGAAATGTTAGTTACGAGGATAGATTGAAGAAGTTGCAATTATTGTCCTTTTGAGAGAAGAGAGCTGAGAGAAGAATTGACAGAGGTTTTCAAAATCTTATGAGAGGACTAGATAGAGAGGGAGAAGCTGTTCCCACTCATAAAGGGAAAAGACTCAGAGGACAGAGATTTAAAGTCATGTGCATATGAAGCAAGGTTGACGTGAGAAAAGAAAATCTTTTTCACACAATGAGTGCTTAAGGTATGGGATTTCACTGCCTGAAAGTGTGGTGGAAATAGGTTCTTTTGAGGAATTCAAGACAGCATTGGGCGAATATTTTAAATATAAATAACAGAAAGGTTAGAGACTGGCACTAGGTAACGAGGCATGTTTAAAAAGCCAGTGCAGGCATGATGGGCTAAATGACCACCTTCTGTACCATAACAATTTTGTAATTTAGTGGTATTGCAGTTGTTAAGGAGATGTGTATTATCTAAAGCCTTTGCTAAGTATTGGTGCAAAGCTATTGAGTCATAGAGTTATAGAGATGTACAGCATGGAAACATACCCCTCAGTTCAACTCATCCATGATATTAGATTAGATTAGATTACTTACAGTGTGGAAACAGGCCCTTCGGCCCAACATGTCCACACCGACCCGCCGAAGCGCAACCCACCCAGATTCATTCTCCTACATTTACCCCTTCACCTAACACTACGGGCAATTTAGCATGGCCAATCCACCTAACCTGCACATTCTTGGACTGTGAGAGGAAACTGGAGCACCCGGAGGAAACCCACGCAGACACGGGGAGAATGTACAAACTCCACACAGAGAGTCGTCTGAGGTGGGAATTGAACCCGGGTCTCTGGTGCTGTGAGGCAGCAGTGCTAACCACTGTGCCACCATGCCACCCATTATCTAGTCCCATTTGCCAGCATTTGGCCCATACCCCTCTCCACCCTTCCTATTCATATACCCATCCAGATGCTTTTTAAATGTTGTAATTGTACCAGCCACCACCTCTTCCTCTGGCAGCTCATTCCATAAATGCACCACCTCCTGCATGAAAACGTTGCCCCTTAGATCCCTTTCAAATCTTTCTCCTCTCACCTTAAACCTATGCCCTCTTGTTCTGGACTCCCCCGCCCTGGGGAAAAGACCTTAGCTCTTCACCCTATTCCTGTCCCTCATGGGATTTTATAAACTTCTATAAGGTCACATCTCAGCCTCCGACGTTCCAGGGAAAACAGCCCAGCCTATTCAGCCTCTCCCTATAGCTCAAATCTTCCAACCCTGGCAACATCCTTATTTGAAAAATCAATGGCCAATAATCCACTCAACCTTAAGTAGCTGCCTATTATTAAAATGTACCCTCTACCTTCATAATGAGTCTCTTTCAGTATGGAACGTCCATATTGGTATTCCTGTTCATGGTTTTGTATTTTAATGTATAGAGCACAAAAATGAGCCATTCAGCCCCATTAGCCTAAGCAGGTATTTATGTTCGAGATGAATCTCTTCCCACTCAACTCCATCTAACTCTATCTCATATTTACTCAGTCATTTCTTATTTCCCTCTAATTTCCATTAAAGGCATCTGTTCAATTCATTACACCTACTCCATGTTGTAGTGAGTACCATTCTCCATTCTTTACTAGAGATTATCTTGTATTTATGGCCTATAGTCATGGACTCTTTGCAAGTAATAGCAGTTTCTAAAAATCCATCTTCACTAAATCCCTCCAGAATTTTAAAAAGTTTGATTCAGCGCTTATCTTTTCCATTAGTAGATATGAGGAGAAAAGATGTGCTCTTGTATATAATTTCAAAGGAGCAGCAAAAGTGGAATGCAGATGATGTAACTTTACTCTTCTTTTGACACGCAGGCTGGGTGGCAGGAAAAAGGTTCACGTCTTACTTTGAAATGGTCCATGGGAACATAGAACAGAAGTGGGAATAGATTATTTTTCCCACTCAAACTCACCCCATAAGTCAACATGATATATTTTCTACTTGATGCCTGCTTCCCTTGCTTCCTGTAAAATTGAAAATCTCTCAGTCTCAAAATCAAATATGCTCGATGAACGTTCATTCACAATTTTTTAGGGTAAGTAATCGCAAAGATTCATAACCCCAGTGAAGAAATTCTCTCTCACTTCAATCCTGAATGATTGCTTCCTGATCCTGTGGCAGCATTCTATTTCTATAAGGGAACCCAACCAAGGAAAACAATCTCTGTATCAATCCCGTTCAGAACTGTATATATTTGAATGAAACCAGTTGTCTGTCTTCTCAACTCCAGGGATTCTCGACCCAAGTTACTCAGTCTATCACGATAAGAGAGCCCCCTTGCACCAGGAACTAATCAACTTAACCTTTGATAAGGCAAGTTTATTCTTCCTGAGACATGGATACTAAATCAGCACACCATATTTTGTGTCAAATCTCAATCCAACTTGATAATAAGGCTTTCTCATTTTACTCTCCAATCTCTGACTTCTTGCTGTACTTGCATGCTGACTTTCTGTATTCCTTGTGAGCATGGTCATGGGCATCAACATTTCTAAGTTTCACACCTTCTAAAAATATCCTGCTTTCTATACTAATTGCCAAAGTGAATAACCTCCCAACTTCTCACAGTATGCCCTATCCTCCACCATTATTCCCACTTCATTAATTTATCACTTTGCAGCTTCTTTGAATCCACCTCGCTAACATTAGACAACAGTTTCAAGTACATTTCTCAGAAGGGCTGGCCAGAAATGGGTTATCTCTCAGAAATGACTGAGTTTAAGTGAACAAAACAGATGCAAGGATCTCCACTGAACTTTGTATATCCTTGATTGAGTGTGTTATTTCCATAGCCACTTAAGTTTCAAGGTCTTAGACCAGAGGTGAGCATCCAGAACAAGAGACTTGCATTTAAATATTTCCTTCCATGATCACTATAAATCACACAGGGCTTTCCATCCAATGAAGTACAGTCATTGTTGTAATGCAAGAAACACAGTTAATTGTCATCAGGAGAAGTTCTCACAAACACAACACAATAAGGATCAAAATGATTGTAAGAGTAATATCAGCCAGAACACCAGAGAGACTTCCTTTGCTTTTCTTCTCCATCTGCTTGGGAGTGCAGATGAAGCCTCAAATTAAGCTTACAGCCAACAGTGCTGCATTAATTGGAGCAATTAAAGGTCTTTTGAACACTTTCTTTCATCAATTTTAAAAATATTAGAGATGGGATATAAGGCTGAATGGCTGACTGTCAAGAACTATCCCAACAGATATTGAAGAGTTTATTTCTGATTAGTCAGGAAAGTTGCACATTAGGTAGAATGTGAGACCAGGATGATTCAAATCCAATATGGAATAAAGCCAATCAAAACCAGCAACCCTTGAGATGGATATTGCTGTGATATAATTGAGTTCTACGTGGTGTTGGGAGACTACATGGCCGAATCAGCAATGCTGCTAAAATAGGCCCTTTACTTTTATTACCAAATACAAAAAATCATGTAGGCACTTCATTGCAAAGGATTTTTCTGCTCAATGAGTTTTTAATTTTATCACTTCTTTCTCTTAGTCAACATAAAATAATAAAAAATAAAGCTTCACTAGCTAGCACATTATCAATCTCATGGTTGCAAAATAACAAATTGAACATTACAGTAGCAAAAAATTATCTTGGTTTGAAGATATAGCATATTTGTGAGTGGAGGTAAGAAATAAAACAGGGAAGAAGAAACTGGCACTCTAATCATTGTTATACGGTGGGACAGAGAATAAATTAGGAGATACTGAGGCAGGTAAAACAGACAGTATATTGACCTTCATGTAGATTGAGATGGTCAGATTGGCCAAGCCAGCCATGAGGAAGAATTCAAAGATTGCGTTCAGAACAACTTCCTAGAGCAATATGTTGTAGATCCAAACAAGGATTAGGCTAGTTTGGATTTGGCAATGTATAATAAGGTAGGTTTAATAAAAGATGTCAGAGTAGAAGACCCCATATAAAACATGACCACAATATGATAGAATTTAGCATTTTGTTTAAAGAAGGTAGAACTTGGGTCAGAAACAACTGTGCTCAGCTTAAATAAGTCTAACTACAAAGAAATGAGGAATTCATGAGAATGAGAGGCAACCTTATGAAATTATTCAGGATCCTTAAAGGGCTTAACAATGTAGATAAGGAAAGAACTTTTCCCCTTGTAGGAGACTCCAGCACCTGAAAGCATAATCTGAGAGTAAGGGGTCACTTATTTCTGGGAGAAATAAGGAATATCTACTCTCAAAGGGTTTTGAATCTGTTGAAATCTTTACCACAGAGGATCATTAAACATATTGAACATTTGAAATAGACCGATTTTTAATTAGTATGGGAATAAATGGTTAAAGGGAAAAGGGAGGAAAGTGGAGTTTTGAATTATCAGACCATGATCTCATTAAATATTAGAGCAGACATGGTGAGCTGAATCGTTGGCTCCTGCTCCTATGTCTTATGAGCCTAATAATGGTTTAAAAGAGGAAGGGTGACCATTCTATTATCAGAGATGGAAATTATAGCAGTGAATTTTATTCTAATTCTCTAGCTCTTTGCTACAGACCACAACTCTGAATTTCCTCTGGAATCAGCATCTTCAGCATACATTCTTCAAGGCAACTACACCTTCAGCCATAATTGGCTCTACAGTTTGGATTAACTTTTTAAACCTCAACACAATTTCTATTTTCCTTAAGAATCTATTTTAACATTATTTCTTTGCTCAAACCCTAGGTCCTGCCTGTCCTAAACCCCCCATAATAACGTTTTCACTGCATTTTTTAAAAACATTATGCACCTCGGTGTGTTCATTGTGTTAGAGGAGGTTTTCAAATGGAAATTGCTGTTGAATTCTGCTACTCTTTCCTAAACAATTTCATTTAACTGGTATCTCTACAAATTTCTCCCTATCTCTCCCTGGTGTACATTCATATTCCCTCATTGTCTATAAAAGACAATATTTAATATCCCTCTTGTACATTAAAATCCCTCTTAATCTCTGACCACTCTATGCTCAATTTATGTATCCTTTTGGCTTTCAAATATTTTGACATATTTAACTTAACACTGTGCATCTTTAGAGAACACATAACTTGCAAATGTTTTAAAATGATTTTTTTCTGTAAATAGACATTCAGAGACACCTTGCGAAAATCAATGTTGTTTTCAAGATGAATCTTTGCTTAGATTGCATCAGATAGAATTTCTCATTCACCTTCGCACACTGAAGGGGAATTGAAGGAAGACTGGCTATGCTTGTTCACCAGATGTGACTCTTCCTTCATTTCACCAGTACATAATTATCCCATATCCAATAATCTCTTCTGCTATCATTGTTGTGTTATTTTTGAAGACTATTACAATGGCTTCCTATTCATTATGCCAGGTTCATACTCCCTGTCACTATTTAGGAGATAAATCATTGATGTTACAACACACTAATTGGAAAACCTAAATTGAGTTCAGTTCTTGGCTTAAGGAACATAACCTGTATGCTTTATTATTTTCTGCAAGTTCTAATCCCCCTAATAATGTATTGTACTGGTTCTATTTACATTACTGCAGATAGTCCCACTAAATCATAGATAACCTGCTTCTAGAAAATTAATGGAAAGTTAAGCTGTTATAAATGTGATATCATTTTCAAGTTTGCTCTTGTTTCTTGAATAATGCTTAGCAATTTGATACCAAGACACAAACTAACTACAGAAATATTTCTCACTGTTGTTATGAAAGCAAACATTTCTATAATATTTTAAAATGTCTCCTTTAACTTAAAGTGAAGCAGGGAGAATGGTAGTCTTCTGACCACAGACAGCCTCCTTGTGAACTGACTGCGACAGGGAAATAAATCCAAAGTAAACCCAGTTGAAAATCAAGTAGCATTTTACACTGACATAGAATAGGGACAGCTGCTTTGTGGACAACAAAAACAGGAAAAGACAGTGAGCAAAGAACAGAAAAAATAAAGCTTCTTTTGTGCGTGTTTGCAACTGAGCAGAATGTTAGTGACTGGCGAGAGCTGAATCCCTATTTGAAAAGCAAACAGTGGAACAAGATGTGATGTTTGGAGATTTACAGAACGAGGGGTTGGATTTTATATGGTCCCACTGGAGATGTATTTGAAGTGGACAGCATATGAAATAAATGAGGAGCTCGACTACTTTTCCACCCACCCACATAATAGAGGCAGACAGGTAGGGGGGTAGCTGGTACCAAAATCAAATGACCACTTGCTATGATTAAATAAACAATTCATGGTTCATTCAGCTTGTTTAATGCTTAATTAATCCTAATGTTATTTTGCCCATGCCATAATATGGTTGGCATAGGAAGATGGGCAGGAATTTTCACAAAATATTTTTAGAAGGGTAAAATGGAAAGTTGTACTTTAGGTGTGTTCTTTGCAGAACACCCATTCGAGAAGATGGTATTCCCCCTTTCTTCATCCTCGCCTGAATTTTAAAATCTACCCCTACATATCTTTGCTCCCTTAACTCCTAAGATGCTCGAGGTATATCCACCCAAAGGAACCAAGATCTATTGGAATCTATGACTACTAACCTCTTGGCACTGTCAATCAATTTGGTGGGCTGCCTGAGAGGGTGGGACTTCCTTACTCTAAAAGATGATAGGCCCACTCAGTATGAAGTTAGCCCATCTCCTGCATGTGACGGCTATAGAGAGTGGACTTGTTAAAAGTCTATTGACTGCTTGCTGAAATTCCTTCTAGAGTGTGGCAAGTTCACCCCTCCAGCACCACTGCAAGATTCAAGTCACCACCATGGGTCTTGTTGGTATAGTTGATTGTGAATTATTAAGTGAAATGATTATCAGTTGAAATTGACTTTATCCAGCAGTATTTTTCTCTCTTCACTTATATACTTATTAAAAGAATCACTACAGTGAGGAAGCAGGCCATTTGGTCCATTCTAACGGGCTGAATGCAATCCCACCCAGACCCACTCCATCCCTGTAACCCTGCATTTCCCATGGCTAATCCACCTAGCAGGCAAATCCTTGGATACTTTAGTGCAATTCAGCATGGCCAATCCACCTAAGCTGCACATCTTTGGAATGTGGGAGGAAACTGGGAGTACTCGGAGGATACCCAAGCAGACCCGGAGACACTTTGTGAACTAAATGTGGCTCCATACCCACAGCAATGTGGTTGATACTTAACAGCCCTCTGGGCAATTAGGAATGGGCAATAAATGCTGGGCCTAGACAGCAACCCTCTCATCCCATGAATGAACAAATAAAAAAAGTTACTCTTCTGGACTGTTCACTTTTTGCAGTTACTCTGTCACAGTTTTTTATTCCTCAACTATTCACTGTTTTATATCAATGATTTGGATTTGAATATGGGAAGTATGGTCAGTACGTTTACAGATGACACCATAATTGGTGGTGTAGTGGACACTGAAGATTATTTCAGAGTACAATGGGACCTTCATCAGATGGACCAATGGACTAAGGGATGACAGATGGAGTTGAATTTAGATAAATGTGAGGTGCTGCTTTTTACTAAGGGGCAATCCTGAGGATGGAATTGAATCTGGGTCCCTGGTGCTGTGAGGCAGTCCGACTAACCACTGAGCCACCATGTGGCCCCTAAGAGTTAGTTATATTTTTATGATTATTCATTTCAATTTATTTCAGGAATTTTGCTGCTACTCTGCTCTTGGGTGCAAGCAAATGCAACCATTTCTCTGCCAAAAATGTGAAAGTGAAAGTGAAATTTCACAGCGAAAGCAGTTGTAGAACATATATGAATTGTGTAAAATAGTTAATGAAGTTTTGTGCTTAGGCTGATTTTTAGTTTTATGCATTGATAGCTCTTTAAGAAATGTTTGATCAATGTTGATTTTAACTTATGTGTAAAAGTGCCAGTCCTAAAATTTGGAACTTTGTCCCTTGGTAATCTTTCTCAATTATTGGGAAATTCACCTTTTTGTTCAACCGATCTGTCTCTATAGGGAGCGTAACTCTGTTGAAAGAAAGGTACATAAATCACTTGCTAGAAGAGAAAGTAATACTGATGGCTTGCACATGCAAAATAATTTTCATCCGGCAGAAAGTTCCAAGTGTCTTCTCTACAGTAGGTGAGGCCACTGAGCAGAAAATTGAAAGAAATCTCATGCTGATCAAAGCCACATAAGCTTTTGAAGCTGAGGTAAGAAATGGGAAGAACTCCTGCAAACAGGTGAAACTATCAGTTATTTGTGACTTATTGGACAATCCTACCCTAATCCTTTTCCCTAGTGCTCTTTCCTGGTATTTCAGGAACACAAAGAAACCACTCAACCTCTTATTGCCACATGCACTATTCAATTAGATCATAGTTAATTTGCATCTTAACCTGAACTAACTTTCATACCCTAATTCTGAAGACCCTTTCCTAAGGAATAATTAACAAATGTAAATTTTTATATATTCACCTAATACCCCAATCCTCTTTGACAGACTCATTGGCAAGAAAGTTTCCTATTTCTACTTCTTTTATGTGAAGGATCCCCTGATTCACCACTAAAAACTTTAACTCTACTCCGATAGCTTTACCCCTTCTTTTTATTTCCCTAGAAAATAATAACTTCTATTGACTATGTTTATTTTGTTTAATCCTCTTAAACATTTTTAAACCACCACGTAATTTTTTATATTCCAAAAACTTTCTCCTTGAAATATTCTTCTTTAAGTGAAGTTATGAATGTTGTGTTTCCAATATTAGAGTTTGTTTTCTGAGAACAGATATGGGAATTCCCACGTAAGTTCATGGATTCCATGGATTTTCATAAATTGAAATTCCCATTACAAATACGCATTGTTGGCATTGGAAGCTCCCTGCCTTATCACAATGCTCACCATTTAGTTTAAATGACCTTGTTGTTCTTCTGGTGATATTTCCAGATATACTCATACCTCTTGCTTATAAATTCAAAATTAAAAACTTCTCCCTGGTAACTTAGTTAAAAATGTTCATCATATACATTATGTACAAAATATTTTTTTAAAATTGGAAAAGTAGTGGATGAAGGAAAGTTAGTTAGAAGTATAAAACCAAATAGTAAAATATTCTAGAAGTATTATTAAAGGAAAATATTCAAGACAGTGAATAATCCTGTATTGAAAGTGACTTTGGAGAAAAAAATACTGGAAATTGAGGACAAGATTGGAACAGATATTTGCCATCTCTTTTATCTGTACAGCATACAAGTCACACTTCAGAACTGTCTGTAAACCAGAAAATGGAATAGAGGGAAGAACTGAGGAAAATTACCATCACCAAGGAAGCTGAATAACCAAATTGTTGGAGCTACAGGTTCAAATCCTTTTGACTTGATGGATTTTATTCTAGGATCTTAAAGTAAATGACTAATGAGATAGTTAATGCCTTGGTTCTAACCCAAAAAGTCTTTGATATGGCAGAAGACTTGCCGGAAGACTGGAGGTTGGTTAACATAGTGCCACTGTTTAAGAAGAGTGGTAAGGATAAGCCAGGGAACAATAGACCAGTGAGCCTGACATCGGTGGTGGGCAAGTTGTTGGAGGAAATCCTGAGGGACAGGATGTATATGTATTTGGAAAGGCAAGGACTGATTAGGGATAGTCAATATGGCTTTGTGCGTGGGAAACCATGTCTCACAAACTTGATTGAGTTTTTGGAGGAAGTAATAAAGAAAATTTGAGGCAGAGCGGTAGATGTGATCTATATGGACTTCAGTAAGGCGTTCAACAAGGTTCCCAATGGGAGACTGATTAGATCTCATGGAATACAGGGAGAACTAGCCATTTGGATACAGAACTGGCTCAAAGGTAGAAGACAGAGGGTGGTGGTGGAGGGTTGTTTTTCAGACTGGACGCCTGTGACCAGTGGAGTGCCACAAGGATCGGTGCTGGGTCCTCTACTTTTTGTCATTTAC
>NC_057711.1:108508268-108555985 GCF_004010195.1 Chiloscyllium plagiosum | reverse complement strand
AGAGACCTACGGGGCAACATTTTCACACAGGGTGGTACGTGTATGGAATGAGCTGCCAGAGGAAGTGGTGGAGACTGGTACAATTGCAACATTTAAGAGGCATTTGGATGGGTATGGGAATAAGAAGGGTTTGGAAGGATATGGGCCGGATGCTGGCAGGTGGGACCAGATTGGGTTGGGATATCTGGTCGGCATGGACGGGTTGGACCAAAGGGTCTGTTTCCATGCTGTACATCTCTGTGACTCTATGGCAAAGGTTCCTTTAGATTGGAACAAAGCAAATGTAACTTCTGTGTTTAAATAGGGAGGGTGACAGAAAGCAGGAAAACATAAAGTTGCTGCCTTAATATCTGTCATCAAAAAATGTTAGTCATTAATAAAAACATTATGGCAAGGCACTCAAAAAAATCAATGCAATCAGACAGAGTCAACATGGTTTTATGAAAGGTGAAATGTAATATATTAGAGTTCTTTGAAAAGGTAACAGAGCAGATAAAAGGGTGCAATTCATTTTTGCATTCGGACCTAGTTTCTCTCATACTCTAATTTTTCTAACTGATTAACCTTTTAATCATTCTCCGTCATTCTTTACATCCTGACTAATTGTCTGACCTTCCATTCATCTTTGCAAAGCTAACTTTTTTTCCTTAAGTTTGATGTTTTCCCTAACTTGCTTTGTAAATGACAAATGGTGGGTCTTCCTTTTAGTATTTTTCTTAATAGTCTTTATCCCTCAAATTATGTTACCAGTTATCTAATTGATAGTTTGTGATTTTGTTGTGTGCAAATTTGCTGTAGCATTTACCTATCACCATAATGACTGCATCAGAAAATTGGCTATGAAACATTGTAGAACATTCTGACAACGTGAGAGAGGTCTACTCAGCAGATTCTTTCTCTATCTAGGACTTTGAGGTAGGAGTTATCATAATTTTTTTATAAACATGATAATTGTATCCATATAAGTACATTATCAAGATTCTACCATGACACGTCAGGGACCCGGGTTCAATTCCCGCCTCCGGCGACTCTCTGTGTGGAGTTTGCACATTCTCCCCATGTCTGCGTGGGTTTCTTCCGGGTGCCCTGGTTTCCTCCCACAATCCAAAAATGTGCAGGTTAGGTGAATTGGCCATGCTAAATTGCCCGTAGTGTTAGGTGAAGGGGTAAATGTAAGGGAATGGGTCTGGGTCAGTTGCGCTTCGGCGGGTCGGTGTGGACTTGTTGGGCCGAAGGGCCTGTTTCCACACTGTAAGTAATCTAATCTAATCTAATCTAATCTAATAAAAGAGTAAATAGATGAACACTGTTTCCAATTGTAGAATATTCAGTAACTAGACAACACAGATTGAAAGAAATCTGTAAAGGAACCAGAGGAATGATAAGGAGATATATGTAACAAGTTATTGTAATCCTGAATGTGCTGCCTGAATAGGTAGTGAAAACAGGTTCAACAGTAGTTTCTCGTGAATAATTGTTTAAAAATGAATAAAGGAAAAAAATGAAGGGCTAGGGTAAGAAGCAGGAAAATGTGATTTAGAAAGAGAGGTTATCTCTGATGAATTTAGTCATTTTTTTTAAGACAACTAATATTGAAAACAGGGAATGTCAATGCATGCTGTATGAACTTCAGAATGTATTTGATTCAATTTCTCATAAAAGATTGTTAGCCAAAGCTGAAAGTTATTGAATTGATCAGGAATTAATGACATGGTCATGAAATTAGCTGAATGGCAGACAACAGAGAGTAGGGACAATGGGCAGGTGCTGTTGTATTCTTGCTAAAAATCATGGAATTCCCCCAACAAGAATATTCTTTGTGCTTTTGCCACCTTTGGTGTTTCTGTCAAGTCATGTTCAACATGGTGAAATACGTGGAGTGTGGTGGTGGGGTGTGGGTGTTGGGGCTGGAGAGGGCAGGGTGCCAATGTTATAATTAATAGGAGGTTTCTTTGATCATATTTGATCCGATTCCATGAAACCTCATAGAATCAATGTTGAAGACACCCTGAAGAACTTGTTCCTAACTGTATACAACTATGCCAACTTGCTGAGTTTGTGGGTCAGGACATAGCCAGAGATAGTATGGTGATGTGTATGATATTAATTGTGAGGTATGAATCTGCGATTATTGTTGTTAAAAATTGCAGTATTAAAGTCCCTTTAAGGAACATGTTCAAGATATCCTCATCATGCATTTTTATTGGTATAAAAATCTTAGTTTCAATCTTATTGAAATATTCTACATATGATTTTTAAAAAGAAACGTTTTGTTTCTTTGCTGCTATATTATGTTTTACAATCTCCCAGGTAAGTTAAGAGTTAAATAAGAAATGTTTATTGATTCTGCATTATATTCATATCAAGTACTACCAGTGATCATTTTTATGTAGAGGTCACTTGAACCCTCAAGGCATCACGAAACAATTAACCCTCGACTATCAATCATAATGGATTTTTGCTACACCAAGTCGAACAATTCCACCATGGGACATTTTATAGTCTCCCAATCAGAACTAGCAGGTCATATACATCTACCCTCCAGCAATAATCAGCTATTGTCAAAAGGACAATTGTAGATTTGTGGGCCCATTGGATTTTAGATACACCAATTTCAATCATGTGTAAATGTATTAGATCGATATGTAGGTATATACTTAACACAACATTTTATCATTTCTGCTCGAATGGAAAAGGTGAAATAGATTATCACTTATTCATATTCTTTCACAGAATATGGACATTATTAGTTAGGCCAACAATCATTTCCCCATCACTAATTGTCCTTGAGAAGGTGGAAGTGAGCTGCCTTCTTGAACTGACGCATTCCAGCTTGCATAGGCATACTTCCAATGCTGTTTGAAAAATAATTCCAGGATACTGCTCCAGCTATAGTGGACAAACATGATGTGATTTGAAGCCAGGATGGTGTGTGGCTTGGAGGGGAACACACAGCTGTTGGTTTGCACATCAATCTGCTGTGCTTGTTCTTCTTGGTGATAGAGGTTGCAGGTTTTGAAGATGATACCAAAGATGTCTTGATGATTTGACGATCTTGATGATCCAAAGGTGTGCAGGTCAGATGAATTTGCCATGCTAAATTGCCCATAGTGTTGGGTGCATTAGTCAGGGCTTAATATAGGGTAGAGGAATGAGTCTGGGTGGATTACTATTCAGAGGATCAGTCTGGACTTGTTAGGCTGAAGGGCCTGTTTCCATACTGTAGGTAATCTAATCTAATCAATTTGTTGCACTCCAGAGTGTAGATGGTTGACAATGGTGCCTATTGTGAGTGGTGATGGAAGGAATCAGTTCTTAAGGTGGTTGATGGAGTTCCAATTAAAAGGGTAGCTTTATATTGAAAAGTTTGTACAAAATATTCAAGTCTGAGGGAACACTATTCATTACTAACTTTTGCCAATTTAGTGTAAAAACACTAATGTATTCAAATTTCCTCAATCATTTGTACCACTCCTGGACTATCTACAGAATAACCATTTGGGCATTATAGGCAATCTCACCAAAAATATTACAAAATTTGTGGTGATATGTGATTTGGATATGTAAATTTATCAGGAAGTATTACAAAATGTGTGGTGATATGTGATTTGGCAAAGTGACGATTAGGTTAGCTGTAGGTTTCAGGATGACATTGACAGGATGGCGAAATAGACACAAGCTTAGCAGATGGTATTCAGTGTAAGGAATTGTGTGATGATACACTTTTGGAAGACCTTTCTGGAAAGTACAGTGTAAATGGCGTGATTTGAAAAATCAAAATGAACAATGAAATCCAGGTATCTAAATACAACAATATTTAAAGTCAGGGCATTTGATGAGTTGGAATATTGGGAACCAGACTTCAGGAATGATTTAAAGAATATTGAGAGAATGCAAGGAAGGTTCATGGGGAAGTAAGTGGAATGAAGGTCTTCAGTGAGAAGGAGGCATTTGAATGATTAGAACTGTTCTCCTTTGAACAGAGAGGGGAAAACTGTGGCATAATGGTGATATTCAAGATAATGATTTGACTTGATTTATTATTGTCAAATTTACCAAGATACAGTGAAAAGAGTTGTTTTGCATGGTCTACAGGCAGATTGTATCATACGAAATGCATCAGGTAGCAGAACAGAATGCAGTGTTACAGGTGGAGAGAGGGTGCAGAGAGAGAGACCAACACTAACTTCTGAGAAGTCTGTTCAATAGAATAGACTTTGATAGGTGCAGTTGGTAGAATTGAAATTCAATTAATGAAGCTGAAATTGAAACTTGGTCTTAATCATGGTGCTATGAAATTATTAACAATTGTTTAAAATAACTCCTTCTGGTTCACTAATTCCTTTAGAGGAAGAAGATCTGCTGTCCTTACTTGGTCTGGTCGATGTGCACTCCAGACTCTCAGCAATGTGGTTGACGCTTAACTGTCCCTCTGAAGTGGCCTTACAAGCCTCTTGGTTGGCAAAAGTGACAACAAATATAAATGGAAGACCAGGGCAATTTGCTTTACCTAAAGAATCAGGATCACAAACACTCGACAGTGCCTGAAAAACTAGTAGAAATTGATTTCTTTAATAATATTAAAGGAAAATCAAACAAGGGATACTCAAGATGACAGGGGAAAAAAGATTGATCTTGCAGAAAGATAGCACTGGTACAATGGACCGAATGGTCTCATACTGTGCTGGAAATTCATTTCCTACAAATTGGAGAACTTAAATTCACACCTTTACAAAAGATCAATGAATTGAAGTTTCTTTCATTGTTAAATATACATAAAATCATGCTCAAAATCTTCAAAGCATCAGGAACCCTCAACATTTTCTCTGTTCTTTTTAGTCTTCACTGAGAACTGCACTATTTTCTAAGTAGTTGGAGCATTTATCGGATTGGGGAAATTCAACTCTTCGTAAATGATTTCTTTATGCCAGTATCTGTATTTGGTTTAAACAGTGGACTACCCCATTCAGATTTTGCTTGAGATTCATTTGTGGTTTATTTTTAATTTTTGCTTTTCAATTAGAAATGGAAAAAATATCAGTCAACAGATTAATCTTCCTCTCCTTGACAGAAGCTAGGCTTGTGGGGTATGTTGAGTCTCCAAGTGTAAAGTAGATGGGATAGGAATTGAGATACTTAACAATTGTAACCTTAATGTTGCCCAGGAAATGCCCACAAGAAACTCTCACAGTCAAGGAGGAGACAGCGGTGCAAATTGAAGCCCTCTCCTTCATTTTTCTCTATAAGCCCCTCCTCAAGTGCCCAGAGTAAAGCTGACATGTAATTTTAGATACCTTTTTGAAGATGTTGGAGTCTACAAGTCAGTTTCAAATGTAACAATCTCCAATAGTCTTACACAATTTCCTTATCTTACTTTAGTGGATAATAAGTGATACTATCGAATATAAAGTGAATGAAAGTCCTAACATCCATCTCATAGATTTCTGGTCACAGCCAAGAAGAGCTGATTCAGTAAGCTATGGCAGATGGTGACCAGTTGCAGAAGCTCAAAGATCAACATCAATTTTGATCATTTACAGATGAACTAGGACGCTCTGAGATCGTATTCGTCAAGGGCAAACAAGCTCTCCATCAAGACATGTTCGACCATATACAGAAATTAGAGAAAGAAAAGATTTCTAATTGAATCTGTGTATTGACATGGCATTAATAAGGACATTGATCAGCTCATCAAGTCATGAAAACATGTCAATTCCACCAACATTTCAATCAAGGGAACATTTCTTTCTGCACGAGATTCATTCTGAGCCGTGATGCAAGCTTACAACTGATATCCTCCTTGCCCAAAGACATGATTACATCCTGCTGACTATTCCACTGAAATCCTTTTGTGCAACAAATCAAAGATACCACTATTGCAACAGTTGTTGGCACATTGACTATCACATTCAGTAACTTTTAGGTATTCAACAAACTGTGTCTGACAACAGTACACTGGTGCACCATTCAAAGGCATGTGTGAGGAAATGGAATCTTTAACGTGTTGCCTCTTCTTGTCACTGCCATCAGTCGAATGGTCTCAAAGGGTGCATTGTACATCCTGTAAAATCCATGATCATTAAATGTAAGGAGACATCCCAAGATTTTCAGATAGCCATTTAAATCTACACGCTACCCCTATAGGCACAGGCTTACCTTCTCCACAGGCTCTCGTGTTGAGAAAACAAATCCTTACTGTTCTTCCCCTTCAAATTCTCACCAATCAAACACATGTAAACAGCGCAGTGTTGGAAAGCTGGAAAAAATGGTGCAACAGCATGATCAGTGAGCATGACTTTAATTATCCCAAACTGAATTAGAGTCAGGATAACACATTCAAATTTGAAACTTTCATATGAACTTACGCTTGCATGGAAAGATACTATGCCGTTGTGTCCAGCCTGGGTCATATGAAGTGGTAATGAGCAACGTTCAAGATTTACAAAGAAATGGATGACACATCCATAATGTATATCATCAACATTGTACTACCGCCTACAACAATATGCATCAATTTATGACGACACTGCAGAGTGAAGTTACATTCCCAAGGTGTGATAACTGCAAAGATTAGATATGGTTGCATTGCATTGTGGCATAGATTTCAGATCAGAAAAGCTCTTTGTGTTTAAGACAGTTTCATGACACCACGGCATTAAAGACTTTGATACAAGTGTATCTGCCTCAGTAATTGTCATTGTTTAATGGAGTCAGCATAGTCAGTCATTCATGTGTGTGTAATGTGCAATAACATCAAGAAGCACAGTACACAGACGATGCTGTAAATTTGTCACATCATAGTTTTGTAAATAATTTGTGTTATAAACAGAGGTAAAGACATCTGTTTCACAAGAACCCAATTCTCTTTATTATGTATTACATGGGTTAAGATATAGTAAATCACAAGTGACATCATCAGTAGATATTGATTGTTATCAGTAGGTTATTGACATCCATCTTAATACCCTGACAAACCCAAAGCTAGTCCCCCCATCATTCCTCTCAAACCTGCATATATTGGAAGTAAATGTGATGACATATCCAAAATGCTTAACATCAATGCCACTCCCCACCTAACAACCTCCCAGCCCCTAGGATGACAATTAGGGTACTGAATATATCATGCTTGACAACAATCACACATTGACAAAGAATATGCATCCATCTATGATAACAGACAGCACACTTCAGAGTGAAGTTATATCATCAAAACATGATAATTGTATACATTCCACTGAATAGGAGCTAAGGGAAAGGTAAGGATGAAAGGGAAGAAGAAATAGAAACAAAGAGGATGTAGCAGAAAAAAATGATTGAGGCACAATAGTATGAAGACATTTGGGAATAAAGAGAAGTTAATGCAGGATGGTCAATAAAATTTATCACTATGATGATAGATTTCAACTCACATCAATCAGTTGTATGAAGAGCAGTTCAAGGATGAATAAGATAATGGACTGCAGTATATAATCCCCAGTGACAGAAATATTGAAACAAGCTGTAACTTATGTTCTAGTGAAGACATCCCAAAGCTAATATTAGTTGAGTGGTTTCATGTCCGTGCCTTTCCATAATCACTCCAGATCCTATACCTGAATAGCTGTAGATTCTATTGTATGTGTGTACCTTGCATTCCTTGCTTAACTCAGCCCAGGCATTTTCAAACATTAAATAATGCTTTTGCACAATATTTTCTCAACATTAATCTCATGTTTCTTCAATAAATAGCAGCTGCAAAACTTCAGTACCTAAAAAGGGCAACCAGCAATGGGTAATAAATATTGGCCTGACCAGTGAATCCTTCATTCAGTGATAAATAAAACAAAACAAATTAAATGGGTAAAACAAGTGACACATTTATAGAGTTTTACATTGCATTGCAACGTGTATCAAATTTTATTTTTAATTTTATTTTATGCTGCATCATTTAAACTGCAGCATTTTGGTGGCAAACTGCAATAATTGAAAGGGAGAGTGTCTTTCTTGTTTCGATTAACAAAGTCATGGGTCATTTTTTCTGAACCTGCTTAGCGGAAGGGCATATGGGGAAAGTTAGCAAGGAGGAACACAAAAATTCAGTTTCCAGACAGTGGGCTAGAGTTTTGTCATGAAGTTCTCAGTGGAAGTCTGTGTTCAAGTCCCATTTGCTCCAGAGATGTGCTGGAATATGTCTTGACTAAATTGATTAAAAATATCTGTAGGTGTCTGAACCTCCGTTTTACTGAGTCCTCTTGTAATTTGTCACACCGAGGAAAGTTTACTTCAATTTGAATTATACTCCTCAAAGAAAATCTAATTCCTGATGTCAGGCAACCACTTTCTCTTTTGTATAGAAATGTTTGAGCTGAAGAGGGAGTGCAGCATTCAGAGTTGTTAGCATAGGGACATGAGCACTATGTTCGTTTTGATACAGATAGAGAGGTCAATCCCCAGAAAGGCCATTGTCCATTTGTGGTATAATTCAGCTGAGCAAGGAATGGGGGTAGTTGTGAGTCAGAGGATTCTGCTTACAAGACGGTTCAATGTCATCAAAAAGGTAGAGTTAATGCAAATCAATTAAGCATTATTTCATATGTATGGCTGAGATATCTGTGAGTTTTATTTTCCCCCAGCGCCATGCTTTGTGATAGCCTCCTGGTTCTTTGCAAACTTTCAGTAAAGATGTTTCAGATGTGTATGTTCTCCCATTTTACCTAAGATGGCACCATGTGTTCTCAACATTTTACACGTTTTACTGTTCTTTGTAACTTGAGTACAAATGAGAACAAATCTAATTCTAATTCTAATCCCCTGGGATCATTATTGTAAATCTTCTCTGGATCCCCTCCAAAGTCGGCACATCCTTTCTTAGAAAAAAGGTCCAAAACTGCTCACAATATTCCAAATGGCATCTGACCACAGCCTTATACATCCTCAACAGAACATCCCTGTTCTGGTATTCTAGCCCTCTCAGAATGAATGCCAACTTCACATTTGCCTTGTTAACTGCCAGCTGAACCTGCATGTTAACATTAAAAGAATCCTGAACGAGGAATGCTAAATGCCCTTTCTGTTTAATCTTGTGATTAGGAGGGCAGAATAAGAGGAGTGCACATATAATGAAGGATTGAGTAACTGGTGGAGATTACAGGGATAAGGAGGGACCTTTGTCACAGATATAGAATGACATTTCTGACTTTGTAAAGAGCTGTTTTAGTACCCTGGCAAAAGCAGAAACCTGACTGGGGTGTTTTAGGCTGTCAACAGAAGAACAACATAAACATTGGGATTTGGAAGTCGGGTAGTGTTCTGCTGAAATCTCTATAATTTCATGCTCCAATATCTGAAACTAAAGGAATTTACTTAGAGTCATAGAGACGTACAGCACGGAAACAGACCCTTCAGTCCAACTCATCCATGCTGACCAGATATCGTAACCTAATCTTGTCCCATTTGCCAGCACTTCTCCCATACCCCTCTAAACCCTTCCTATTCATATAGCCATCTAGATGCCTGATGAATGTTGCAATTGTACCAGCCTCCATCACTTTTTCTGGCAGCTCATTTCATACACGCATCACCCTCTGCGTGAAAAAGTTGCCTCTTCGGTCCCTTTTATATCTTTCCCCTCTCCCCCTAAAACTCTAGTTCTGGACTCCCCCACCGCAGGGAAGAGACTTTGTCTATTTATCCTATCCATGCACCTCATGATTTTATAAACCTCTATAAGGTCACGCCTCAGCCTCCAACGCTCCAGGAAAAACAGCCCCAATCTATTCAGCCTCTGCCGATAGCTCAAACCCTCCAACCCAGGCAACATCCTTGTAAATTGTTTCTGAATCCTTTCAAGTTTCACAAAATCTTTCCGATAGGAAGGAGACCAGAATTGCACACAATATTCCAAAAGTGGCCTAACCAATGTCCTGTACAGCCGCAACCTGACCTTCCAACACCTATACTCAATGCTCTGACCAATAAAGGAAAGCATATCAAATGCCTTCATCAATGTCCTATCTACCTATGACTCTACTTTCAAGGAGCTATGAACCTGCACTCCAAGGTCTCTTTGTTCAGCATCACTCTCCAGGACCTTACCATTAAGTGTATAAGTTCTGCCCTGATTTGCTTTTCCAAAATGCAGCACCTCATATTTACCTAAATTAAACTCCATCTTCCATTCCTCAATCCATTTGCCCATCTGATTAAGATCTCGTTGTACTTTGAGGTAACTTTCTTCGCTATCCATTACACCTTCAATTTTGGTGTCATTTGTGAACGTACTAACCATATCTCCTATGTTCACATTTAAATAATTTATATAAATGACGAAAAGTCAGCACTGATCCTTGTGGCACTCCACGGTCCCAACCTTCAGTCTGAAAAGCAACCCTCCACCACTACCTCTCTTTTCTACCTTTGAGCAAGTTCTGCATCCAAATGGCTAGTTCTCCCTTTATTCCATGAGATAGAACCTTGCTAATCAGTCTCCCATGAGGAACCTTGTCAAACGCCTTACTGAAGTCCATATAGATCACATCTACCACTCTGCCCTCATCAATTCTCTTTGTTACCTCTTCAAAAAACTCAACCAAGTTTGTGAAACATGATTTCCCTTGCACAAAACCATATTGATTATCCCTAATCAGTCCTTGCCTTCCAAATACAAGTACATTCTGTCCCTCAGGATTCCCTCCAACAACTTGCGCACCGCTGATGTCAGGCTCACCTAGCTTGTCCTTACCACCTTTCTTAAATTGTGGCACCACGTTAGCCAACCTCCAATCTTCCGACACCTCACCTGTGACTATTGATGATACAAATATCTCAGGAAAGGGCCCAAAAATCACTTCGCACAGAGTTCAAGGGTAGGCCTGATCAGTTCATCGGGATTTATCCACTTTTATATGTTTCAAGACATCCAGCACTTCCTCCTCTGTAATATGGACATTTTTCAAGATATCACAATCTATTTCCCCACATTCTATATCTTCCATGTCCTTCTCCACAGTAAATACTGGTGCAAAACACTCGCTTAGTATCTTCCCCATTTTCCGCGTTTCCACACAAAGGCTGCCTTGCTGATCTTTGGGGGACCCTATTCTCTCCCTAGTTACCCTTTGTCCTTAATGTATTTATAAAAATCCTTTGGATTCTTCTTAACCCTATTTGCCAAAGCTATCTCATGTCCTTTTTTGCTCTCCTGATTTCCTTCTTAAGTATACTCCTACTTCCTTTATACTCTAAGGATTCACTTGACCTCTCCTGTCTATACCTTACATATGCTTCCTTCTTTTTCTTAAACAAAACCTCAATTTCTCTAGTCATCCAGCATTCCCTACATCTACCAGCCTTTCCTTTCACTCTAACAGGAATATACTGTCTCTGGACTCTCGTTATCTCATTTCTGAAGGTTCCCCATTTTCCAGCTGTCCCTTTACCTGCAAACATCTGCCCCCAATCAGCTTTTGAAAGTTCTTGCCTAATACTGTCAAATTTACGCTTCCTCCAATTTAGAACTCTAACTTTTAGATCTGGTCTCTCCTTTTCCATCACTTTTATAAAACTAATAGAATTGTGTTTGCTGGCCCCAAAATGCTCCCCCTCTAACACCTCAGTCACCGCCCTGCCTTATTTCCCAAGAGTAGGTCAAGCTTTGCACCTTCTCTCGTAGTTACATCCACATACGGAGTCAGAAATTTTCTTGTACACACTTCACAAATTCCTCTCCATTTAAACTCTTTACACTATGGCAGTCCCAGTCTGTTTGGATAGTTAAAATCCCCTACCATAATCACCCTATTATTATTATAAATAACTGAGTTCTCCTTACAAATGTGTTTCACAATTTCCCCACTGACTACTGGATGTGTATAATATAATCCCATTAAGGTGATCATCCCTTTCTTTGTATTATATGGCCAGGTAAGACCATAACGTTAAAAGATCATGCTGCCCCTTTAGAATAATGCTGCCACTGCCACAGTTTTAAAATCATTTTATCAGCTCTGAGATCACATGAATTTCAAATCTATTCTGAATTCAACTACAAGTACACAGAAATTAATTTACAACAAAAGCAAGAAAGAGACAGATGGAACAAAATTACTTGCTTCGTCTCGAATTATTGTCTAATGAGATGTGAATGCCCTTAACAGACTCAGGCATCTCTTTGAAATTGTACCTCCTTATGTTTGAGTTGGTTTCAAATGCATCATAAGTATCTAAAAACAAGTTAGAATCTCTTTTACAAAGTGTGCTTTTTTTTAAGAAATTCTAAATTCCTTTTGTGAAGAAGATGTTTTGTAATTTATCTTCATAGAGGTTAAAGTTTATTAAATAAATGTAAAATGCCTCTGCTATTCTGGCAAAACCATCAAAACCAAAATGTGATCCAAATTGAATTAGTTAACAGCTAGTTGATGAGACAAGAGTATTAAACAAGAGTTAACTTACTATATCTAGTCCTTTATTTGTATTAATTAGATCAATGCCAATTTAACTGAGCTTGTCACTTGACTTTATTGGTTTTATCTGGATAAATATAAAGCTCTCTCAGGAAGTTAGCTTCCCTTGGGAATTTATTCCCTACTATTGATTTTCTGGCTTTGCAATATCCTTTTTCTCTAACTGGTCCCCAGGTGCCTTTCCATCTTCATTAGAAAATATGAAAGTTTAATTTCAGATGAGAAAATGAAAAGATCCTGACTATTGGCTGCACATTCTATGCTTTTAAATTTGTTATAAATCTTGTAAGCTCTTTCTTGATCTCAAATAAATTGCATGCTTTGGCAAAATATTTAGATATTAGTCAATCATCAAATCCTGTTTCTTCGGCACATAAGGCGATCCTTTAGTCCATCATTCCTTTGTTGGGAAGTCATGAGTTTTCTATACATTTTGCAATCTGGTCAGCATAAGTCTTGATTCTAAATTTGTCTATATTGTTAAAACAATCATTCAAAGTGTTAAGAGTTTATGATAAGCAGGCAATGTTCTCAAACAAATTTGTCATATAAAAACAGAAGTTGCTGGAAAACTCAGCAGGTCTGGCAGCATCTGTGAAGAGAAATCAGAGTTAATAGGCCTGAGGAAGGTTCACTGGACCTGAAACATTAATTCTGATTTCTCTTCACAGATGCTGCCAGACTTGCTGAGTTTTTCCAGCATCTTCTGTTTTTGTTTCTGATTTACATCATATGCAATTCTTTTAGGTTTTATTTGTGATATAGTTCATTACATGCATGGTGTCATGACAACTCTTTAATGTTCTGGCATTTGAGCCTGTGGGAAACCAAAGGTGGAAAGTTAAAACCAGGTGACAATATTTGCCATTCAAACACTGCCGTACAGTTGTTTTAAGATGGTGAGGTTGGGATAGTCACCTGTGTCAGGTGGTCACATCATAAATGTATGCACATTTGAGTTCTGTCACTCAGCCACTGAGACAATGTAATTGACATTCTGACCAGTGAAATCAATGGAAGGCCCAAAGGTTAATTACAGACATGTTCTTTGGGAGAACAAGATTTTCCCTATTCTTTTTCCAAGGAAGGTTTTGGAATAATTCCTCATAAGCCAGTATTCTGCCACCAAGTCACCTTTTATTAACACATGAACAGTCCTTGACTTTAAGATTAGATTCCTTACAGTGTGGAAACTGGCCCTTCGGCCCAACCAGTCCACACCGACCCTCCAAAGAGTAACCCACGTAGAACCATTTCCCTCCTAACACTAATGGGCAATTTAGCATGGCCAATTCACCTGACCTGCACAGCTTTGGATTGTGGGAGGAAACTGGAGCACCCGGTGGAAACCCACACAGACACAGGGAGAATGTGCAAACTCCACACGGACAGTCACCCAAGGGTGGAATTGAACCTGAGACCCTGGTGCTGTGAGGCAGCAGTGCTAACCACTGAACCACCGTGCCAACCTGTTAAGTACAACATCATTCAGAATCCACTGTCAAAGTGGCAGTATCTCTGACATTCCCTTTTTTTTCCTTTTGTTTTTCCTTTCCCCAGCACCCATGTTGTGTGTGTGCAGGTGTGAGACACAAGGCGTACGAATCTTTATTCAATTTCCACCACCAGGAAGATAGGAAAACGCCCGAGTGGCCAGTGACAAGCAGTGCCCTTCACAAATGAGCAATGCTGTGTGATCAAGACATTCCCTTTTTTTTATGTCAGCCAGGCCTCCCTGATTGGACCAGGTTAACAGGCCCAAACAGGGAACTCGTTGAATTGAATTGAATTGAATTTATTGCCACATGTATTGAGGCGCAGTGAAAAGCTTTGTCTTGCAAGCAATATAGGCAGATCACATCGCTAAATAGCATAGAAAAGTAAATATTAGGTAATCGCGGCAAAAACAAAAACATAGGTACAGGTGAATTTTAAGAGTTTGTGAATCCATTCAGTATTATCACAACAGTAGAGCAGAAACTGTTTTGAAACCGGCTGGTACATGTGTTTGGGCTACTGTACCTTCTCCCCGATGGTAGAGGTTGTAGAAAAGCATTACCAAGGTTGGGTGAATCTTTGAGAATGCTGGCTGCCTTTCCTTGACAGTGGGCCTGATAGATGGATTCTATAGATGGAAGGTTGACCTTTGTGATTGTCCTGGCTGAGTTCACCACTCTCTGTAACCGTCTCCGATCTTCAGTGGTGCAGTTGCCATACCAGATAGTGATAAAGCCAGACAGCATGGTCTCGATAGCACACCTATAAAGTTTGGCAAGGGTATTCACTGCCATGCCAAATTTTCTCAGCTGCCTGAGAAAGAAGAGATGTTGTTTGACCTTTGTAACCAGTGCATCCACGTGAAGAGTCCAAGAAAAATTGTTGTTGATGACCACTCCCAGGAGCTCAACTCTCTCCACTCGATCCACCTCTGTGCTGTTAGTGTGTAGGGGGGCATGATTAACATCTTGCCGAAAGTCAATAATGAGTTCCCTTGCTTTGCCAGCATTGAGAGCTAGGTAGTCTGTTTCGTTGCCATCTGAAATTCGACCGACTATGGTGGTGTCATCAGCGAACTTGTAAATGGCATTAGTCTGGCATTTGGCGATGCAGTCATGGGTATACAGTGTGTACAGTAGGGAGCTGAGTACGCACTCCTGGGGGTGGGGGAGGGGCTCCAATGTTGTGTGTATGTGAGGATGAAATATAGTCCCCAATCTTCACTGATTGTGGCTTGTGGGTCAGGAAACTGAGGATCCAGATGCAGAGAGTGGGGCTTAGTCGGAGATCACTAAGTTTAGTAATTAGTCTCGAGGGGATTCTATGTGGTCCAACTGACTGATCTCATCACAATTGTGACAGTTTTTGTGTCCACTGTCATGGGTTCCCTGAGGAACAATTAGCAAACCCCAGAGTGAATAAGGTCTGTGGTGATAGGCAGTTTCCTGGCCACCTGATCTTTTTGGATGACATTCATTCAGTTGCCAAATTATTCAAGGGCAGCTGCTGAGCAAAGTATTATCAAGGCCTGGTAGCCAAAGCCAACTCAGTTTTTTATGGCATCTCTTGGAAAGGAAATTTGATAACTATTTTACATTTGAGCTTTAAAACCTTTGCTTTTAAGCCTGAATACATCATGGCTATCCTTGATGTCACAACTACAGGTTTTGGTGCCTGTTCCCACAAATGATGTTTTATGCATTTATAAACCAAATCACTTGTAACCCATCCATGTTCATATTTGTGCTTTATGAGGTTCATGTAAAATTACCGCATTATTGTACTGAAGTAGATGTGGGAGTTATGCATGTTTTTTAACATTCCCTCCAGAACTGCAAAAAATATAACCCCCAACAAAGAAAGACATGAAGACTCAAATTACTGAGTTAAATTTATTTTCAGGTTAAATATTACACAGAGTTCGAAGTGTAGAGCAATTTGCTAAATCAGTACAATATCTAAAAGCAATAAAATTGGAATCAGTTCGTCTTGCCTCCAAATCAGAAAATTGTAGATTTGATGCCCGTTTCTGAAATTTCAACAAATAATGTAAACCAACACGAGATTGGAATACTAAGATTCTGCAACTAAAATTGTGTCTACACACTCAGGTGGATGTAAAAGATGTCATGGTATTATTTTGAAGAAGAGGAGAGATGGCCTATACTTAAGCCCTTTTCACCAAAAACTTCTTCTCTCATTATTTATCTCATTCGTTGTCTACAAATTGTCTGTTGTCTTTTTGTAATTAACACACTATATACATCAAACTCATTCACCAAATTGTTACAATAAATGTTGCAGCTTCTATCTTTATGGAAGCATCAATAAGACTTTTAGATTAATTTGCAATATTTGTTGTGTACTGGATATAAATGAGACATTCTGTGTGGCGAATGCAAATTTCATTTCAATTCAAAGTTCGTATTTCCTACTAGAACGCAAAGCCATGGAGATTTACCCAATATTTATTTGTTTAAACATCTATTAAAGCAGATCTGAACATCATCTGTAATTAAAGACATAATGCTAAGAAGTACTTTATAGAATGCTGATTAGCAAGTGCTCATGATTCACCTTGATTCTAAATACCTATTATTGCTTTTCAACATGCAATTTATTTCACATTAAGAATAAAGCCCAAAACCTGACAAATTTCTAGATCAAATGGGAGAAAGTGAGGACTGCGGATGCTGGAGATCAGAGCTGAAAATGTGTTGCTGGAAAAGCGCAGCAGGTCAGGCAGCATCCAAGGAGCAGGAGAATCGACGTTTCGGGCATGAGCCCTTCCTGCTGCACTTTTCCAGCAACACATTTTCAGCACAAATTTCTAGATCAGCCAAGCTAACTCAGTGTGCGGGCAGGCCATCTCAACTTGTTACTCTCTATTTTGATCAAGAACAAACAGCTTCTGTTTAGATTCCCTACAGTGTGGAAACAGCCCCTTCGGCCCCACAAGTCCCCACTGACCCTCCGAAGAGCAACCCACCCCCCTCTGACTAATGGACCTAACACTATGGGCTATTTAACATGGCCAATTCACTTGACCTACTGTGGGAGGAAACCGGAGCACCCGGAGGAAACCCATGCAGACACAGGGAGAATGTGCAAACTCCACACAGACAGTCACCTGAGGCTGGAATTGAACCTGGGACCCTGGTGCTGTGAGGCAGCAGTGCTAACCACTGAGCCACCGTGCTGCCCTCAAATTCAAACATTTTCAATCTTATTAAGTCTGTCTTAGAGTCATACAGCTGGATTTTCAACATAGGGATTGGAATTGCCTCAACGTCATGAACATATCTTCCAACCTTGCAGAGCTGGTGAGTGGGATTTTCATCTTCTGAGGAGTGGGAAGGCTTGGAGGTGGGAATGCACTCTGAGGCAACAGGCTTGAGGTGGAGGTGGGAGGCAAACTGATACCAAGGTGCCAGTTTAAAAAGCCCCACATCCATGTGCACAGACATTGGCCCAGTTCTTCAGATCAGAGTGTAGCTTCACCTTGCCTCTCAACCAACCACCTCTCAATGCTATCATCTGCTGCATTACCCCTTCAACCCAAACCAACTTCAGTCTCCAGTCCCCCTGAACTCTTCTGCAAAGAATGAATAAGTGCTCAGACATCTGGCTAAGCTTTCAAAAGCCAAAAAATGGTTGATCTCTTCAAACAATTAGCTTTAGATATAACAGTGGACCAACCTTTCAATGTTGTACCCAACACAATAGCAGTTTATCCAGTGGATATATTAGTCTAATGCATCTGAAGACACTTTGAATTTTACAATGTTATAAGGTTTTCTTTTTCACTTTGCAGCTTGACTACTGTCACAAATATTGAATGGTAACCACACTTTATTATGGATATTTACAATTTCCAGTCACAGCATTACTATTACAGATTTTTGTACAATACTCACAGATTTCAACCAGACTATATCATGATGTACTGTAAAGGAGGCAACATCAGTTGTACACAGGTTTTACATTCAACCTACTTCAAACCAAGGTCCAAACCTCCACTAAGCAAGTCTAATTTAGAAAGTGGCTGCCATATTGAAAATCAAACTTCTGAAATGCTTGCTCCCAGAATGGTGTCTGCAATCTTGAAACAGCAGAGTGTAGGATGGCTAACCTGCTTACCTGCTTTGCTGAAAATAGCTAAAGCTGGAAATTGAACCGGGACTTCTGCCTTTGCTACTCAGCAGTCATTTTCTCCTTCCTACTCCTGACTCGGAATGATCCGAAAATGGGAGTACAGAATCCTGCCTCAGGTGTCAGAATAACATGGAAGCCAACCATTGGGTCCATCTAGTTAATGCAAATTTTCTATAGAGTGATCTGATCAGTCACATTACCCTGCAGGTGTATATCCCTCAAAATCCATCTAATTTCCTTTTGAAATCCATCTCACCATCCTTGAAGTATACCAATTTTTTTATTGTCATGTTAAATACAATACCCTTACATGCGGCAAATGCACTCAAAGTTTCTGCCGCTGCTTAATAAACAAACTGACATTTCAAATATAAGCTCTGAAAATGTTTTTATTTCATAATTAGAGATTTCGACAATTTTATTTTCAAATATGTTGTGCATTAGTCCTGCTAGTCACTCATTTAGAATGCTGTTTAGCAATAGAACACATCTGGATGAAACTTCGAAGTGATTTTGCTGAATCACCCATTCTTCACCTCAGCTTATGTTTATACAGCATTTTTCACGCAGAATTTTTTTATTTCCAAAACCAAAGGACAACACTGATACAGAGCCAAATAAATTCTCATTCAAGACGATGACCAGAAACCGATCCACAACTGAAAGGTGTCTAAGGAGAGTGTTTTGGAATAAATGGATGTGAATTAATTAAGGATATTAGGGAGCAGAGGACGAAATTACATGAACAGAAGGTGTGGCCATTAAGGAGTAAAGGCAGGGAGGTGAAACAAGGTGAAAGTAACATAGAGAATTGGATGTTTCAGAGAGGGGTACAGTAGAAAAGGGTAGAGTCCAATGATATGAAGGGACAAGACCATAGAAGGAAATAAACACAAGGTCTGAATTTTCCCATTTGTAGTAACAATATGGTGCTGAATGAATTTTACGGTGGCTGCTCAAACACAGCTCAGAGTATTTTCAGCTTCTTACCTCATTAATTATGCAACCAAGGTGTTGAACATCTTCCTTGGAGAATCTCATGGAAAAAAACTTTGGATTTAGCCAGACAATTGCTCATGTGGGAATGATGAGACCTCAATGAATGACCAGCCCAGTGCATTTCAGTGTGATGTGCTGCACTCCTGCTTTGCTGAAAATAGCTAAAGCTAGAAATGGAGGCAGGATTTTTGCCTTTCTTGCTCATCAGCCATTTTCTTCTTCCTACTCCTGACTCAGAATGGTCTTAAAATGTGAGTACAAAATCCTGCCTCAGGTGTCAGAATAACACGGAAGGAGACCATTGGGTCCATCTAGTTTCTACTATCAGTAGTGCTCATCCAGTCCTAATGTGTAAAGCTATTGTTCATCTTTTCCAACTAATCCACTCTCTTCTCTTATGTAGCAACACGTAGCACCCAGCAAGCCTGAGAAAAAGCCAGCCCTGGAGGACTTTAGCTTGACCTCAACTTCTGGAAAGGAATCCATTGTTTAATTCTCACAACTCCTTGGCTGCAGATAGCTTCAGATGTTAGTGATCTTTGAACCATGACTTTGAGGAATACAGCCACGATATTGCATGCTAATTGGAATAAAACCAAAAACTAAAAACAATGCGCAGGGAATGTGTTAGGGACTGACCTTCACACATTATTCCATAATTCACTCACCTTATGAGTGACAGTATAGTGTCATATCAGGTGTTGTACTGTCAGAAGTGGCATATTTTGAAGAGAGGTTTAAAAAAGGGCCCCATTTGCCCCTCAAATGAGCATAGAATGAGGGAAGGCAGTTCTCCCTGGTATCATGATGAATATTTATCCACTAGTCAAATCAGATTTATTTGGTCCTGATCACATTGCAGCTTATGTTTGCATATATATGCACAATATATGTTTGCTTGCAGAAGTGAACTACTGCATTTACTATAATATTGACTATCCTTCAAAAAACGTTGGTTTCACCATCACGATCTTCAGAAAATCCTGAGGTTGTGTTACTTGCTATGTAAGTGCAAAATTGTCCTTGCCTAAAAATGTGAAGCCATGCATTGGAAGGCAGGTATATATATATGTTCCCACTGTCAACAGGTGGCAACTTGAGATGTCTGCTGGCATCTCAGAGATCGCTGTCTTTGGCCAAGCACAAGGTTCATGGATTACATATACAAATATCCATCATATTACTTCCCAAGACTCAGCCTCCATTCCTTAATAAAAAAGAGTTTCTTTCTTGGAACGTCCTGTGCATCTCAGTTGCTGTGGAATACTGTGTGCAATACTCTTAGGGAAGGTGTCTGATGCTGCCATGCCATTTTATTTGAAGTCCAATGTAATCTATGCCTTTTCAATAGGAGTAACCAGTGCATGTTTCACAGCTGAGAAATAAGGATTATCTTATGGAAACCTATCCGAAGGTCCTCCGCATCATCGTACCATCTCAACAGGACACCATGACAACAAAAGCCCGAGAATAAGGAACACCTGGAATTTTCAAGATGTGAAGGTGCTGGTGCTGAACTGGGGTGGCCACAGTTAAAAATCATACAACACCAGGTTATAGTCCAACAGGTTTATTTGGAAGTACAAGCTTTTGGAGCATTGCTCCTTCATCAGGTAACTACGAATGGTAAAACAGTCTTGACTTACTCCTAGCTAGAGCAATGGTAGTGCCAGTGTTGTGATAGAAAAGATGATCAGTGTCCTGATTAATACTTTTATACCTGGATTGTTCATTGTAGAATCAAGAGTGTGATGCTGAAAAAGCACAGCAGGTCAGGCAGCATCCAAGGAGCAGGAAAATCAATGAGTTGGGCAAAAGCCCTTCATCAGCTTTTGCCCGAAATGTCGATTTTCCTGCTCCTTGGATACTGCCTGACTTGCTGTGCTTTTCCAAGACAACAGTCTTGACTCTAATCTCCAGCATCTGCATTCCTCACCTTCACCTGTCAATGGAAGGTCTGGTTGCAATGAAATAAAGGCAGAGAGTGTAATTCAGTACTGTACCTCAGGAGTTTGATGAAGGGAAGGACATTTAATTGGGTCGGATATCGGGGGTCAACCTGCCTTCCCTTCTCTGTGCCACCTAATTCCAGGGTGAGAATGCCCAAGGACAACATTTCTGCTGTGCCTTCAACTGGGTCTCTCGAGCAGGCAATTCAAACTCATTTAAGGTCTCATCATGCCTTTTGTGATTTTCACCCAGCAATGAGTAGCAGACAGAAACATGAGTGACGCCACCTACTTTGTTTGTGTTGACTTCAGGAGCAGGAGTGTACCTCATTAAAAGGTATGCAGAGTCAAAGTTATAAATTCAGATCCCTTTAATAGTAAAGCAGAACAGCCCAAGAGCTGATGAAGAGTGATGACGTTCATTGGATTTTGCATTTGAGACCAGAATTTTGCCCCCTCTCCAACCCCCACCTTCTCCTCAGCTTTGATGGTCTAGTTTGCCTTTAACGGGCTTTGCATGTAAATTGATCAATTGAAAAATATGAGTGATTTATTGGTGGTGTTTTGACAGGTGAAGGAAAACCATGACTGATTTGGGATTGAAAGAAAAACATTCAGTTGTGTATAATAGCACTTCTGGATGTTTAGAAAATGCTGGGTTTGTCAAGGGTCTTGTTGCATAGTCGTAGTATCCCTTCCTCTGATGCAGGAGGCCCAGGTTCAAGCCTCATCTGCTCCAGAGATATGCAATAACATCTCTGAACAGGTTGGTTTAACACAAAAAAAAGAGAGGGTTTGTGAAAAATCAAGTGCTGGGTTCATTCCCTCCCTTAATGGGTTTTGTATGTAAATTAATCAACTGGAAAACATGGGTGATTTATTGGTGGTGGTTAATAGATGAAAAAGACTATGGGTGATACATTGATGGCATAAAGCCATTCAATTGAGTGATAACACTTCTGGATGCAAAATAAGGAGTTAGATCTCTCTACATGTACATCCAGTTGCTCAAAGGCTCTTGTGACATGGTGATAATGTCTCTTTCTCTGAACTGGGAGGCATCAGTTCAAGACCCACCTGTTACAAAGATATGTCATAACTCTCTGAACAAGTAAACATGTCTACCTTACTCCAATCCAATAAGCAAGAGCTGCGTTCTTAGAGCAATAATGGACTGGGTTTAAATACATCATCAAAATTGTAATGGTTGCAAAATGACATATAGATCATTGGTTTTAATGTACATAACTTTGTACAATGAGCTTGGTGAATTATAGTATGCAATCTGCCAAGTTTGTCTTACTTAAGTTTTCAAAATATAAATAAAATGTCAGGAAAGGAAGAGTTCGATTCTCCCGCTTCAGCCCTCTCTATTCTGATTTAATCCTCTCCCGCTGTCCCTACTTTTCCCTCACTCTTGATGTTATTGTACTGATCCTAACAGACTTTGCATGCAAATTGATAAACAACAGGAGACATCGATGATTTAGTAGAGGTAGCTAAACACAAAAAATAACACGGGTGATTTGATGAAGGAAAAAAAAACAGTTCAACGTGAAAACACTTCTGGATATAAAAAGAAAGAACAGGTTTCTTTTCCCTCAAACGCAACGCTAATTTTGACTCTTCCTTCTCTCCTAATCTTTCTTCACTTTTGATGTTGTTGCACTTCCCCTGTCGAGCAGGACTTGTAAGCACTTCGCTTAATTCGAAATACGAGTGATTCGATGGTGATAAGAGAATGTTAAGAGATGTTGAAAAGTATCTTTGAATATTAAATCTAGAAATGAAAGAGCCAGTTCTTGGAGAGTTCTTGTGCACGTACCTCTGAGCCTGAAAACAGGAATTCCAGGCCCACCTGCATAGGGAAGTATCATAACACGTTGAGGTAAAAAAAAAATCAATGCTGGCTTTTTCCTCCTCCATTTGAACTTAATGCCTTCCCTTTCCTGCTATCCTCCTCTATTTTTGTTATTGCTGAGATCCCTCTCAGTAGGCAGAGCTCGCTCTTTGTTAATTATTTAGTTAGTGATTTGGTGCTGGTTTAAAAAAAAAAGCCCACTGGGTTTTTCCCTGAGGTGAGAGGTTGGCTTCAGGACAGGGAATGATTCTAAAGAAGAAAGGAGGAAACCAATGTTTGTGCCAAACTAGAGATTTACATTTGCTGCAACTTTCAACATTTGACTATGTTGAAATGCACAGTGTCTGATCGAGGGCTTTGGGGAGGCTGAGAGACACCCTCTTTGCTTGCTGTTAATGCCCTTGTTCCCTTCTTGTGACCCCCAACCCATGCCCCCACCCCCACATCCTCCACCAGTCCACTCCATCTCACCATCATCTATATGTTCCTAACAACCCTTGCTGATCTTGAGCCTTGAGAAGATGCATTTATGCCAACTTTCACCATTTCTGCTTTCACTACAGAGCTGTTCGGCTGTGATATAGCCCCATATGAGGGGCAAACGTGTCTTGTTTGCTGCTCCAGTCTTTGTCGTGTGCTCCATTTGGATAGCTTGAAGCTTACTGTGGGTGGAAAATGGAAAGTCAGCTGAGAGATATGAAGGATAATCAAATCTACAGATAACAAAGGCATAAATGGGAGTTTTATCAGCATCTAAATTGAAGGAGGTTTAAAGTCAGGTGACAGTGCAGAGAGGCAAAAAGGCCATTTCAGAAATAGTATATATATTACAAACAACAGCACTGATCCTTGTGGAATGCCACTGGTCACTGACCTCTAGTCAGAAAAACACTCTTCTACTACTACTGTCTGTCTTCTATGACTAAGCCAGTTCTGGATCCATTTTACCAGCTTACCACAAGTTACATGTAACTTCCCCTTTTGTATTAGCTTGCCACTTATCAAAGGCCTTGCTAAAGTTCACGCGGACAACATCCATTGCCCTGTCCTCAATCATATTTGTCACTTCCTCAAAAAACTCAATCAAGCTTGTGAGGCACAATCTATCCCTTTTTGATCAAAATATATTGTTGTCAATCCCGCACTGTTGTTATTGGAAATTTCGTTGAGAGCTCCTGTCATGAATGTGAGGAGAACTCGCTCTGGAATAATAACGAAATGTAACAGTGAATTAATATACTTGCCAATATTGAAAAGAAACAAGTAAGAAAAATAACACTCAATTTTTCGAAGCGTTCCCTGTTCACTCACTCTGACACCCTCAAATGATACCATTTGTCCAATGTTAGCAGACAACGCATTCGGAATACATAATTTGGAGATGCTGGTGTTGGACTGGGGTGTACAGAGTTAAAAATCACACAACACCAGGTTGTGGTCCAATAGGTTTAGTTGGAAGCACTAGCTTTTGAAGCGCTGCTCCTTCAACCACCTGATGAAGGAACAGCGCTCCGAAAGCTAGTGCTTCCAACTAAACCTGTTGGACCATAACTTAGTGTTGTGTGATTTTTAACTTCGGAATACATGGAGATCAAAAGATTGTCTATTAGAATAGTAATTGTCACCACAGCCATGTAGGTCTAACTGTTGGCCTTAGAGAGTAGTGCCCTTGTGAAAACGATAATGATTATTTTGTCAGGCTTTCTATGGAAGGGAAATCCATCTCGCATGCAATTCCTTTTTTTAGTTTGGGCATCATCTGTGGCATGTATGTTTGTGTCAGAGTGAAGCTGAAAAAACCAGCAAGTGGCAACATTTACAAAAGCATGACATGTAGTAAACTCCTCTTAAGTTTCGCTATTTCTAGAATATAGGTTCACTTTAACTTTGCTTTGCTTTGTTCACCATTTGCTTTGCTACCATCATCTGACAGTCTTCTGGATTACTGAAAGAATGATGTACAACTTAATTTAAATGATTTCAGACTGTTCAGGCAAAGCAATCCCAAAGCATATAAAGCATTTTATCCAATGAAGAGACACAACCTATTGAAGCATACATAACACCTCTTCATCCACTCAACTAAACTTCGAATCCAAATGTAACCACACAGACAACACATTTGCCAACTTAATATCACCAGTTTACTATCGGTCATCTGACTTTCATAGGATTTCTATTTATGAACTACAGACCAAAAGGGCCCCGAAACAGGATCTGAGGAAGCTCGTCTCAGATTTCAGATTTCTGAGAAACTGAATACGTCTTATCAAGTGCAGGTCCATAGCTCCTTGAAAGTAGAGTCGCAGGTCGATAGGATAATGAAGAAGGTGTTTGTTATGCTTTCCTTTATTGGTCAGAGCATTGAGTACAAGAGTTGGGAGGTCAGGTTGCAACTGTACAGGACATTGGTTAGGCCACTTTTGGAATATTGTGTGCAATTCTGGTCTCCTTCCTATTGGAAGGATGTTATGCAACTTGAAATGGTTCAGAAAAGATTTACAAGGATGTTGCCAGGGTTGGAGGATTTGAGCTATAGGGAGAGGCTGAATAGGTAGGGGCTTTTTCCCTGAAGCGTCGGAGGCTGAGGGGTGACCTTATAGAGGTTTACAAAATTATGAGGGGCATGGATAGGGTAAATAGACAAAGTCTCTTCCCTGGGGTGGGGGAGTCCAGAACTAGAGGGCATAGTTTTAGGGTGAGAGGGGAAAGATATAAAAGGGACCTAAGGAGCAACTTTTTCATGTAAAGGGTGGTGCGTGTATAGAATGAGCTGCCAGAGGAAGTGGTGGAGGCTGGTACAATTATAGCATTTAAAAAGCATCTAGATGGGTATATGAATAGGAAGGGTTTAGAGGAATATGGTGACAAATGGGACTAGATTAGGTTAGGATATCTGATTGGCATGGATGAGTTGGATGAGCTCCCCGTTAAGGAGACTAGGCAGCAGCACACCATGCACGAGCTCACACCCCACCAACCCCTGCCCGCCGCCAACCCCATCCGCCCCAACTCCTGCCTGTCCCCATCCCCATCCATCCCTAATCTCTGCCCATTCAGATAATTGAATATTTGGTGAATTGATTTCTTCTGGGGCTCAGAGTTTTCTGTGAAGTCTGCTCCCCGTTGAAACACCTCTTTGTCGTAATGTTTCTATCGGTACCTTGCGATCCCCTTTGGATAATCTGATATTCAGATAATTGATATTCGGATAATGGAAGTTCCTCTGTATAAGGATCAGAAGAATTCAGTAATCTACATCCCAACAGAACTGTATGCTAACTTAATTCCACTATTTGCTGATGATCTGGAGTATAATGTATGTGTCTCTATATCCTCATAAAAGTTTAAGAGAGACATCATTTTCCTTTCAATAGATTATAACAGTTTCTTGAAACTAAAATGGAGGAGTTCAGATTTGGCAAAATAGCAATGTTAGTGAGCAATCCCATTCATTGAAAGTATTGAAAACTACATCCAAAGATAATTGTCCACTCTAAATACTGTCATGATCTGCTTTTATTTTTAAGGAACGATGGCTGGACATTATTTTAAACAGTGATCTTAATTTGATGATCTTGGAAGATGGGAACAGGAATAGGCCATCCAGCCTCTTGGGCCTGTTCACCATCTGACTTAATCTTGGCTGATCTCAATCTTAAATCTATTTACTCATTTTCATACCTTCTACTTTAATGAATAAAAATCTATCAATTGTAGCTTTTAATTTTTTTTATTTAATTGTTTTCCAGGGTACAGAAATCCTTAGGTTTTATGCGGCGCAGTGTCTCAATGGTTAGCACTGCTGCCTTACAGTGCCAAGGACCTGAGTTCGATTCTACCCTCAGGCCACAGTCTCTGTAGAGTTTGCACTTTCTCCCTGTGTCTGTGTGCATTTCCTTTTTGGTGCCCTGGCTTGCTCTTGTTGTCCAAAGACGTGCAGGGCAGATCATACTAAATTGCCCATGGAGTCCAGGGATGTGTGGGCTAGGTGGATTAGCCATGGGAAATGCAGGGTTAAAGGGATAAGGTAAGGGGTTGGGTGCGTATGAGATGCTCGTCAGGAGTCAGTATGGGCTTGATTGGCCAAATGGCCTGCTTCTACACTGTAGGGATTCCTTGATTTCAAGAAGTCATTCCTGATATCATTCCGAAATAGCTCATTCCTAAGTTTAGGCTTATGTCCTTGTTCTCAACTCTGTTGTTAAAGGAAACAATTTTTTTCTATCCACCTTATGAAATCCTAAAATCATCTGAATTGGATAATCATTAATCTCCTGTGTGTATCTTGAAGATCTGAATGACATACAACTGAATGGAAATTGAATTTAAGCAGGTTGCTAAAAATGTACAGGTCTGTTGGGATATATAGGGAAGTTTAGATTTAACATTTCAAGTTCATCCTATGTCAGAGCTGTCATAATCTGTGCTGAAGAATCATCCTCTTTCACATTGATGTGGACAAAGTAGACAGAAGATTATACTGGTTTGAATATAGGACAAAGCATTCTTAAACAGGACATAATGGCCTTATTATTTCCTGGTAATCAATAGTTCACTACTTATTGATATTGTACAAAGGTTTTTTCATAGTCAGTCATTTACATCAAAAACACATGACATTCACTGTTAAGCAGACTCTTGCTTTCTTGATTGGCACTAAAAAAAGGCGCTTAAATATAATAAAACCATTGCATTAAGGCTGCAGCACTTCATATTTAAAACAATCATGTAAATTCTGGTGCAATTGATTTTCTGTTATCACCTCAGGGACATCAGTCCACGATTACGAACGTTTCACCGATATTTAAATAATATCTAAAAATTGTTTCCTTTAACAACAGAGTTGAGAACAAGGACATAAGCTTAAACTTCATCACTGTCCCTTGGAACTATACCTAGATTTCCAATTCTATCAAATGCAAAAGCATATAAACATAGCACGCTAAAATGCACAATTAATACAACAATAATAAATAGATATAAAGATACATGAAGGAACATCATCAAACTGTAAAATCATTTCAAAATAAAAGAATTCTTAGATACAATTCTGGCTCATAAGACAGATGTTTATTCTAAGGCAATCAAAAACACATGATATAATCAACATGTCAAGTTTTTGCACTATTATAGAATGGTTTTTCCTATTTATTTTATGATGCCAAAGAACATTGGAGGCTAGGGATTGATTTAAATGGACAGATAATTGTTTTTGCCACTGGACTGTCTATTGATTTCATGACAAAGGGGATGTTGTTAATGCAGGGGAATTAGTTTTCCCTTACTCGGCAAGTTCAGTTACAGGACTGGAAACCTCTAATGAAGGCCAAAGATATATAAACGCTCAATTTTATTAAGAAAGTGCTATCTAATTCTAGATGATATATCGGGTTCAGAGCACTCATTGACATCAGCTTAGGCAACATACCATAGCCATTAGGGTGATGAAATAAATAACTCTTAACTCACAGCAAGTTATTCTTTTTGCCTGTCATCCCAGTGCTTACTCACATACATGAGGACCTGTTCAACCAACAATTTGATTTTTAAAAATTTAATCATGGCTTTCAAATTCCTCCATTGGCTTCACTCCTTCCTACCTCAGTGATTTACTCCAACTCACAATCCACTCTAATTCTGGTCTCTTGTGAAACCCAATTTTAAGCACTCCACCATTTGTGGCTGAGCTTTCAAATGCCCAGCTCAAATTCCTTTCTTTGCCTCTAATTACTTCTTTCTTCCACTAAGATGCTCCTCTTTGACCTAGCCTTTGATCTCTGACCTATATCGCTTTATTTTGGTTCAGTGTCACATTTTGTGTTACAATGTTCCCACAAATCACCTTGAGATCTTCTATTTTGTTAAAGTCATTATATAAATATAAACTTCCCAAAAAGAATTCAAGATTTTCTCTCGACATAATTTTCTCTTCATTTCAGAAGGTTTTATGGACATTAACAGATAAAGATCTACAGCACAGAAAAAAGCCCTTCAGCTCATTGCATATGAGCAGGTCAAAAACAACAACCTAACTATTTTAATCACATTTTTGCAGCACATAACCACTAGCCTTGGCATCTCAACTGCACATCTAAACATGCCTTAAACAGTACTTGGGTTTCTGTTTTTAACTTGCCTGGAAACAATGAGTTCCAGGTTCCCACCACCCTCCAGTGAAAAAAGGCTTTCCTCACATCTCCTCTAAGCCTTTTGCCTCTTTCTTTAAACTTTGCCCTCTGATCATTAACCCATCCGTCAAGGGAAAATGTTTCTTCCTCTCGACCCTATCTCTGCCCCTTATAACTTTACACATCTCAAACATGATTCCTCTCAATCTCCTCTGCTCTCAGGAAACAATCCCAACCCTGTAATTCTCCAACCCAGGTAACATCCTGATAAATCTCCTTTGTGCCCTCTCCAGTGCTATGACATCACTTCTAAAATATGGATTCTATATCTGCACCACAATACTCTGGCTGTGGCCGAATCAACACTTTGTTTCATTCTAGCATAACCTCTCTGTTCTTAAACTCTGTGCTTTGATTAATAAAGGCAAGTATGCTCTATACATTCTTAACCAGTTTATCTGCCTGTCCTGATACCTTAAGGGACCAGTATACTTGCACACCAAGGTCACTTTGATCCTCAGTGCTTCCCAAGGTCCTAACGTTCATCATGTATTCCCTTGGCAGTGTTTGTCCTGCCCAAGCGCATCACCTCACATTTATCTGGATTGAATTTCATTTATCATTGATCAGCCCATCTGAGCAGCTCATCTCATCTTAGTGGGGATTCTATGTGGAAACAGGCCACTTGGCCCAACATGTCCACACTGACTGTCTGTAAAGCGTCCCACCCAGTCTCACTCACCTACCCTTTCCCTGTAACTCTGCATTTTCATAGTTAATCCACCTAACTAACAGACAATCAATTTTTCAATGTATAATTTCAGTTACATCACACTGTAAATTTTTGCTATAAATTCTGTGTGTTAGGATTGAGCCCTCCACTACCATCTGATGAAGGAGCGTCGCTCTGAAAGCTAGTGTGCTTCCAATTAAACCTGTTGGATTACAACCTGATGTTGTGTGATTTTTAACTTTGTACATCCCAGTCCAACACCGGCATCTCCAAATCATACACATCCCTGGACACTATTGGCAATTTAGCATGGTCAACTCACCTTACCTGCACATCTTTGGACTATAGGAGGAAACTGGAGCACCCAGAGGAAACCCTGCAGAAATTAGGAGAATGTGCAAGTTCTACACAGATGGATTTGAACCTGGGTCCTTGGTGCTGTGAGGCAGTAGCACTAACCACTGAACTACCATGCTGCCCAATCTATATTGTATTGTAGTCTAAGCCTATCTTCCTCACTGTTTACCACTCCACTAATTTTGGTATCAGCTGAAAAATTACTGATTGGCCTTCAATTGCAAGATCACTTACATAAACCACAAACAGCAAAGGCTGCAAATCTGACTGTGGGATGACTGGACACAAATTTCCAATTGGAAAATCACCCCCCAAACCATCACCCTCTGCTTCCTACAACTGAGCCAATCATGGATCCAATTTGCCAATTCCCTCAGATCCCATGGGCTCTTACTTTGTTAGCAGTCTTCTATACGGGACTTATCAAAAGCCTTGCTGAAGTCCAGTAGACTACATACAAAACATAACCCTCATCTCCGCCCTTGTTCACCTTTTTGAAAAATTCAATCAAGTTGATCAGACATGGCCACCCCTTAACAAAACTATGCTGACAGTTCTTGATTAATCCCTGTTTCTCCAAATGCAGATTAATTCTGTTCCCCAGAATTGCTTCCAACAGTTTCGCCACCACAGAGGACCTTGGAATGCAGGTTCACAGTTCCTTGAAAGTGGCGTCACAGGTAGATAGGATAGTGAAGAAGGAGTTGGTTGTGCTTTCCTTTAATCATCAGGAGCACAGAAGTTGGGAGGTTATGTTGCAATTGTACATGACATTGGGTTAGGCCAATTTTGGAATAATGTGTGCAATTCTGGTCTCCAGCCTATCGGCAGAATGCTGTGAAACTTGAAAGGGTTCAGAAAAGATTTACAAGGATGTTGCCATAGTTGGAGGGTTTGAGCTATAGGGAGAGGCTGAATCGGCTGGGACTATTTTCCCTGGAATGTCAGAAGCTAAGGCAAAAGTGAGGACTGCAGATGCTGGAAACCAGAGTTTAGATCAGAAAGGTGCTGGAAAAGCACAGCAGGTCAGGCAGCATCCAAGGAGCAGGAAAATCGACATTTCGGGCAAAAGCCCTTCATCAGGAATAGAGGCAGGGGTCAGAAGCTAAGAGGTGACCTTATAGAGGTTTATAAAATCATGAAGGATATGAGTATGACAAATAGACAAGGTCTTTTCTCTGGGGTGGGAGAGTCCAGAACTGGAGATCATAGGTTTAAAATGAAAGAGAAAAAAATTAAAAGGGACCTAAATGGCAACCTTTTCGCTCAGAAGGTGGTGCATGTATGGAATGAGCTGCCAGGTGAAGTGATGGAGGCTGGTATAATTACAACATTTAAAAGGCATTGGATAGATGGATGAATAGGAAGGGTTAAGAGGAAAATGGGCCAAGTGCTGGTAAATGGGACTAGATTAATTTTGCATATCTGGTCAACATCAACCAGTTGGATCATAGGGTCTGTTTCCATGTTGTACAACTCTGGAGCTCTATGACTCACCAGCTTGTAGTTTCTTGGTCCAATCCTCGCTTACCATTTTGAATAATGATGCCAGATTAGCTATCCTATAGTCCTCTAGCACCTCTTTAGTGGCCAGAGAGGAATTGAAAAAATTTGCAACCTGTTATTTCCTCCCTTGCTTCAATCAACAACCTGGGATACATTTCATCTGGCGCTGGATATTTATCAACTTTTAACCCTTCCAGACCACTCAGGAACTACTCTCTGTCTATGCTAATGTATTTAATTGCATCACGTTCTTCCTGATTTCTACGTCCATATCATCCATATCACTAGAGAACATAGACCAACAGTATTCATTTATGTTTTAGAATTCTACAAGCTTCAGATTATATTCAGGACTATGGCCCAAGTGATCTAGGTGGTGTCACTGGGCTTCCTTATGATTTTTAAGGACAGGTTTAATCTTTCCTGAGCTGATATCCTCACACATTCAGAGATTGCTGACAATGGTCCAACTGGTATAACAATTAAGCTCAGTAATCTTGGCATGTCCTCCACTCAAACCTCCAGAACTTGGGTTTTGTTGATTTATCACTCAACAATCCATTAAGTGAACTTATGATGTAAGCATAGTCAATCATCACAACTGAAGACATTTTCTTCCATTGCACAGTTTTGCCATTGTTTGTGAGACTGGACCTCTCAATGAGTGAATACTATGGAAATGGCCATGACAATGCCCTCCGTCTCTACCACAATGCAGTCTTGAGATTTCAATGATTTAGCTATCAGCGAGGAATCCCATGCAAGTAAATGGAAGTTGCAATTCTATGAAGCATCAGCTAAAGAATAACAAATAGGAGGTAAGGTCAATGAGTCACAACGGTGGCTCATGGTTGGCTCACACATCTTTGGGTCAGGAGATTGTGAGTTCAAGGTTATTCCAAGAGATGAGTATGAAGATCTAGACTGAGAAAGCAGAGCAGCACATAGACACAACATTGCTATTGATATGCAGGTCACATAGAATCTTTGAGAAGGTGAAGGAATTCTTCACAGTTTGTGAAATTCTCACTCAGTCAGAACTGTTTGTATCAATTCATTCAAATATTGGGCCAATTCATGTAGAACCAATTATAGATAAGATGCGACAAAAAGGGACATCATTTGTGTGTGCCTTGTACAGTCCATATTTGCATGGGTGTTGTGAACCATGATGATGAATCTTATCATAGATACCCCAAGGCACTAATAGGAGGCTATCATCAAGCAAAACCACACTCTGTCCACCACACGACAGTGTAAATTTGGAGGTGAGTTTCTGTACCAGTGCAATGTTAAGTACTTAGGTCATATATTCCAATGTACTCAACCAGGTCACACATGAAAATCTTTGATGTCTAATAGAATGTCTAATATTAGATGTAGTCCTATGATTGTTGAAATTGTGCTATGAATTACACTTATATTCAATTAAAAATTAACAGTCAGGCATTCAGTATAGCTCAATTCAGGCTGCAAGAATCTATGTTCAGACACAAGGCTCCATCCTGTGCAAGCAAATAAGAACTTATTCAATCAGTATGCACTTTATGAATTAAGTAAACATTGGGAGACCCCACAGCACCTTGGGTGCATTTTCCATGTTAATGCCTCAACAAGTTAGATCTGACTGGCCAACCAATCAACACTTTTTTCTCATGCAACTTGGAATATGAGGGAAAAAATGAGTCATAAGATAGCTTTAGCAAGTAAAGTTAAGGAGAATCCAAAGGGATTTTATAAATACATTAAGGAAAAAAGGGTAACTAGCGAGAGAATAGGGCCCCTCAAAGATCAGCAAGGCAGCGTTTGAGTGGAAAAGTAGGAGATGGGAGAGACACTAAACGAGTATTTTGAATCTGTGTTTACTGTGGAAAATGGCATGGAAGGTATAGAATGTCGGGAAATAGATCTTGAAAAATACCCATATTACAGAGGAGGAAGTGCTGGATGTCTTGAAACACATAAAAGTGAATAAATCCCCAGGACCTGATCAGGTATACTCTAGAACTCTGTGGGAGGCTAAGGAAGTAATTGCTGGGCACCTTGCTGAGATACTCGTATCATCAGTAGTTACAGGTGAGGTGCCGGAAGACTGAAGGTTGGCTAACATGGTACCACTGTTTCAGAAAGGTGGTAAGGACAAGCCAGGGAACTATAAACCAGTGAGCCTGACGTTGATAGTGGGCAATCCTGAGGGACTGGATGGATATGTATTTGGAAAGGCAAGGACTGATTAGGGATCATCAATATGCCTTTGTGCACGGGAAATCATGTCTCACTAACTTGATTGAGTTTTTTGAAGAAGTTACAAAGAGGATTGATGAGGGCAAAGTGATGGATGTGATCTATATGGACTTCAGTATGGCATTCAACAAGGTTCCTCATGGGAGACTTGTTCACAAGGTTAGATCTCATGGAATACAGAGAGAACTAACCATTTAGATACAGAACTGGCACAAAGGTATAAGATAGAGGGTGGTGGTGGAGAGTTGTTTTTCAGACTGGAGACCTATGACCAGTGGAGTGCCACAAGGATTGGTGCTGGGTCCACTACCTTTCGCCATTTATATAAATGATTTGGATGTGAGCAAAAGCGGTGTAGTTAGTAAGTTTATAGATGACACCAAAATTGGAGGTGTAGTGGATAGCGAAGAAGGTTACCTCAGATTATAATGGGATCTTGATCAGACAGGCCACTGGGCTGAGAAGTGGCAAATGGAGTTTAATTTAGATGAATGCAAGGTGCTGCGTTTTGGGAAAGAAATCTGAGCAGGACTTATACACGTAATGATAAGGTCCTAAGGATTGTTACTGAATGAAGAGACCTTGGACTGCAGGTTCATAGCTCCTTGAAAGTAGAGTAACAGGTAGATAGGACAGAAAAGAAGGTGCTCAGTATGCTTTTCTTTATTGGTCAGAGTACTGAGTACAGAAGTTGGGAGGTCATGTTGCAGCTGTACAGGACATTGCTTAGGCCACTTTTGGAGTATTGCATGTAATTCTGGTCTCCTTCCTATCGGAAGCATATTGTGAAACTTGAAAGGTTTCAGGAAAGATTTACAAGGATTTTGCCAGGATTGGAGGATTTGAGCTATAGGGAGAGGTTGAATAGGCTGGGGCTGTTTTCCCTGCAGCGCGAAGGCTGAGGGGGTGACCTTACAGAGGTTTATAAAATCATGAGGGGCATGGATAGGATAAATAGACAAAGTCTCTTCTCCAGTGTGTGGGAGTCCAGAACTAGAGGGCATAGGTTTAGGATGAGAGGGGAAAGATACAAAAGAAACCGAAGGGACAACTTTTTCACGCAGAGGGTGGTATGTGTATGGAATGAGCTGCCAGATACAGTGATGGAGGCTAGTACGATTGTAACATTTAAAAGACATCTGGATGGATATATGAATAGGAAGGGTTTGTAGGGATATGGGCCAGGTGCTGGCAGGTGGGACTAGATTGGGTTGGGATATCTGTTCTGTGCTGTACATCGCTGTGAATGTTACTTCTTTAGAATTTTGACTTTTTCTTGTGTCTCCTGATGAGTGCAAGACAGAAAGCTTCAACACTTCATGTCTCTTTTGTTCAGCAAAATTCATGGTCCTGGTCCAAAATGGATGTCCTCAAAATTATCTTCATTGAATTTCAGCTGCCATTGTTTTAACCATTCCCTTAGTCCACGAGTGAGGTAGTGATGGTGAAGTAAGTGCACAGAGGCCAATATCCAGTCACCAAGTCAACTTTTACTTCTATGTGCACAGTATATGGGCTCTGACCAGCCAGCTCAAAGCCAGTCTTTAGATGGAGGAGACCTTCTGAATCTCCGGTTCATATCTGTCAGCCAGGGGTCCCTGATCAGCACAGGTTAAGAACTCCAATCAAGGATTGCATTGTCCTCAAAATCTATAGCAGCGCTTCACAAACTGTGTGTCATGACAACCTCCCTCCATTGGGGATGACAGGCTAATATTTTGGAGTCACAAACTCCAAGGCAGCAATAGCCCCTTTAAATTCTCACCATTGCTTTTCAATAAAGCAAGTGACTTAACTGGACAAACTTTGAAAACATGTTGCTGGTCCCTGTGGGAAGTAATTGCTTTTACGCACCTCTATGGATATATCAGGTTTCCCCCGACTCCCCAGCTCACACAGGTCTCTCATTCTTTGCCTACTGCCTACAGAAACCCCACCTCTCCCACTGAGACAGGTCGCTCACCCCCTCCCACAATCCTCCAAACTTAAAGCTCTCAGTATCTCCACATAATCCCCACATCCCCAACTACTGTCACAGTTTCCCTTACCCCTTCCCTTACATACAATGCTACTGTGCACTGTCACAGTTCTCCACCACCTCACACCCACGGGATCCATTCCACCTCTGCAACTCCAACCAGACCCCCCAACACCCCAAGCCTCATCACCTGTCCCCAATCTCACTGGTTTCGGGGTCACTACAGCTTTCATTGTTGTAACGGGTCATGACAGGAAAATGTTTGGAAGCACTATTTAATAGTATTTTACAGAATATTGAGGGTAAGCGACCAAAGGAGCAATATCCACATGGTGTATTGCTTCTTAAAACAAAAATGTCTAAGGGCTTCTAAAAGAATGAAACAATCTCAGACACTTTGGCAAAAAATTTATAGAGAATTTGGAAGTTTTTGTGACATGGTCCATGCTACATTATTTCGAAGACAGATAGGGAGAAATTGTGCTCAAATATTTGAATGAACTTGAAAGCAAAGTCACCAAAAAGGAAAGACGACAGAGAAAGAGTGAGAACTAATGAGAAAGAGAGAGAAGGAGAAAAGAGAGAAAAATGGCTCTACACTGTTCTTGGGTATATATGAAATTCAAAATGCAACTTACTAGACTTATAATATTTGAATAATATTTAAAAGTGCATTTCCTAGTTTCAGTTATGATGAGAGCTCCTGAAACCCTAAAGGATGACATCTGCAATTATTTCATCACTTCTTTTCTGGTCAGTAAGTACATAGGTCACTTTAAATCAAAACAGTTCAGTAATGAAGGCCTAATTATACTCATTGAATCCGCAGTAGTCTCCATAAACCATTTAATAGCAGATGGCAATTTACTTTATGTTGATCAATGACAACAGTCTTGTAGCACAATTAATTTGAGAACTTTTCACCAGTCCAGAAGTTAAATCACTGAAGCAAAGTTTTAACCTCCTTCTGAATGACATCAAATATGCAGGCCTACCCATCCATGAAATTTAAGAACTAAGCAATTAGGCACTGTCTTACCTCTGGTAATAACCACTCATGTTTAGAATTTCAGCAATTTAGCATATATTAGTTCTGCTGCTAGACAACTTAATTTAATATACCTTGCTATAATTAATGAAACATAATTGTCTTGAGAAATGTAAAATACAAAAGAATACAAGAGCACATTATTAGAAACATTTATCAACTGGTATGTTATAAGAATTAGTTTGTTTTTCTGGTAATAACATAATTCAGAAACATCAAACTGAAAGGAATCAAGTCAAACTCATAATTCTTAGGGTTCACAGTGACAAGCTATTTTGTTTGCTTTATAGAACACAAATGCTTTATTACAATGTGATATTCGGTTAATCACTCTGCTGAGTTCTTACAAGGAGCATGCATCTTCCTAATACTTAGCAACCTCAGCTAAAATCAGGATCATTTGCAATAATGGAAAGTTTCATGCTGCAAGAATTTACTTGCAGCAGAGCTGCTTCCTATTATAGCCCAAAAGACGTGCCCTTCTAACCAGTGATTGTATTGTGGGATTGATAGCTGATCTGTTCTTCCCTCATGATCAATTGTAGATGCGGTAATGAATTTTTGATGTTCAACAGGTTATTTGTATCTGATGAGGCAATAGCTCCCATAGCATAAAAAATAGATATGGGTAATATAATACAGAAATATTTAATAGGTTTTTTATTACAATCTGTGGTATCTTTGTATATATTAAAATTATAAGCACTGCGATAGCTGTAGCAGATTTCTCTCAGCATGTCATGCTGCCAGTGGCCCCAGTAAGTTGGAGAACTTTGTAGAATTAGGCCACCAGATCACATGTGATGGTACAATATTGGTATCATGTACATTTCCCTTAAAATAATATTGGATCCTATCTATAGGGATGGCTTGCGCCTGCTTAAACATTAAGACACAAAATGACCAAAACAAAAAGCTAATCTAAACAGCTTGCTTACACATTGAAACATAATGGTACCTTTGAACAGGACTACTCTAAGGTCAGCAAGGGTGCCCCATGAGAAATTATCCGAGACAGTTTTGATAAGAGGATGCCTAAACACAGACAAGTAATTGATCCCAGCCTCATTAAGGAAAGGATGATTGTCCCAGTAAATGAATAACACCAGGAATGAGTCTCAGCCTATGAACCAACGAGTTTGACTCCCTAATCAGCTGGAAAGACAACAGCTAAAGTTATTTTTTAGTAAATAGGCTGTATAGTTTTGCTTATTTTTCAACAGCCATTTTGTGTCTTAATGCTGGAGTAGGCATGGGCCATTTTATGTAAGTAAGCACAGACCTCCCCTGCAGTACCCGTGAGACATAACGCAATGGTAGTAGGTATAGAAAAATTATTTAACCTTAATTTGGTTTTCATCCTCCTTTTCTAGAAAAATTCCAGGTGTATATTGTTGTTCATGGCACATGTTATCAATTCAACAGTTATACATACAGATGGAAATAGAGTTAACAAGAGTAACAATTCAAACTTCAGTATTTTGAAGGTTTGACAACTTGTCCGGATCTACCATTATACCCATCTGGAAAGGCACATGTTACTTTTGGTAGATAACTTGACTGCCTTCCTGCTGATTGCTGTCAATCAACATCATCGCACAATCATTGTCAAGAATTTTGTCTAGAGATTTCTTCCTAATTCTCTGCATGCATAATTGCTGTATCATACATTAGTATGAGTTAGCTTCTGTTCCTTTAAAATGAGCATCATGATCAGTGATTAATTTGTACAATCTAAGCTGGGTATGGATTTTAGAAACCTTCAATATTCTATTATTCTAAATACTGTTCAAGTAGTTGTGAATGGATTTCAGACTTGTGTTGTCTGCTCAGTGTGCAGACTTGTGTTGTCTGCTCAGTGTGCAGTTACGATAGTTCGCTATCTGCTTGCTAGTCATACATCTTTCATTTTCCTCCATTGTTGAAGAAGAACGTCATGTTTCTCCGAATAGTTAGACAGTTGATTGATAGACAAGATCAGTAACTCTTGCCTTCTGACCATTGATCATGCCAGTCCTTTATCCTGAATGTGCATGCTACACTTCATTGAAGGATCAATGAATGGGGTTGCATCATCCTTGAGATGCAGTGATGCACAATCTGTAAAATCACTGGTCATGTCAAATTTGTTTGGGTACAGCTATTGGAGATTGTTTATTTTAACTATATTAGCACTTGTCTGCTCCACAATAGTTGTGGTTCAAATCTTAAAAATTGAGACTGAAATCTGTGCTGACCAGTAGTTCTGCTACTGCTGAATCATTATTGTCTACAAGTCAGAAGACTTTGTGAATCCAAAGTTAAAAATCACACAACACCAGGTTATAGTCCAACAGGTTTAATTGGAAGCACTAGCTTTCAGAGCGCTGCTCCTTCATCAGGTGGTTGTGGAAAACCAGTTGTGGATGAAGGAGCAGCGCTCTGAAAGCTAGTGCTTCCAATTAAACCTGTTGGTCTATAACCTGGTGTTGTGTGATTTTTAACTTTGTACACCCCAGTCCAAAATCGGCATCTCCAAATTGTGAATCCAAGATTAACTTACATATTGGCATTACAGCATGATTGTGCCAATGCATATCATTGTTGATCTACTGTGTTCTGTCTCCTGTAGGTTGTACAATGGATCTTGTAGGGATAACCAACTTTTTGAAACATAGTGGTAATGTGTCAGCTGTAGCTCCTGTATTGACTTTGGCTTTCAAGATGTGTCAACCTGTTTTTGGGGTCATGTAATGTTACTGGGTGTAGAAGCTTCTGATCACTTTGTACCATTGACACGGTGTGCGAGATTGACAATATGAAATGCTTGGGCAATTTCCGAAGTTTGTTTCTCGCTTTGTTGGCCCTAAACATCAAAATGGTTCTGTTAGTGCTATGAACAACTAATCATTGTATAAAAGTATAAATAAAGGGAAGTCATCTGCTCAGAATTGCTATTTGCTGGCTTTATGTCCAAACTTATTGAAGGTTAGTAATTACAGGATTCTTTATTTATAGGACAAACATAGTAGACGCAAAGAGGTCTGGGATTCTTAACATCTTATTTAGCTTACGTCAGGTTCCCGATTGTTGGTTGTTTTTCAGGATTTTGTGAAGATTTGTAGCTCAGGATGTGGATGCAGTTGTTGGTTTGCTGGTGGGTTATCATGCAAATGTTTCATTGCCAGGCTAGATTAGATTAGATTAGATTAGATTAGATTAGATTAGATTAGATTAGATTAGATTAGATTAGATTAGATTAGATTAGATTAGATTAGATTAGATTAGATTAGATTAGATTAGATTAGACCACGCAGACACGGGGAGAATGTGCAAACTCCACACAGTCGGTCGCCTGAGTCGGGAATTGAACCCGGGTCTCTGGCGCTGTGAGGCAGCAGTGCTAACCACTGTGCCACCATGCCGCCCCGCTAGGTTACGTCATCATTGCAGCTTCTGTGAAAAATTGTTGTTCTATTGTACTTGATACTTATATCATCTGGTCTGTTAAGCTGGTGGTGTCCTGTCTGGTTTTTCCCTGCAGTGGTTTGTATATGGGGTCTATTTCTACATGCTTGTTGATGGCATCTGGGTTGGAATCCAGGCCTCTAGGAATTCCTGTGCATGTCTCTGGTTAGCTTGTCCTAGGAAGGTTACATTGTCCCAGTCAAATTGATGGCCCTCCTTATCTGTGTGCATTGAGATGAGAGAGAATTGGTTATGTCATTTTGCTACTAGCTGGCATTCATATATCCGGATTATTAGGTTTTCTGTCAGCCTCTCTGATGTAATGTTTATGGCAGTCATTACATGGGATTTTGTATATTCCGTTGGTCCTGCATGTTTTGGTTATGGGGTATTTCGTCCTTGTGCGTAGTTGGCATTGTGTGGCTGTGGGTTGGTGTTCACCCATGATTCCTAGTCGTTGTAGGAGTCTGGTTGTTATTTCTGATATGTTCTTAATATAGGGGAGGGTGACCAATGTATTAGCGTGTACAATGTCCTCTGGCATTGTCTATCCGATTGTCATTGCCAGACAATGCTGTCGGGGTATCCGTTGTTTGTGAAGCCAAACATGTGGCTGAAAACATGTAATTTTGGATTTGTTTTCTATAAGATAAAGGTAATACTATTATGTTGAGAACATTGTTGAGTAAGTTGGAATTTATTGGTTATTATTCCTGTGTAATCAAGATTTGGAAAACTTGGGACAGATAAGGGGATTGAATCTTTTCTATTACAATAAAGCAGATGGGGACAAATAGGGCAGAAAACAGAGTATATACTGAAACAGGAGAGCTCTTATGGTGCAGTGGTAATGTCCTTGCCTCTGACCCAAAAGGTCCAGGTTTAAGTCCCACTTGTCTCATGTCAAAACACATTGATTAAAAACATCTACAATGAAGCTCAAATATGTCAAAAGGTTTAGAAGGAGATTGGCCAAAGTTTTTGCCAGGATTCTTGAAGGATTGTTGAGGATGGAAATGGACCAATCATGGATAGTTGTACTAGAGAATTGAGTCAACAGAAAATACGTATGGGGCTGAGTGGGGATAGTCCTCCTTAGGCACAGAGCTGACTGAACTCAGAGCAGTTGCCACTGTGGCTGTAGTCGGCTATCAAAGAACAGCAAAAGACAGATTGACCATCTCACTATCTTCCTAAGCTAAGCAATTAGGGCACAGGATGAGTGTTGAATCTCATATCTGAAGTATTACTCGACTCTATTTAATGGAATTGGCAGTCAAATAAAGGTATAATTGTTTGACCAAATTCCACGTTTAGAATTATTGATACCCAGAATATACCTTTGAACCAGACATTAAGTAGGTACTTGGTAGAAATACAGTTTATTGCATGTTTCTGCCGGTGTAATAGCATTGTATCATTTTGTTTGTCACCTGTGTTGTCTTCTGAGGTGTGACTGGGTTTTGAAACCAGATTTTCTGCACCTGCACGCCCAATGTAATTTGGTCCAGATGAAGAGTTATGTCCAAAACATTGACTTCCTTGCTCCACAGATGCAGCCTGACCTGCTGTGCCTTTTCCAATGCCACACTTTATCAACAATGTCATTTGGTGCCACGTACTTTGTAGGTGTGAAGAAGTGCAAGAGAACTTGTGAGCAGGTATGACAAAGCCATAGCAAAGGCAGCTTGTACTGGTTTGGAGTACTTTCTTTACCATAACAATCATGCTGTCTGCACCTAAAGCAAGTAATAGTTATTGGCTTGCTACTCTGACCTCATGCTGGCATCCGTCTTCAAGCAAGGCATCATGGTATAGCGTTTTTCCTTATCCAGACGATCCTTCCTGAAGACTTTAGTCAGTATAGAGGCAATTCCCAATTTAATTGGCCCTCCTGAGAGTTCTTCTTTCAAGAATTCATAGTCACATCCTTTACCATGGCACCTTACAACAATGCTGTCATTGATCTCTTGGGATTTCTCTTTGTATGACATGAGTTAGAGCTATTTAATCAAAAGAAGATTATTATATTGAGCTAATCTGCAAGTAGTCTCCAGATTTTCTGTGGATCTTTTTATCATCAGAAAGATCTGATCTGTTTATTCTGTGAAGCCTCTTCTCACTGATAGCAAGTAATAATTTAAGAAGTTGCCTTGAGATCATTTGTTACCTGACCTGGGAAGTAAAACTGCATATTCTGCTTAAATAGTTGCAATTCATTTAAGATGTTACTCACTCTACAATCTATTAATAAGAGTTTGCCATTTCTTATTAAGGGCCTGGTTTACTTTTGGATGAAGTTATTGGCTTGCTACTTGTTTTTTCTTTTACTTGGTTTGTTGTTCTAGCCTTTTTATTTTTCCTTCTTTTCCTTCTATATGACTATTTTTTCACTATTGTAGCTCCTGAAATATGCTGTTGATGACTTTGGGACTCTCTTTATGAAATAAGTGCTTGTAGAATCAGATTTCAACCACTGGAGGGTATTTGCACCAAATAAGGTATGATAACACATGACTGCCATCTAGCTTGTCACCAAACTGAAGAGAGAAAATGGTGGAACCAACTAACCTCAGTACAAAATTAAGTTTCCTCAGTTCAGATAATCATATTGTAATGCTTCAAAATCTGTTTTCTTTTTCAAACCCAAAGATTATGTTACAAATGAATGTGGTCTTTGCTACTTTCTTTTAAATGCTGTATGAAGCCCTTTAGAAAGCTGAATCTTAACATTTAAATTGGGAAGCAGCTGGACTTCTGACTACTTAACCCTCAAGGAGTAAAGAGTAAGTGATCCACCTGGATACTTAATTTGTGAATCTAGACTCACCCGAACTTATGCAGTCAGTCTTCCAAATGCTTTGAAGTCCAGGTTGCCTTATCTTCATTTCTTTTATAAGCAGTTACTGCTGTATACTTTCAAGTTATTATCATGATTTATTTTGCCTCACAATTTGCCACAGATGCTATTATAGTCTTTTTACATTCAACAGGGTATTTGAGGCAATGCTTATGTGAGCTCCAGTAGCATGAAAACTAGTTGTGGATACCACAGTGCTAAAAGATTCAATCGGCATTTATTACAGCTCTTGCTATCCAAGAAAATTATAATCATGTCAGAGCTAGCACTGAACAATTTGATTGCAAACTGCACCATGATTCCTTAAGCACGTCGCGCTGTAAGAGGCCTCAGTAAAATGGAGACTGTAACCTTTATGCCATTAGGTTACATGCCATTACACAGTGGTGATATCATGAGTATGTCTGTTATAAGTATACTAGCTGTGACACACAACACAACAATAGCAGTTACGTGAAAATTATTTAATATCAATATCTTTCCCTTGGTTTTCATTGTCTCTCAGTTTTCTTCCAACAAAGTGAATGCTTGTTTTTATTTGGTTATGGAAGTATCAATTAAATTTCAGGCATTAAAATAGATGAATAACAAATTAGTGTCTTCCTGAAACACATATTGAGCAAGCATTAGGTTTATGCGAATATAACGTCTCTCATTTAGTAAACTGCCTCTTGCCTTTCTCATTTTAAAGACCTTATACTATTAGCCTAATATTAGCAACTGCATCATTTCCTGCAATTCAGTCCACATTCTAGTTGGTAATGCATTTGGCCAGAGAATGAACTATTGCACAGCAAGTTGTCAGTAAGTTATGTTAACTACTCACGGCTGTTTTCTTATGTCTAACCAAATAATTTTGATGAACTATGCACTATTTGCCTTCTGACATGCCATGGGTGTTCCATCCTGTCATTTGAAGAAGGCCTGATCCTGGATGGAAGCTTGTTTAAGTAGGATTCTCCCATCATCAATTAGAGAATTTGACATGTAGCCTGTTGCATGTGGCAGTTCCAAGCAATGGACTGTGAAGTCAGTCCACAGACTCCCCACTCCCAGTAATTTCTGCTATCTGAAGTCCATGTTTCACACTTATAAAGAACCTGTGAGGTTGCTGTCTCTATGTACATTAATTGAGAAGTCTGTCTTCAAATTCTGGTTGCACCTCAGTTGCGCACTTCTGGTCTTTGGTCTCCTGGACTGGTAGGAAAATGTGAGGATCAGAAAATCTCTTTGTAGCTCCTGGACTTGTTCAAGCTGGTCATCAATAGGTCAAGATAATCAATGGGGAGGAACTTGTTCCAACAGCCTGTTTCTTTTCGGTGGCTACATCCATGCTTGGCAATCCCTCAGGTGGTCAGGTAGTGTGCTCTGGAACATGTGAACCCTTCCATGAGTGGACACTTTAGGGACTGGAGTCCTTCATCACCATTGGGAATAAAGTTTAAATTGAATAACTAAGAGTCCTTTAAATTTTTAACAATTTTTAAATTTAAAACGCACACTGTTTGGAAGCTCAACAATTCTCATTTGGTTCACTTAAGTTTCATTTTAATATGATAACTAATTTTTATGAATTTTGTGCCGGACTGCATGCTGCGTTTGCAGAGGATTTTATTTCAATTTCAGAATTGGGCTTTGAATTTTTTTATTCTGAGAACTGGGTAAGGATTTCATTACTTGACTGTATGTTGTTTAACCGGATTTATACTTGAATGAAGTATGGCACATGGGAGTTTGGGATGCCTGAGGAAACTGGAGTCACCAGAGATGTTGTGAAGTTTGCCAGAAGCTAACTAGAAAGCAGACTTCACCACAGACAATAGTACTGAGGCAGCACATATTACCCTATGGCTGTTTTCCTATTTGTGTAGTGCCCTGTCACCATTGTTGGCTCTGGGAGCAACAATTAATGAGAATGCCTTCTTCTTCCCTCAATTTGCTGCAGTCCTCTTTCTCTCCAGTAGAGGCTCTCTAATGTACCTAAACAGCAGGCTTAACCAACCCTTCTGGACATTGTGGAGGGATGCAGGAGACAGATCAATTTTTCTCTCATTTGAGGGAAGAATGAGCAAATCAGAAATTTAAGATTTGGCACAACAGTAGACTTTTTTTTAAAAGAAGTAATTCCAGAGCAATATATTGATTATGTAAATAAATGAGAAATTAATTAAAATGGCGATCAAAAATGTGCCAAACAGCAGAGTTAATTAATAGTACTTTCCTTGGCACCTCACTTAAGAATCAAGGCGGGGGATAAACAGACTAAACTCCAAGCCCAGGAAAAGGGGTGGGACTGAGGCTAAGGTAATGATTTGAGTTCAACTAACAGTGACCTTGCGTTCACCACTGATGGTGTACACACTAGGGAAGGCGATGTCCTAATGGTATTTTTGCTAGATTGTTAATCTGGAAATTTAGCTAATGTTCTGGTGACCCAGGTTTGAACCCCACCAAGGCAGATGGTACAATAACTAACCCAGTTTGGGTTCCATTTGGACTACTCAGCTCCTGACCTTATTACAACCTTCATTCAAACATGGACAAAAGAGCTGAATTGCAGAGATGAGGTGAGAGTGATAGCCTTTGATATCAACGCTGCACTCAACTAAGTGTGGCACCAAGCAAAACTGGAATCAATGGCTATTGGGGGCAAACTCTGCAATGGTTGGAGTCATACCTGACACACAGAAAAATGGTCGTGGTTGTCAGAGGTCACTTATCTCAGCTCCAAGATATCTCTGCAGGAGTTCCTCAGAGTAATGTCCTAGGCCCAACCATCTTCAGGTGCTTCATCAATGACCTTTCCTCCATCATACAGTGAGAAGTGGGGATGTTCCCTGATGATTGCACAATGTTCAGCACTATTCACAATCCTCAGACACTGAAGAAGTCCATGCCCAAATGCAACAAGATTTGGACAATATCCAGGCTTGGGCTGACAAAAGGGAAGTAACATTTGTGCCACATAAATGCAGGCTATGATCATCACCACCACCCCTTGACATTGAATCGTGTTGCCATCACTGAACCCCACATTATCAACATCCTGAAGTTTATCATTTACCAGAAACTCAACTGGACTCATCACATGAACACAGTGTCTACAAGAGCAGGTCAGAAGCCAGGAATATTGTGATGATCATAGCCTGCATGGTTGGGCCTAGGACTTACCAATATTGTGGTAAGTAACTCACCTCCTGACTCCCCAATGCCTGCCTCACCATCATCTATAATGCAAATGTCAGGAGTGTGTTGGAACACTCCCCATTGCCTGGATGGATGCAGAGACAACAACACTCAAGGAGCTCGACAGCATCCAGGAAAAAGCAGCCCATTTGATTGACATTACATCCACAATCATCCACTTCCTCTACCACCGATGCTCAGTAGCAGTACCACTATTTACAAGATGCACTGTAGAAATTCACCAAAGATCCTCAGAAAGTACCTTCCAAACCTATGACCATTTTCATTTTGAAGGACAAGGGCAGCAGATACATGGGAACACCACCACCTGCAAGTGCCCTTCCAAGCAACTCATCCTAACTTGGAAATATATCACCATTCCTTCACTGTCGCTGTGTCAAAATCTTAGAATTCCCTCCCTAATGACCTTGTGGGTCAACCCACAGGAGGTGGACTGCAGCAGTTCAAGAACACAGCTCACCACCACCTTCTCAAGGACAAGTAGGGATGGGCAATAACTGCTGGCCAACCAGTAGCATCCACATCCCACAAATGAATACATTTTTTTAAAAACTCAGTGGCAGTCACAGTGAAATTCAGTGAATTCATGTGAAAATAGATTTGGAAGCAGATTGACTTTCATCTTGAGTTTCCTCTTCTCTCTCCCTGTTTTACTGATAGATTTTTTGGGGTGTTAGAGAAAGAGTAGGGTGGGTATTGTATGGCCCGATGAAAATGAGAACTGCAGATGCTGGGATCAGAGTCAAGATTAGAGTGGTGCTGGAAAAGGAGAAAGTGAGGACTGCAGATGCTGGAGTACCAGAGCCGAAAATGTGGTGCTGGTAAAACACAGCAGACCAGGCAGCATCCGAGGAGCAGGAGAATCGACGTTTCGGGCAGAAGCCCTTCTTCAGGAATGAGGCTGGTGTGCCAAGTGGGCTAAGATAAAAGGTAGGGGGGAGGGAATCTGGGGGAGGAGCGCTGGGAATACGGTAGGTGGAAGGAGGTGAGGGTGAGGGCGACTCAACACAGACATTTACTACAAACCGACCGATTCCCACAGCTACCCAGATTACACCTCCTCCCACCCTGCCCCCTGTAAAAACGCCATCTCATATTCCCAATTCCTCCACCTCCACCGCATCTGCTCCCAGGAGGACCAATTCCACTACTGAACAAATCAAATGGCCTCCTTTCTCAAAGACCGCAATTTCCCCTCTGACATGGTCGACGACGCTCTTCACCGCATCTCCTCCACTTTCCGCTCCTCCAATCGCCACCAGGACAGAACCCCACTGGTCCTCACCTTCCACCCCACCAACC
>NC_057711.1:108481936-108507797 GCF_004010195.1 Chiloscyllium plagiosum | reverse complement strand
CTTCTTCCCACCTCTCCACCCCACCCCCTCTCCAGCCTATCACCCTCACCCTCACCTCCTTCCACCTAACGTATTCCCAGCACCCCTCCCCCAAATTCCCTCCCCCCTACCTTTTATCTCAGCCCACTTGGCACACCAGCCTCATTCCTTAAGAATGACGTGAATGTATTCAATTCAGCATTAGAGAGAAATGACTCTGCTACAGAATTGACAAGGAAAACAACAAAATCCAATAAATATTTCAAGTTGCCCTATTGCGTGTTCAGAGGATTACAAATTTCCTCTTCTAAGAAAATAACTTTAATGCTTTTTGACCAAATATTGCAATTCAAAAGCAACAGACTGTACAAACTGGAAATCTATAAAGTAAACAAACCATCACTGTAGGTCAGGCAGCCTCAGGCTTGGTCAGTTGCTGCCGTGGCTGTTGTGGGAATTGCCTCCATCCAGGCAAAACCTAAGTATTCCATCACACTTGTGACTACTTCCAAATAAATCTGTTGGACTGTAACCTGGTGTTGTATGATTTCTTAACTTTGGACACTCCAGTCCAACACCGGCACCTCCACATCATTTCCTGACGGTGGAGAACAGACTTTGCAGAATCACAAGGTGAGTTACGTATTTCTCTTCATAGATGCTGCCAGACCTGCTGAGTTTTTCCAGAATCTTTTGTTTTTGTTTGTGATTTCGTGCACCCACAATTCTTTTGGTTTTTGGGCATTGCTGAAGTGTTAGCCTTTGAGCTGCTTTATTAGCAACAGTATTTATTTTGGCAGGTGAAATAACTGCACAGAAGTTGGTATTCTGTCATGAAGACACCCATTATTTACATGTGGTTTGTAAATGGGCTCTGACCAGCCATCTCAGAGACAGCCCCTAGGATCAAACGACTCTCAGAATCTCCTGTTCATATCTCTCAGCCAGGACTCCCTGATTGGAGTTGTTAACCTGGGCAAATCAAAAACCTCACAATTTATCCAGCTGATTCTGGTTCCAATCACTAGAGTTGTTCCAGTTCAGTGTTTGGTTAATGATAACTCCCAAGGGGTTGATGGCATAAGATGTTAATATAGTTGAACTTAAAGGAGAGATTGTCCCTTTTTCTTGAAGATGCTATTGTTTACGATTAGAATTCTTAGTTTAAATTCTTTCCTTTGTTAAATAGATTGACGACATTGAATCCATCATGCTGAAATTCAGGAGACAACCCTGGTCATCTTTATTTCTGATGAGGGACTCACAAAAACCACAGAAAGAAAATGAGGTAAATTTGGGTTGTCTTCCACCAGAGGCATTTTGTTCTAGCCCTATGTTCCTCTTTTTCGATCTCTATCCTTACATCTTACTGGTTAATAAGATAGGCTGTTGGTCACATTGCTCAAAGAGTTCCCAGATGGCCCATTTACCTTCCAGCAAGTTTCTTTATGTAATAGGATGAGAAGGAAATACAAAGTAAGAGGGCATGTGGTTTATTTACACCTTTTGCATCATAAAATACAATATTTCCTGGAATTATACTCGGTCTGCAATAGGCATAGCACTGTTACTGTTCGACTAAAATGATTAACAGATATAAGCAGTAATTTACCAGTGAGCACATGACTACCACATTTTACAGAAAAATAATGTTGGAAATAAAATGAGTGTGTCTAACCTTTTTCAACACAATTAGATGTAATTACCAAGCAAACAATAGTTATGTGACTTATCATTAAACCACCAATTAAAGGTAATGTAATGATGCAAATGGTACAGCTCAGTATCCTTTCTCTTTAAATTTATTTCTTAACTGTAAAAAAAATTCACAGCAAGTTTGCTGAAGTCATGCAGTAAAGGCAATTTACACAGTCCCTGTGTTGGTACATTTTTATTTCTATTCATTCGTACAATGTGGGTATTTTTGGCAAGGTTAGCATTTATTTCCCATTTCTGATTGCCCTTGAGAAGGTGATGTGAACTAGCTTCTTGAACTACTGCAGTTCATGTGGCTTAATGCACTCTGCTATTCAGGAGGGCATTCCAGAATCTCGACCCAGCCATTTTGAAATCATGTTGATATATTTTCAAGTCAGGATAGTGTGCAGTTTTGACACTTGGAGATTTTCAGGTAGTCCAATCCTCATGCACGTACTATCTTTATTCTTCCAGCAACAGAAGTGTGGGCATGGAAGGTGCCACTGCCAAAGCAGCCTAGTTAATTTGCCTCACTACAGTCCATGAATAATTGTATTCCTTTTCAACATAGTGCTTGCACCAATATTCTTTTAGATATGTGGATGCATTTTTGGGAGAAGGTATAGTCTTGACATTTATGGTCATTGCCAGTATCCCAGCACAATTAAACATCTTGAGTTCCCAATGCATACTTGTCTAGCTCTAATGTGTACTTGTAACATATTTCAGTACTCTTTGATGGTCTTACTTTATGCTTTTTCTGCCTCTCTTCCTAATTTTACTAAACACACTCAAGTATGATTAAGAACAAGTTTTATTCATATGAATATCGTTCTACTTCATTGATCGCATTATGAAACCTGAACAAAAAGACTCATAACAACAGATATTTTTGTAGCAGCAAACCATCACAGAAATTAAGTTTCCATGATCTTTGTACAACATAAAACAAATACAATTAATAGTGCATTCCAGAGACATCAAACAGAATGCTTTTAATGAAGGGTGGTTGTAGGGATTGAATTTGTACACTAAACTGAATAAGCTAAATCTTCCAAAAAGTATTTAACTAATGGGTTTTTAAAAAATCAATAATTGTCAGCAACAGGGCTTACTGAAATTATCCATATCCAATGATCTTGTTTCCTTGCAGAAATGCCCCTATATAATAGTGTTGTGATATCTAAAGCAAAATGTTGTTAATTTGCGATAACTTTTATTCATCCAGCACTATACAATGTTTGAAAACATCCCAGATCATTTGACAGAACTTTAGTTAAATGAACACTGAGCCAATGAGGGATCCATCTGATGAAGGAGCAGCTAGTGCTTCCAAATAATCTTGTTTGACTATGTTAAAAATCACACAACACCAGCTTATAATCCAACAGGTTTAATTGGAAGTACTAGCTTTCGGAGTGCCGCTCCTTCATCAGATGTTGTGTGATTTTTAACTTTGTACACCCTGTCCAACACTGGCATTTCCAAATCATGTTTGACTATAACCTGGTGTTGTGTGATTGTTAACCAATGAAGGATGGATTTGGATGGGTAATCAAAAACTTGGTCAAAGGGATAGGTTCAAAAGCAATTTTAAATCTTGAGAGAAAAATTTAGAATTTTTGGAAAGAATTCTAGGGTTTTAGGCATTGTCAGTTGGGGGAGTACATACTAATGTTAGGACAATGAAATGAGAATTGCCCAGGATGCCAATGAATTACAGGAATGCAGAGATCTTGGTGCATTGAAGGCCTCAAGGTAGTGTATGTAGATGATATAGAGGGATTTAGCTATAAGTATGAGAATTTAAAATACAATGTCTTCCTTTCACCTCCCACTTTTAGCGATTTAGAGGGATTTTCCTCTTTCATGCTAATTCACCCTTTATGTCAGCAGCATAACAATACTAATGAATGGAATTGAGTCAACTACCCACAAACCTTTGACAAAATGTCAAGGAATGCAATATTTCAGCTGTAAATTTGTAGTTCTCACAATAGCACAATAGAGACTGGGCATTTAGGACTTTATCCTAGTTGCAATTAAGATGACTACGTCTTCCACAGCTCCACAATTCATCATATCTAAATATATTGGCTTTTTCCTATCACATCGGGATGACATGGACAAGCTATAGCTATAAAGAAGAAATCCCTTATTTTGGGTTTATTGGGAATACCATTTGGAGATGTGAATTGCATTGACATTGTGAGGAACTTAATGTTTCATTTGCTCTGGATAAAATCTTGAATTATATATTTTCGATGAGTATCAGATCTTTGAGATTAAGATTTTTATCTTAACTTCTAATCAAAGAGTTCTCTGGAACCTTACTGATTCCACCACAAAAGTGTCAGATGTTTGAGGGCTATTATGGTGCAGTGATAATTTCTCTCTCTGTGAATCAGAAGGCCTGGGTTCAAGTCTCACCTGCATCAGAGATCTGTAATAGAATCTGTGCACAGGCTGATCAGAAATTATCAGAAATCATCTGAGGCTTCAGTTTGGTTTGCTGGACTGCTCATGTCTATCAACTTGATTTTCTCTGAGTATTTGTCTTATCAATCTTAATTAGATCTTTTGGTGCTTTAGCAAAGATGCCTAATCCTAAAGTTATGAAACATATTTCTTTAATAACATCACAATTAACTGCATATTAAATGCTAATTATGCAAATATTGAGTATTAACTGATAAAATGAATAACAAAGGTGATAAAGGCATTTATGTCACAGTGATTCATTCATCTTGAGCTAGGTTTGCTGATTATTAATTGCTTTTACGCTCAGAATCCAAGATTTATATAAAATTGCTAAGATTAGCTCATTTTTATAGCTGGAAAATAAGCAATAGCTAGCAGGTCTAGTGACTAAATTCCAGTCTAAATAGTGCAAATTATTACTCACTATTTTCAGCAATTATTCATGATTATATCTTGCTCCGAAGTATTTCCCAGCTTATCCCAGGTTAAACCAGATTGCATGGGTCCTATTTAGTCACAAATTAAGCTTTTGATGCCATCATGAAGTCTGCTTCCTGTATTCCTGTAAAATTCATGCTTCTGCTCCCCTCCAGTCCCACCTCAGTTCATTTGTTGTTGTTGTCTCTGTCTTTCCGTTTAACGCTTCAGACTCAATTATTCAAAAGTTCCCATAGCCAGTCTCCCATTCACATTTAGTTTACTCACCCATCACCTCTGATCTTGTTGGACAACACAAACGTCCAGTTTTCCACTGCCTCAAATTGAAAGGTTTCATCCTCATGTTTATCTTTATCCATTTTAAATCTATTTTAAATCTAGTCCCATTTGCCAGCATTTGTCCCATATCCATTTAATCCCCGCTGCACCCCACCCCCATTCATATACCTATCCAGATGCCTTTTAAATGTTGTAATCGTACCAGCTTCTAGCACTTCCTCTGGTAGCTCATTCTACACACACACCACTCTCTGCGTGAAAAGATTGCTCCTTAGGTCCCTTTTATATCTTTTCCATCTCACCTTAAATCTATACCTTCTCGTTCTGGACTCCCCCACCCCAGGGAAAAGATCTTGTCTATTTACCCTATCCATTCCCCTCATGATTTTATAAACCTCTTATCAGGTCACCCCACAGCTTCTGACACTCTTGGGAAAATAACGCCAGCCTATTCAGCCTCTCTCTATAACTCAAACCCTCCAACCCTAGCAACATCCTTGTAAATCTTTTCTGAGCCCTTTCAAATTTCACAACATTCTTCCTATAGCAGGGAAACTAGAATTGCATGCAGTATTCCAAAAGTGTTCTAACCAATGTCCTGTACAGCCACAACATTACGGCCCAACTCCTAAACTTAATATTCTGACCAATAAAGGCAAGCTTATCAAATGCCTTCTTCACTATCCTATCTACTTGCCACTCCACCTTCAAGGAACTATGAACCTGTACTCCAAGGTCTCTTTGTCCAGCAACACTCTCTAAGGCCTTACCATTAAGTGTATAAGTCCTGCCCTGATTTGCCTTTCCAAAATACAGCACTTTACACTTATCTAAATTAAACTCTTCATGTCACTCCTCGGCCCATTGGCCCATCTGATCAAGATCCCATTGTACTCTGAGCTAATCTTCTTTGCTGTTCACTACACCTCCAATTTAGTGTCATCTGCAAACTTACTAACCATACCTCCTATGTTCACATCCAAATCATTTATATAAATGACAAAACATAGTGGACCCAGACCAATTCTGTGGCATACCATTAAGCTTCCAGTCTGAAAAGCAACCTTCCATGACCACTATCCAACTTCTACCTTTGAGTCCGTTCTGCAACCAAATAACTAGTTTCCCCTCTCTTCTGTGTGATCCAACCTTGCAAACCAGCCTACTATAAGGAACCTTGTCAAACATCTTACTGAAGTCCATAGAGATCACATTCACCGTTTAGCCCTCATTAATCCTCTATGTAACCTCTTCAAAAAACTCAATCAAGTTAATGAGACGTGGATTTTCCACGCACAAAGCCATGTTGACTATCTCTAATCAATCCTTAAGTAAATCCTATCCCCCAGGATTCCCTCCAACTACTTGCCCACCACTGATGTCGAGCTCACCGGTCTATAGTTTCCTTGGCTTTTCCTTACCATCTTTCTTAAATAGTGGCACAGTGTTAGCCATCCTCCAGCCTTCCGGCACCTCACCTGTGGCTATCAATAATACAATTGTCTCAGCAAGGGGCCCAACAATCTCTTCCCCTGCTTCCCATCTGTATTACTGAGAGTCTTGAGATAAAGATAACTTATGGAATCAAGAACCAGGCAACATGTTGTGGCTTCATTCCACTAAATTCTCATGCAGCTCTCTTAGGTAGTCAAAGGTAGATAACAAGTAATGTATTTTCAGTTTCCTAATGAACTAAATCTGAACAGTTTCCCTGACTGTTTGTCCCTAGCAGATTCTATGTGAAATCCTTGTCTTCACAAAAGTATGAATAGATCTACTGAGCTGTTCCAGATACTTTGTCTCCATTTTAGGTACAGATTTAAGGCTATTTCAAAGAACTTTCCCCACACTACATTGTATTGCCAGTCGAATTTTCCAACAGCTTTTTTATTTTCTTCTCCAGCTGTTGTCAAAAAGTAAAGGAAGATCTGGAGAAAGAGATAGTGAGAGAGAGAGAGAGAAAAAGAGATATTGACCAACCAACTTCCCCACTTGGGTTTACCTATCGCAGCAGTAACCATGGCAGCTGGGCCCACTAAATAGCAGGAGATGTCTCACCCATTCTCAGTCTTTCTGCAGTGGGACAACTACACTCGATTTAATTTAGAATTTGGAAAGGTGGATCCCAAGCTGCCACAAGTGTCTTGTGCATGAGACTCATTAAATGAGACAATAAACATCCACTATAACCGAACCCACTGCAATTCATTAGTGGCTCAAGGATTAAATGGAGAGCTGACAACTCTTGGCAGAGTTCCCACCAATGTTGTTCTGAACCATGGGGAAGATCCAGCATTAGCCATGAACCTGAATGGTATCTAATACTGTCAGGCTTTCCTGTGGAATTGATGGCAGTTCTCCCACCACCCCACCAACCCCATTCTCTGACCTATACATGCAACTTCTGAATCCAGCCAGGGGGATTTCATCGCGCATTATCTAAATAGTTCAACTCGGGAAGGGGCCATATTGGACCTCGTGTTGGAGAATGAGCCCGGCCAGGGAAAGTTTCAGTAGTTAAGTTTGCATAAGGAGGGAATAAGTTTTGGGTATACTTGGGGAATAGTGATCACAATTCCGTGAGTTTTAGAAGGTTCATGGACAAAGACGAGAGTGTTGCTGAAGGAAGAGTGCTAAACTAGGGGAAGGCCAACTATAGCAAAATTCAGCAGGAGCTGGGGAATATTGATTGGGAGCAGCTGCTTGAGTGTAAATCCACATTTGATATGTAGGAGGCTTTTAAAGAGAGGTTGTTTGAGTGCAGGATGGACAGGTCCCTGTGAAAATGATGGATATAAATGGTAAGATTAGGGAACCATGGATGACAGGTGAAATTGTAGGACTAGCTAAGAGGAAGAAGGAAGCATACATAAGATCTAGGTGACTGAAAACAGACAAAGCTTTTGAAGAATATCAGAAAAGTAGAATCAATCTGAAATGATGAATTAAGAGGGCTAAAAGGGGTCATGAAATATCTTTAGCATACAGGGTTAAGGAAAATCCCAAAGTCTTTAATTCACATATAATGAGCAAGAGGGTAATGAGAGAATGGGTTGGCCCACTCAAAGACAAAGAAGGAAAGTTATGCGTGAAGTCAGAGAAAATGTGTGAGATGCTTAATGAGTACTTTGCTTCTGTATTCACCGAGGAGAGGGACATGACAGATGTTAAGATAAAGGATAGATGTTTGATTACTCTAGATCAAGTCGGCATAAGGTGGGAGGAAGTGTTGGATATTCTAAAAGACATTAAGGTGGACAGGTCCCCAGGTCCAGATGGGATCCATCCCAAATTACTGAGGGAAGCGAAAGAGGAAATAGTTGAGGCCTTAACAGATATTGTTGCAGCATCCCTGAATGCATGTGAGATCCTGGAGGACTGGACAATTGCTAATGTTGTCCCCTTGTTTAAGAAGCCAGGTATTTATAGACCAGTGAGCCTGATGTCAGTGGTAGGAAAGCTGCTGGAGAAGATACTGAGGGATAGGATCCATTTACATTTTGAAGAAAATGGGCTTAACAGTTGTAGGCAGCATGGTTTTGTGCAGAGAAGGTTATATCTTACTAACTTAATAGAATTCTTTGAGGAAGTGACCAAGTTGATTGATGAGGGAAGGGCTGTACATGTCATATACACAGACTTCATTCAGGCATTTGATAAGGTTCTCCATGGTTGGTTGATGGAGAAAGTAAAGTCGCATGGGGTTCAGGGTGTACTAGCTAGATGGATAGAGAACTGACTGGGTAGTAGGAGACAGAGTAGTAGTAGTGGAAAGGAGTTTCTCAGAGTGGAGACCTGTGACGAGTGGTGTTCCACAGGGATCCATGTTGGGACCACTGTTGTTTGTGATATGCATAAATTATCTAGAGGAATGTATAGGTGGTCTGATTAGTAAGTTTGCAGTAAGATTGGCAGAGTAGGAGATAGTGAAGGGGACTGAGTCAGAGAATGCAGCAGAATATAGATAGATTGTAGAGTTGGGCAGAGAAATGGCAGATGGAGTTCAATCTGGGCAAATGCAAGGTGATGCATTTTGGAAAATCAAATTCTAGAGCGAACTATTCGGCAAATGGAAAAGCCCTGGGGAGAATTGATGTACAGAGAGATCTGGGTGTTCAGGTCCATTGTTCCCTTTATTGGACGTTTATTGAGTATAAGTGTTGGCAGGTCGTGTAGAGGACTTGGTTTGGCCACATTTGGAATACTGCATACAGTCCAGGTCGCCTCATTACTGAAAGGATGTGGATGTTTTGGATAGGGTGCAGAGGAGGTTCACCAAGATGTTGCCTGGTATAGAGGGCACTCGCCATGAGAAGAGGTTGAGTAGATTAAGATTATTTTCATTAGAAAGACAGAGGTTGCGGGGGAATCTGATTGAGGACTACAAAATCATGAGAAGGATGGACTGGGTGGATAGCAAGAAGCTTTTTTCCCCAAAGTTACTAGGGGTCACGAGTTCAAGGTTGGAAGGGAGAAGTTTGAGGGAGATATGCATGGAAAGTTCTTTATGCAGAAAGTGGTGGGTGCTTGGAAAGCATTGCCAGCAGAGGTGGTAGAGCTAAGCATGATAGGGTCATTTAAAATGTATCTAGACATGAATGAGCAGGAAGCAGAGGGATACAGATCCTTAGAAAATAGGCGACAGCTTTAGATGGAGGATCTGGATCAGCTCAGGCTTGGAGAGCCGAAGGGCTTATTCTTGTACTATATTTTCTTTGTTCTTTGTTCTTTATTGTTCAACCCCAAAAGCTTGTCATCATATAGAACTCAGAAATCATAAGGTGAAAAAGGACTAAAGCATTTTACAGCCAATTGAATACTTTCTGAAGCATGATTACAAATTTAGCATAGGAAAAACAACAGCCAATTTGTGCTCAGGAAACTCCCAAAAATACCATGTGGTAACAATGCTTAAATCTCGTGTGTGGAACTTCAACCCACAGTGCACTGACTCAGCTGCTTACCAAGACACACCAAACACCATTGTACACTAAAATGACAGAATTAAACTAAGAACTACTGTTCTTGTAACAAACATTACTGGTACATACATTTATGTTGATCTTTTGAATCGTATTTACTGCACTGCATGCACATTATTGCTTTGCAAACGCTTGTTGTAATTCTTGCAGCCTCAGTTTTTTAAAAACAATATACCTACCCTTATATCTATCAAACAGAATATATAGGGCTAGTCTTTCTCCCATGTATCCAAGGAAATAATTGCATCAGTTTGTGCGGACAGACTAGAAAAGTATCATCATAGTGGTATCCATGGTATCAGCAGGGAAAGCAAAATGCTTCAATTCAGCACTGTAAATTGAAGATCATGCAGTCAACCATGTTGTACCTCAGATGTAATTTGATATCTCCAGTAACGCAGTCTCGCAAGACCTTTACATTTGATTTAATACAACTTCAGGTGCATGCACAGAGTTCACTGGGACTTATCCTACACAAATAATTACCAGTTGTTGGTTGCTGTAGCAACCCATCGATGAACAAACGTGATCCTCCATCAGCTTGCATGTGGCAGAAAAGGTTGGGAAAGATCTGTGTATATTTCATGCTGGATTTGCATTGAATGCTCACCTAGGCCTGGAAGGAACATGGTACCAAACAAGCATTTCTAGAATGCTGGCTTAATTGGAGGCCAAAGGAGCTGAGTTTGATTAAAAGAACTGATGGTCTGAGAAGGCAAATCTAAAGTTATACTCTTGTAAGGAAAAGGAGGCATTAAGAAAATGTCAGAGACCACTATAAACAGTTATATCAGTTGAGGAAAGAGACAATGGGAAAGTTATGTGTTACCTTGCTTTTGGCAACAAGTCACGTAAAGATCAGTCCTTTTAATGTGATGGAGTGAGACTATCCGAGACAGTCCAAATGAACATTATACCGGATGTCACCACATTATTTACCCCTCAGCTTCCAATACAAAAGAATGCTCACTCTGAAATCCAAGATGATACTTCTAATTAAAGTTGTCTGCATCTCCATTTGTAAAACTTCATGTGCTTTTAGATTAATAACAACAATCGTTTTAAAAACTTAAAGTTTGGCTGATCTTTCCTCTGATTACATTAATAAATAAAGACAGTTCAATCAAAACTCCTACACTCGCTCACGGGTTCCAAATTTCGTAAATTAAACAACAGCAGGGAAGATGACATGGTCAGAAATTGAATAATTTAATTGCACTCTGTGGAAAAGATCCTAAAACATGATGTCTTTCTCTCTCTCTCTCTCTCTGCATGCAACTGTTCAGCATTTAAGTTTAAAATGATGTGGCAAGTTCCAGTTTTAATTGGTTGTAAAAATGTGACTGTGAGCTCCACAGTGGATGACAGCTGGATGCCCATCTCCAAGATGATTGGGAAAGTAGATTTTTACCATTTCTCAGTAGGCCTGGTGTTTGGAAGAATTACTTGCAATAAAAAAAATTCTTTGCATTAATGGATAAAGCAGCTCATAACACAAAAGTGACAAAATGGATTAAAGACTGTGAAATAGGCAAACTGAAAACAGGGCAGTTGGTCCCACAGTAGCTGTTTTATAGGCAGAAATGATTTACAACTTCAAAAGTGAAATAGGAGAAAAAATAATTTGCAAAGCTCTGGGGAGAAAGATGGGGGAGTGGGACATTTTAGAGAGTTGGTACAGACACAATGAGATAAATAGCCTATTTCTGTGCTGTAGCAACTTTAGGAGTTGAATCTGTCAGCAATCCAGGGTAATGTCTAGTGGCTCTTGATTAGTTATTAGAAGCGTCAAAGTGGATTTTGCAAAATGTGTTATCCAGGCCCAGTCATAATCTTGGGTGCATTCTCTTAGCCAATATTGGGTGGCATGGTGACTCAGTGGTTAACACTACTGCCTCACAGCAGTAGGAACCTGGGTTTGATTACAACCTTGAGTGACTGTCTGTGTGGCGTTTGCACATTCTCCCCGTGTCTGCATGGGTTTCCTCTGGATGCTCCAGTTTCCTCCCACCGTCCAAAGATGTGCAGGTCAGGTGAATTGGCCAAGCTAGATTGCTGATGTTGTTCAGGGGTGTGTAGTTTAGGTGCATTAATCATGGGTATTGGGTCTGGGTGGGATACTCTTCAGAGGGTTAGTGTGGACTTGTTGGGCCTGTTTCCACACTGTAGAAATTCTAATTAAATATAGATTTCTACTCCATTTTGTTTGCTGGTACTCACATTGAGAAATTATTCCATCTTTAAGCACAGAGTTTTTTTTAAATGGATATAATGATAGTTTTCCAAGAGCTAGTGGATTTTCTGGTGCGCTCTCCAGCTTAATATTTCAGTTTGCCACTCAAGTTCCTGTGCTTTCTGCTGCAGGGCTGCTCCCCTTTTTGTACATCTTGTGCTCCAGCAATGCCCTTTCAGCCTGAGGTGCACAACTTCCTCAATCCAATTGATTGCATTCATATCAGAGGGAATCACGGGATGGTCAGAGGCCTGGAGTGCTGGCCAATGTGCTTCTGGGGATGAGGGTGCTATGGGTGGGCAGAGTAGGTAGAACCGACTTAACGTGTGTTGGGAGATCAATGCATGTGGAGAAAGTGAGGACTGCAGCTGCTGGAGACCAGAGTTGCAAAGTGTGGTGCTGGAAAAGCGCAGCAGGCCAGGCAGCATCCAAGGAGCAGGAGAATCGACGTTTCGGGCATATGCTTATGCCCGAAACATCAATTCTCCTGCTCCTCGGATGCTGCCTGGCCTGCTGCGCTTTTCCAGCACCACACTTTTCAGATCAATGCATATGGCCTTGGATGCTGGTGGAAGTTTGGTTGCTAGGAGACCCCATGGTGGACTCATGCCTTTTTTTGTGGATGGTAGGAGAGAGGCGCAGATGTGCTCAGCCATGGGCATGCAATTCATTGAAATCCCAGAGAATGATTATGAATCTTTCCTTCTTAAATTTCTTCCCAAAAGACATTATACAGTGGATCTGTCGCAAACACCTTGAGAGGATGTCAGACAGAAGGGCAGTGAAATGTGTGCATAGGGTTTATCAGGAGCTTGGATCAAACTACATGGTGCCAAGACCTGCTTGATATAAATGAGTAAAGTTGACCAGAGAAGCTGCAGCATCTTCTGCAGAAACTGTAAAGAGCAATGAGATGGACAGGGTAGATGAAGGTGAGCATTGTTGGTCAGTCAGCGGAGAACGTGCTGTAGGAAAAATATATGACTGTATTTGCAACAACCATAAGATGACAAACCAAATTGATAGCATATGCATTTATAAAAACAAATGTCTCATGTTGAGATATTTTATCTTTGAAAAAAAGGGACTTAGTGTTATGTATCACAGTTTGGCAATATCTTTAAGAACTACAGTATGTTGTTATGCCTTTAAGAGATATGTCCACAGCACACAAACTGTTTTTACAAAGATCTCAGATTCATTTGAAGTATGATACATTGTTGAAAGCATAGTGCTCTTTACAACCAAATAGCTTAAAAAGAGTCCAGACACCAATGTGCCTGTGAGTGAAATATTGGTATATATTAGTGAGCTGTAATAAACATCTGCTTGATCCTTTAATACCATGGTAGACAAAATACCTTCCTGGAGGCAAACCAACATCACCTCAGAGTATGTGAAATGGCAATGCAGTAAATGGAGAAATTTTAAAGTGTAAGTATTGTTGTAAGGTAGGAAAACACAGCAGCCAATTCGCATATGTTCTGAAAAATGAAATGCAATAATACCCAGATTATCTTTCTGCTCAGCGAAAGGTTCATATAAACTTTGTTTATCTCTGCACACAGTGCTGCCTGCGTGCTTGACCTCTTATTTTCCACCTTCCATAAGCTTGTAACAATCCAAAATTCCTTTGTTAATATCCCAACTTGGACCAGGTTCCACCTGTTCTTCACCTCTGAGCTCACCAACCTGAGTTGTCTTCCAGTCCAAAGTGTCTTGATTTTAACATTCTCATCCTTCTTTTGAAATTGTTCCATAACCTAATCACTCCAAACACGACACTTCAATATATCTGTACTCCTTCTGCTCAGGTCTATTGTGCATGGCCAATTTGTCAGCAGTGCCTTTAACTGCTGAAGCCTGAAATTTTGAAATTCTCCCCTGAGCTTCTCTACTTTTCTGAGTCAAATTCCTCTGTTAAGATGCTCTTTAAAACTAATCTCTGTGGCCTAATATCTCCTTATGTGTTTCAGTTTGTCTGATGATTGGTCGGTGAACCCCCTTAGCATGCAAGGGCACTATCGGACTGCAAGTTGTTGTGAAGTGCATTTTATGAAGTCGTGATGTTTGCTTTAAGTTCTCAAGAGTCATATTGGGGCCAAAAAGTTAACTGTGTTCCCTGCCACATACAAACCACGCTCCCACACCCCCTCGCCAGAATGCTATCAGACCTGCTGAATTTGTCCAGCATTCTCAGTGTTTGTTTTAGATTTAGAATGTGGGCAAAATTTTGCTTTTATTTGCTTTCAGTTCCAGCTGTTCAACCAGGAAATGACACATCTTAAGTGTTGAACAATGGCTGATTTTGAAGAAACAGCAAGTTTAGACAATAAACGTAATTTAAAAGTTTTCCAGGCAGAGATTTGACTAGTTGACATCAAGTTCAGCAGAACAGAAAAGGTTATACAGATGCAGAAGTTGTTATTCGTTGAACATTTGTGGAAGGGGTGTACATGAAGTAGATTGGGGTGTTCCACCAGTTAATGATAAAAGAACTAAAGTAGTTAAGATGGGACAGGGGATGATGACAATTAGCCTATTGTGGAGTTGTATTCGGTGATTGAGAAATGCGTAGATTGTTATGAAAAAGAGGTGGATAAAATATAAAATGTGGATTTTGTTACAGACACGTTGGAATTCAATTCATTCAAATCACCTTGGAACCATGCGGCATTTGAATTCCCCAGCTAAAATTCCAACAAGGTTTTATTGCAAGATAAATTTGTTTGCAAATATCTGACATTTAATGTTATAAACATAAATATTTTGAGGGGCAAATTGTAAGTAAGAACCTCCTTCGCGGAAACAGACACCTATCTGCTGTCTCAAGTGGCTACAAAAATAGAAGAGCTGGTAGACTCTTCTTGATGTATAGGCTGATATTTATCCTTCAAATAACATCACAAAACTATCATTATCCTGTCAGAAATATGCTGCTGTGTTGTGGAAACCTGCTGAACACAAATTGGCCATTTCCTACAACAGAGACTCTACTTTAAAGATATCCGTTTGACTGCAAAGGGTTTGGGGAGTTCTTAGCTTGTGAAAGGCATGATATAAATGTAAATCTTTTCTTAATATAAAAGCTCAACCTGATATTCAGCTTAACCTCCTATTCTAAAAAAACGACACCAGTTCTGACTGGGACGAAAGTAACTGTTTTTCATGGCAGGTGATATTTTGTTGACCTAATTTCAGCAATGAATAACAATCGCTCAAGAAGAATTTTCTATTAATATCATTTCCTTTTAGTTTGCTCTCATGGGATGAGTGCACAAAAGTAATGCTAATAACCTTTGAGAGTAAATTTTCAGTATTCAGCATTTCTCACTGAAGCAGTCACTTCTCTAATTTTCTCACAGTGCTCCATCAGATATTCCTTCACTCTGGAAAGATGGGAAAATGCTTGTACACATTCCAGTAGTTGAAACAGTGCAAAATGAAAGTTTGGGAGGAGAGAATCAGTAATTGGAAAGTACAAGAAATCTTGTTGATTTTGTTTACTAATATGTTAGGTAAAAGTCTGTGGTCTATTTCTTTTTTTGAGATTTTGTTGCTGAAATAATTTGTTGCACTTAGGATATTTCGCAAGAATACAAATTCAAGGCAAAAGTAAGCATTTATACTCCATTACAGGAGATTGTTGATTGATTGTTGAATGCATTAATTCATGCCACAGACAAAATGCTTTGACAAAACATGATACTTCTTCAGAAATTTAAGATTGTACAGCTTGGTTTACTAATATCTTTTAGAGGATAGTAAAGAAAGTAAGTAAAGAGGTTGGATAGAGGTTAGTAAAGAAAGGAAGCTGCCATCTTTGTCTGGCCTGGACTACATGTGACTCCAGACCCAATGAAATGTAGTTGACACTTAACTGCACTTTTAAGATGGACAGTAAATGCTGGCCTAGCCAGCAATGCTCTCATCCCATGAATGAGTAAGAATAATATTCCAGAATTATGAAGTTTGTGATGTCAAACTGGCAAAATTCAACATCATTAGCTCAATGTGTTTGCCCATAACTCTGGAAAATAGCATATGATAACGGAAGTCATGGTATCTCATCTACTGCTCTGCCACAAGCAATGGTATAACAGCACTCTAATATGACAGGAACTTCTACTCTCTGCCATAATATCATAACATATGTCTATCATTGAACAATACCTTTGGTTCTGAAAACAAAGTCTTTACTTGTCCCTTGAGGAAAAAAATGACTCCTGCCAGATGGAAAAAAAAATCATATTGTTAAATGCTTCCATTGTGATTAATGATTAGATTTGTTTTTGAAAGGTAGAATGATTGAATAGGACAATAGTATGGTTAGAAAACCATATTCAGGTCTGTGCTAGATCTCTACAACAGAAAATTAGCTAGTCCCATTTCCCCATCCTTGCACGGAAGCCCTGTAGTTTTGTTTCCTTCAAGCATTCCCTTCAATATCTATGAATGATTCTGCCTCCACCATCCTCACAAGAAGAAGTTACAAATTAGCATCTTTTAAAAACTCTTTTTTTTCTAATTGTATCACCTTTGGTTCTTTCAAAAATCAGTGCCTGCTGATTCATGACCCATCTGCCAATAGGAACATATCTACAATAGCGCCTTGACATATGAACGACCCCGTTCATGAATAAATCGGTTTATGAACAGGATTGTACGTAAAATTTTGCTTCAACATACGTACGAAATTCAAGGTACGAACGCAAAACCAGGTCCCGGAACGGATTAAGTTCGTAAGTCGAGGCGCTACTGTATTTCGATCTTTCATGACATTGAATACCGCTGTTGAATCTGCTCTTAAGCCTCCCTGTTTTCAGCAGAACAATCTCACTTTCTCCACTCGATCCAGGTAACTGAAGTTTGTCATGACTGGAATGATGACTTTTAAGATGAAAACAAGAAGTGTCAAAAAGATTCAACTGATCAAACTACATCTGTGGTGAAAAAAAACAGTTAATATTTCAGACTGACTGATTTTTCATTGGAAGAGAGGGAAGTTGATGAGATTTTTAAGTCAGTGAAAGGATGGAGGGGCAGGAAGAACAAAAAGGACATTCTGTGATAGAGTAGAGGTCAGGAATGATTGAATAACAAAAGGTTTCCTGATCCAACCGCCAAAGAGTTATAGTAAAGAAACAAACGTTTTGCCCAGATGAGGTGTGAACTGCTACAAAAAAAACCCTGAAAAGAACATAAAGGAATAAAAACATGTACTAGATAAAGAAAAATCAAGAACAAAAAAGGAAGAAAACATGTATATCAAAATGTAAGCAGGGGTTATGGTGTAAGTGCTGTTATTTGACCTTGCATTGATCTTCACTTGGAGCACAGTAGCAGGGCAAGGTCAGCATAGGTGCATAATTGAAAATTAAAAGGACACATGACAGAAGAAGGCGATCATGATCCCAGACTGAAAGGTGTTTCATAGTAGTCTCACAAAGTGCCCTGTCTCTGGTATTGAGGACACCACATCATAAGCAGTGAAGACAGTAGATTAAATTGAAACAGTGCAAGAAAATTAGTGTTTCATCTTAAAGAGCTGTTTTGGGCTTTAGGTAGGTGGTGAAAGGACTTGTGTATCATCTTGTGGGTTTGGGAAATAATGATACCTTGGGGAATGTTGGAGGGTATAGGGATAAACGAGGAATGGAATAGGGTGTCATTTCCATTTGGAGACAAGCTCAGAACTCTACCAACACTTCTGGAGGTGGTGAAGACAGTCATCACACAAATGAAGAGCAACAAAACAGCAGGGGCTGATGAAATCACTAATACAGCGAAAAGGAAAAAAACTGCTCCATACCCTCATTCTAAATATCTTGAATAATAAGGAAGTCCGAAATGTTCTCCAGGACACTACGGTTATAGTCATTAAGAAAGTAATCAATCTGGTTTGAATGGTTTATGATCCTAACTATTGACAGCTTGTTGTTGGGATTGTTTGTTACCATCTAGTGAGTCTTAATGAAAATCGGTTCTTGTCTTAAACAAGCTGTCATTAACTGCATGATAGTAATCAGGAACAATATATTAAATATAATATATTGCATGAATATATTAAACATATTTACTCAGACTAAGAGACTCTACAAGATTTAAGATGTTCTGCCTTATCCCCTGAGGAGAAAGTGAGGTCTGCAGATGCTGGAGATCAGAGCTGAAAATGTGTTGCTGGAAAAGCGCAGCAGGTCAGGCAGCATCCAGGGAACAGGAGAATCGACGTGTCGGGCATAAGCCCTTCTTCAGGAAGGCTCTCTCAAGCATGTATAACACATCAAACTGGGTGGAGCTTAATACAACATCCAATTCATTTAGAGCCATTATTTTTCACAATATCTCCCTTGAAGCTTTTCTTTCCCTAAATAGTTAATGTTTATACATTCCTGCATATATTTTCATTTACCCCTATCTCATTTCCCTCCATGATTCTGTTTCCACAAAGTCAGGCAGTCTGGAGGTTTACCATTCTTCAAACACATTGCCTTTGGACTTGGCAGATTAGTATGATTTTCAATGAGGGCTATTGACCTTGATTCTGTTTTATTAATGTCTGTAAATCATTGCTGCCATTATGATTATCACTGGGTTAATTCTAATCTATTATTGGTGGATGATTGTTCTATAAAGAGACGCAGTTGCTATTGTTCCATGGTGTTGATCTCATTAATATTGTGAAAGTAACACACTACTTTCCAACCAAAGTGTTAGGGGATTTTTCAATGGGTGTTATCTTAATCACTTTGGTCCATCTTCCATCTGAAGAAGACAACTCCCTGACTTGCCCCCTAAGGACTGCTCAATGAGGACTGTCTCTGACCCTGAGTGCTTGTTGATATCCCATATTTCTAGGGGCTAGTAAATTGCCTTGATTCGATCATTTACTTGAATCCTTTCAGACAGTCACACAGAACAGGTCCTCAAGACAACAAGATGACCATTATTCCTTTGCCCACCTTGATTTGCTGGTTACTTATCTTTCATATAAGACTAAAACTTCTTATTTTTCCAAACACTGCATTGATCATAGAGTGCATATGCTACCAGATAGATCTTTGATGGTCTTTAGTGATCTCAGTTATTCTTTTAACCTTTCTTGTGCTTTTGTTTTGTTTTTATTTACTAGAAATGTGTTTATGCTTAGAGAAGGCTAAGTTTTACTGTGGCAGTAGTTAACGTTCCAGTCTCATGCTACACAGGAGCTACTCGAAAAATCAATTTTAACGGAATCTAAATTTTTAACATATTTTAGGAAGGGTAAACTGACCGTGGAGGAACAGCAGTGAATATTGGCCAGAATAATATCAGGACTCCCAAAGTTAAATTATAATACACAAACCACAGTTTTATTGTCTGGTATTTTGAAGTTTAATTGATTGGATCCAATCTTTTCATGATATTAAGGGAAACAGGTAGAGTAGGTACAAAGTTAGTGAGTCCAAGACTCAGATTCATTGTCTAAAGCTTTGGGCCTGATCTTTCAGTACTGAAATTTGGAAATTCAGTGCATAAAGATAAAAGTTTAGCAACCTTGTCTGCAAACTGGAGATGGGGTTGTCGTGGTAATGTCACTGGGCTAGTACCCATGGGGTCCAGGCTAATGCTCACAGAGTTGGGTTCAAATCATATCAGAATGACTCAAGGAATTTAAATTCAAGTAAAATAGTCTGGAATTGAAAGCAATATTCCCTGTGAGTCACTGACAGGCATGGACTGCAGAGGCATGCGTAGCGGCAGAAACAATTACAGGGAATGTTGATTGAATAGCAATCTCTGTAATGTCAACTGTTAAACAATTATCGATTGCTATTAAACAGCCTTCTGGCTCACTAATCGCTTTCAGGGAAGGAAATCTGTCCTATATGTGACTTCTGACTCACAGGAATGTAGTTGACCCTTAACTGCTCTCAAGAGCAATTAGGATGAACAACAGATCCTGAACTTGCTGGTAATGTCCACATCCCATTAACTTGTTTTTAACAATGGCAAACATTGCTAAATCAATAATTAACTATAAATCTGCGATCGATAGTTCTTTGTTATCAAGGGGTGGTAAAGGCTCTGGAGCAAAGGTAAGTACGTGAAGTTTGTTTGTAGATCAGCCATGATCTCATTAGTCGGTGGAACAGGTTTGAGGAGCTGAGCAATGTGTTCCTGTGTTTCTATTTATAGGTGCAGATTATTGATAATTTCCTGTATGTACTCACAATTGTGTGAATGTGTAAAAGACATTCACATGTGGATAGGAAAAGCTATCTTTACTCTGTCTACTCTGCAGCGAATAATTTAGAAGACGCTTTATACACTATTTACGTGCTGTAGCTACCTTCATTTCTTTTCACAGTTGAATTTCTTGTTAAATGACTTCAGTCCCTCCTGCACTTAAAGATTGAGAAGGCGAATAGCTAATCCTCCCCAGTTAATGTGCATTATCAATGTCAAGAGGCATAAATCAAATTTTTAAAACCATAGATTGAATTAAATTAGATGATTGTGCTGTTTCTCATTAAATGTTAATAAGGATAAATTGAAAGAAACATGCTGTTTTGTTTCATTAGTTTTATGTTGACAGAACTTGGTGGCCGTGGAGTGTAAGGAGATTAAACTCTCTAAAGCAGATTAAAAATGGCAAACATTTAAACTAAAAACTCAGAATTTACTTTTTTAAAGCTAAATAATTTGTTACAGTTCACCATGTGCAGAACCTACTGCTTAGCTACAAGTTTTTAGAAGCTGTTTCCATTAGTTATGGGCTTATAGCAATCTAAATATGTCACTATAAACATTAATAATTCTTTCCTTTCTGACACAAATGGTCTGGAACTCAATCTGTCTGATTGTACTCTGTCACAGACCTTAAACCAGGCAATAGCTCAGATGCCCACACTTCTGTGTTGTAGAGATTGTTGTTTTTTCACATGGTGAATTGAACTTCATAAGCAAGAAAGAACATCATAAGAGGCAGGTTTGGCAGTGGAGGATGCATGTTGGAAACTCAGAACGTTCCATGCTCCACAATTTCATATGGGGATGCAATAGCCTAGTGGCATTATCGCTGGACTATTAATTCAGAAACCCAGGTAATGTTCTGGGGACTTGCCATGGCAGATGGTGACATCTGAATTCAATAAACAATCTGGAATTAAAAGTTTAATTATAGGGCCCCCCCTTGTGGCACAGTGGTAGTGTCCCTGCCTGAGACCAGGGAGGCCCAGGTTCAAATCCCACCTGCTCCAGAAGAATGTTTAGAAAATTAGGTAAAAGTCTAATGATGACCACAAAATTACTGTCAACTGATTGGGAAATCCCCATTTCATTCACAAAGTCGTTTAGGGAAGGCAAGTGCCATCCTTACCTAGCCTGGCCTATGTGTGACTCCAGACCCACTGTGATGTGGTTGATTCTCAACTGCCTGTTTGGTAATTAAGGATGGGCAATGGAATTTAGCCTGGTCAGTGACCCCCACATCTTCTGAATGAATATTAAAAAAAAGTCATCCTTGCAGAATGGATTGACTCCATACAAGCTAGTCATGGGAAAAAGATGGCCAATACACATTTCTACCTGCCAACATATATTGATTCCTTAAAAGAGACTGTAAAAGAGACAGACATAAGGAAAGTTCAAGAAAGAGAGCAAAGTAAGCAGGCAAAACACCAGGTTTTGTGAATATCATTGGCTTTTTAAAAATGTTTGTTAAAATGACCTGTTTTAAAAATCTGAACATTGGAAAATTAAGTTTAAAAAGTCTTTTCATGCCGTTCAGGCCATGCATGTTACAGTGGAATATGTCAAATCCTATTGAACTGTATCTCAATCTCAATGCACAAAAGGAAGACTTTTCAAATGCAATTCTCTTCAGACAACAGAAAAGATTATTGTAAGTTGTAAAATAATGCTTCCTCACCAGATAACCAAGTGGGAACCTTTCGAATCAATAACCTTGTCATTTGAAAAGCTAATTATCGCAGATATAGTTAATACCTGAGTTTAGCCCTAAACTGTGGACTAATTAACCTTTACATTTGAAACGATTACTCACAGTCTGGAACAGACACTTTTACAAGTTGAAACTGTATAAACTAATTGTACCTCCACCAAGCAGCAGAGTCTGAGAAAGGCACCCCATTTGAAAGTGCAACCAAGTAGAGAACAAAGAGAGAATGTATGCAAAGAATTAAATATTATTCTGTCAAAGGGAAATCAGGCAGAAAGAGAAAACACTCAGAAACAGTGAAGGTTAAGGTATGATCTCGCATCTTCTAAAACTTATGAGGAACCTAGCTGTAAAATAAAACACAACAATTCAACTACAGAAGTAAAAACATTTAATTGGTTAGAGTTCGAGCATTAACCTCTTCTCATCAACAGCAGGGAACTCAAGCAATAAATTCCAAATGTATACAATTAAGTTTTACATTGTCTTTCTTCTTAGATATATTCTGATATCTTATCAGTGACTGTTTAACTTTAGTGCAGTTTATATAATGTCTTATTCATAATTTCATCTCTTTATCCCTAAGGAGCCTTTATTGTTGTAAATTAACCTGGTTAAGAGAAAGTTTAACTGCTGGGGTATTTTAACCTGAATGAGTATGAATCAATAGAAGATTTTATAAACCATATTAATCTACAGTTTATTGACTGAGTGGTGGGCACAGCTGGTAGTTATGATACAATCAGAGGCATCACAGAGCAAGAACATTGAACAAGAGAAGCAAGTTTAGATCATAAATCCATCAAGATTTGAAGAAATAGTGGAGAAAACACCATGCATGAGATAATAGTTGGTCCAGCTGGAACTGGGCACAGTCAGAAGAAACAGAAAATCTTTGATTGCAATGGAGCAGCAGAGTGATAAACAGAGGCTAAGCAGACGCAATCAGTAGAACAAAAAAAGACATTGAGGTTGATGATCCTGAAAATCTACTAGTTCAAATTCTCTTCAACAGCATTGAGAGAAAGAACAACAGAATGAGAATACATTATTCTTTACAAACAAGAGGAGAATGAGGTGTGGTAATGTAGTGAAGGCCTCAGAATGCATACTAGTGTAACAAAAGGTCAATGTTAATACTCAAAATTACAGAAGGACAAGAGAGAAGAGAAAACAGTAAGAAAACAAGGGGACCAAATAAAATAATTGTTACCGAAAAGAGCAAGTATAGTCTATATTTCTTACTACATGTCAAAATACTATAAAATGTTCAGACGATTAAGAGACTGAAGCTTTGTGTTTCCAAGAAAATTAAAGAATGTAAAAGTCTGTATAAGGATGTGGTGAGCAGAGGGTGGTACACGGGAGGAGATGTAGTATAATATTGTGTGGCACCACAGGATAAAGGTTGTGTTGTGTATCACTGATCTTGTAAATGACTGTAGCAAATTCTTTGAGGCTCCAGATCCAAGAAGGTACAGGGTATTGTTGAATTTGACAATGAGGGGCCAAGGGATCTAACCAGGCAAAACATCTGGGCACATGATTTCTGCCTCTGTCCCTATTGACGACCAGTGATAATGCATGGCCACTGGGTCCAGTTGGCAGTTAAGACTTGTTTTAACAATCTATCAATGTCTGCCGCCATTTGATACAACATTATGATTCTCCTTAGAAACTAATGTTCTGACATTTCAAGAAAACCTATTGATTGCCTGAAGGCCCTGTGTGTTATGTATGTCGTTCTGTGAACTGATTTGGAGATGCTGGTGTTGGACTGGGGCGTACCAAGTTAAAAATCAAACAACATCAGGTTATAGTCCAACAGGTTTAATTGGAAGCACTAGCTTTCAGAGCATCGCTCTTTCTTTAGGTGGTTGTGGAGTAAAGAATAAGACACATAATTTATAGCAAAAATTTACAGTGTGATGTCATTGAAATTATATATTGAAAAAGACCTGGATTGTTTGTTAAGTCTCTCATCTTTGAGAGTGATCATGTTTTAGATTAGATTACTTGCAGTGTGGAAACAGGCCCTTCAGCCTAACACGTCCACACTGACCCTCCGAAGAGCAACCGACCCAGACCCATTCCCCTACATTTACCCCTTCACCTAACACTACGGGCAATTTAGCATGGCCAATTCACCTAACCTGCACATTCTTGGACTGTGGGAGGAAACCGGAGCACCCAGAGGAAACCCACATAGACACGGGGAGAATGTGCAAACTCCACACAGACAGTTGCCTGAGGTGGGAATTGAACCTGGATCTCTGGCACTGTGAGGCAGCAGTGCTAACCACTGTGCCACCGTGCTGCCCGTTGGTTTCAGTTTTTTCATATGTAAATCCCAGTACTTTTTAAAAGTTACATTCTCAAGTGAACTTTAACAATAGGTGCCATTCAGCCCAGATAGTGCATTAAAGGTGTGAGGTGCTCTGTGTGAGGCTGTCTGTGCCTTAGTGGACCAGTGGCCATGCATTATCACTGGTCGTCAATAGGGACAGAGGCAGAAATCATGGGCCCAGATGTTTTGCCTGGTTAGGGCCCTTGGCTCCTCATTGTCAAATCCATGTAAGATTCTGTAAATCCTTCTTTTCGATTAGAATCAGTCTGAATATTGTGCCACAGACAGCCTCACACAGGGCACCTCACACCTTTAATGCATTATCTGGGCCGACATGACACCTATTGTTAAAGTTCACTTGAGAATGTAACTTTAAAAAATTCTGGGATTTACAAATGAAAGAACTGAAACCAACATGATCACTCTCAAAGACAAGAGATTTAACAAACAATCCTGGTCTTTTTCAATATGTAATTTCAATTACATCACACTGTAAATTTTTGCTATAAATTCAGTCTCTTATGATTTTATACTCGACAACCACCTGATGGACCAGCGCTCTAAAAGCTTGCGTTTCCAAATAAACCTGTTGAACTATAACCTGGTGTTGTGTGATTTTTAATTCTGTGAACCAGGCTGCTCTTCTGATCACCTCCCTCCTCTGGGCTGTGAGTCGCAAACTGCTCATGGTGCTACTGGAGCTGGTGCTGCAGGCCATCACAGCTCTCATCTGAAGTCCAAGCTAATCCTGACAGAGTTCCAAAATGCCAATCAGATTTCCAGACCTGCAAAGCATGGAAGAAGCCACCAAGGTGTGCAAATTAAGTTCTCTGCACAAGTCCTTGCATTCTGGCTGGTAAGAAAGTGGGTGGGAGCACTGAGAACAGAGGGACCTCAACTATCCAAATATCAATTATTCAAATATCAGATTATCTGAAGGAGATCTCAAGGTCCCGATGCAAACATTACATCAAACAGATGTTTCCAACACTGTTTTCATGCCTTTTGTTTACAATAATTAAAAATAAATTTGACTTACTGAAATGCTGCCAAAAACAATCCTGGACATCGATGGGAGCCCAGGCACCATCTCCAAATGACTGACCGCCCACCCTCTCTCTCTCTCTCACCACATTTTCCCTGGAGTTCTACACAGGGGTGTACCCAAAACCCACTTCCCCAGATAATATCTCTAACATTGTCCTGTACAGGGCAAAGGTGGAACTTGACAAAAAGTTGCAGTAAAAAGTTGTGTGTATAGCTGTGTGCATGTGCATGCTATTTGGAGACTCAACCCCCCCCCCCCCCCCCCCCGCCCCTCGTCCTGCAACCCCGCTCCGCCCCCCCCAACAAAGGCAGCAGCAGTCTTACTGTTGGTGAAGAGTTTGGCTGCACCCCCCGAAGGGATGAGGACGGGGGCACGGGGGCACAGGGGGGCGGGGCGGAACGGAGGGTTGGGGTGGATGCGGGGTGGGTTGGAG
>NC_057711.1:108426730-108481860 GCF_004010195.1 Chiloscyllium plagiosum | reverse complement strand
AGGGACGGGGGGGGGGGTGGGGTCAGATAGGGTTGGGGTTGGATGGTCTTGGGAGTTGGAAGGGGGCAGGGTTGGACAGGACTAGGCGGCGCACAGAGGAGCTGGGGTTGGACATGGTTGGGGGGTCGGGCTGGGCCAGGGTTAGACCAGTTGATGGGGTGCATGGGGGGGAACCACAAGGGGGCAGGGGCTTGTGCATTCAGTGTGCTGCTGCCAAGTCTCCTGAACGGAGAGCAGGCTTTAGCAAGTGCTCGCTGTGTCAATCCCATTGAACTGATTGGGTGGGGGAAGGTTTCTGCAATGCTGCAGGTCCCTTACACACAAGTTTCTCTGCTCAGAAATAAACCCTGAGACAGAAAGAGGGAGCAAGGCAAGCAGAGCGAGGGAAAAGGAAACTTCAGAAAACTCCATTCCCAGAAGAGAGACATTGAATCAATTAACCGAATGATCAATTATCCGAACAAAATATTGCCTGTCCCTCTCATTCGGATAATCGAGGCTCCTATGTATATCTTGCAAATTTTCCATTTCGTGGCTTCAGACCCTTCAATTTGCCATTGTACTTGCTTGTAAATTCACAGAAATCCAGGAACACAAGGTTAGAATCACTCTAATTGAATGATTAATATGTTAACAAACTACCTCTCTGGAAGAAATTGCATGCTTACAAGACAATGCATTGCATTGAAATTCAGAAGTCAACAAGTTAGAGACAATCTTACCTGATTTGCCCAATGATTCGATTGTACACAACAAATTCCATGCTCTCCCAATAGACTTTTATTTCATTGATGGGATGTGGACATCACTGGCTATTCCCATTTATTGCCCATCCTGAATCATCTTGGAGAAGATAGTGGTGAGGTCTATTCTTGAACTGCTGCTGTCCCTGGAGTGTAGGGACACCTGCAGTGCTGTTTGGGAGGGAGAGTCAGGATTCTGATCATGTTTAATCTGCATTTCTAGCATTAACTTTTTCTGTTACTCTGATATTGTGTTTTTGTTGATATTTTCAGGCCAGCTCATCAGTATATCTGTATATATCTGGAGATACAAATGAGTTTAGGGAGTTTGAAGTTAGATTTGAAGAAGAAAATTGGAAAATTGAAGAAAATGTAGCAGAAATGCAATAGAGTAGATCACAGATTGAATTCTACACACAGTAGGATATCCGTTGCATTCAATCGTCTGATTGATTTGAACGGCCATAATACAGAAATGGATGCTGATTGAACTGAAAGGAAGAGTAATTATATATTGGTGAGAAGCCAAACATGAGAAAATTTGTTTAATTGATCTTGCAAACAAACATTAAGGGAATTGTGCTAACATTAAAACTTCATGTTAGCAACAAAGGAGACTGCTTTGTTTTATGGAAAGTGCAGCCACTAAGGCAATTTTGATTAATACTTTAAGGCATCACATCAACATTATTATAAACATTTGTTATCTATAATCATTACTCCTTACAATCGCAATAGGGGTCATTTGAATTTTATGTGACAAATAAAATGGGCAAAAGCCACCTGCAGCCCATTTAACATTCCCTTGCCTTTGTTTGAATTGATTTTACTGTCACTATAGTAGGAGCAGCTCTGCATTCAGATACATGAACATTAACAGGTTTTATTGACTGTACTTATGTACAAGGAACATTAAGACTTTAGAGTTAGGTCCTAGTTTCATGTGATCCAGTGTCACTTCATTCTACAGCAGGAGTACTCTATAAAATACTCATTAGTCCACAGAAGGAGTACTGCGTAGATTTTAGTCACAGCCTTATAGAAGAGGGTAATAACACTAAAGAGAACTCAAAAAAACGATTTATAAGAATGTTGCCAGGACTTGAGAATTTTTGCTCTGAGGACAGGAGTGAACTCTTGATAATCTTACAAGGAAAGGTTGTATCGTTTAGGCTGGTGTTTAAAAGATTAAGAGGCGGTTTGATTGAATCATAAAAAATCTTGAGGGATTTTGACATAATTGATAGTAAAAGGATGTTTCCACTTGTAGAGGAATCCAGAATTAAAAGTTGCCATACTCCTACCAGACCATAGGGCTACTCTCTCTTATAGAGAAATGACTGATGGTAGCATTAACTTAAGGATCACCATGCCTCAGACAAGGGGAGAGGTTGAGAAGAAATATACTTCATAGAACATTCAGCTGGTATAGGACTTGTACACACACTGTTGGTATCATTTTGCTCTGCAAACCATTCTGCCCAGCCAACTAAGTTAACTGACCAAAGAGAAAGAGGATTCTGGGCATAGATGAACAATGCAATTCAACTAATATCAAGTAATGACAGGATAGTGGGACAGACGTAAACAGACATGAGGGGCATGAAAGAACAAGATGGAAGGTGGTGAAGAAAATCAAAAAGGAGGCCAGATCCTGCAGTTTGATATATCACAGCAAATCCAGAAAGTCCCGCTTTATACCCAACAGCAGCAGTGGTTGAGAAATACAGCTCTACTGCATCAACGCTACAGCAGGATTTACAGAGGAAGCAAGGGTCTGCAAAGTCTTCCACAGTAAGGTACTGACCACCCAGCAAAGAGAGAGACAGATGGTGGACATTCAAAGATCAGCAAAAACAACTACAAGTCCTCAGCCTACAGTTCAATAAGACAGCATTTCATGGACAGTCAGCCTGATGTGGTAACGAGGGAGAGGGCATGGATTTGAATGCAGGGAAGAGGCTGAAGACAAGAATTTTCATCAATCCAATGTTTAGATGGTATGAGTGCTGATTTCCGCAGGATAAGATGTCAGGTTAAGTATCCTAACAACACAGAAGGCCAAGAAAAGTGAGAGTGGGAGCCATCAGCATAGATGGGAAAACTGACAACATCACTAAAACTGTATTTCCAGGAGAGATAGAGGACTTGCTTGCCTTTTTATTTTTCAACACACGTTCTTTACATATTAGGTGTGTCTGCCACTTTGAAAGTATGGTTGGGATACATGGGAGATGGACAGACTACAGCAATGTGCAAAGGAACATTACATAAAATATATCATAAACAGCATGATGGAAAAATTCTTTGTATTGCATAGAGAATAATCATGGCTTTAAAATTTGAATAAGCCTTCAGAGAAGCTGAGCTACAAGATACCAGGCTCTAATAGTCAGCACTCTTTTAACCAATATTTAAAGAAAAACTGAAATGTCAGCTCTCCATGCTTTTGAACAGTAACTTTTTCATTTCTGTTATGCTGACAGTGCACATTGTCACTCTCAGTTTGAGTCTGCCCCAATATTAATAATGGACAGGCACCACATGCAGATAAGGTCTAACCTTGAACTGATCTTTACTTAAATGGTAATTTGCACTGCAGAGAAAGCTGTAAACTCACTCTAATTTAACTTAAAAGCTGATTAAAGTAACAGATTTTCAAAGCAGCAAATTTGATTTTCACTGGCAATAAGAATCAATTGACTGTTCCTAACATTTTGCTCACTTCATCTTTTTTTACAGCATCCTCTCCAATTCCCCTGATGACTCATCAGAGAGATGTACTGCCCAGAGTTATAACAGAACGTATAAAAGCCAGGAAGCTCCTGGGTCTGAGGACTAATTTAAATGGAGTAAATTAATATCTCCATGCTCTGCTGGAAGTTTCAAAAAGAATGTTCCAGATTTCAGACTTTTAAAGGCTAAGGTGGAGGATGCTTAAACCTGGAGAAGTAATATTGAAAAGATAGCAAGTTATGTGAAACTAATGCAAAGCCTTGAGTAGGTCACTCTTGGAATATTATGCACAGTTCTAATATCCATTTTGCAAACATATTTTTTCCCATTGCTTCAAAACATAAAATGATTTGCAAGGGGTAACATCAGAATATAAAGGATACAACCATCTGGAAAGACTAGAGAGACTGGACTCATTTCTCTGTAAAATGGAAGGCTAAAGGGTGACCTAATTCAAGTCTTTAAATGTAAGGAGTTTCAAAAAGGAACATGTAGAAAAGATATTTTCAATTTCAAAAGTATCTAAAGCAATTGAAATAACTCCATGAAGGCCAGTATCCCTTTACTAAGTCACTGTTTATTTACACTTGCATAGTATATGACACTGATCCTGCTGGCTCAGAACCAGCTCCTAGAATGAACAGAACCCTGACACTCCTGTTTATTTTTAAAATTTTTTTTATTTTTTCTCTTTTTTTTTCTTAAAAACACCCGAGTGGCCAGTGACAAGCACTGCCCTTACACTCCTTTTTTTTTTCTTTTTAACCCCCACACTACCACCTAACTGCGCTAGTGCTTATTTTTTCCCCAGCACCCATGGTGTGTGTGTGCAGGTGTGAGACACAGTGAAAGACACAAAGTGCACGAATCTTTATTCAATTTCCACCACCAGGAAGATAGGAAAACACCCGGGTGGCCAGTGACAAACACTGCTCTTCACATCAAAGGGCAGTGCTGTGTGATCAAAACAGTGAAGGGGAGGGTAGGGACTAAATCAAAATAGAGTTGGAGGGAGAAATAATGCTCTACACTCCCTGCGGCGCCCACCTCTCTCTGAACAACTCCAGGGACACTCCTGTTTTTTTTTTAGTGCTTATTTTTGTTCTCCTGTTTATTTATTTATTTATTTATTTATTTTTCTTTAACCCCCACACTACCACCTAAGTGCGGTAGTGCTTATTTTTTTCCCCAGCACCCATGGTATGTGTGTGCAGGTGTGAGACACAGTGAAAGACACAAAGTGCACAAATCTTTATTCAAATTCCACCACCAGGAAGATAGGAAAACACCCGGGTGGCCAGTGACAAACACTGCTCTTCACATCAAAGGGCAGTGCTGTGTGATCAAAACAGTGAAGGGGAGGTTCGGGACTAAATCAAAATAGAGTTGGAGGGAGAAATGATGCACTCCACTCCCTGCAGCTCCCACCTCTCCCTGAACAACTCCAGGGACACTCATGTTTATTATTTTTATTTTAAATTTTTTTTTTAACCCCCACACTACCACCTAAGTGCGGAAGTGCTTTTTTTTTCCCCAGCACTCATGGTGTGTGTGTGCAGGTGTGAGACACAGTGAAAGACACAAAGTGCACAAATCTTTATTCAAATTCCACCACCAGGAAGATAGGAAAACACCTGGGTGGCCAGTGACAAACACTGCCATTCACATCAAAGGGCAGTGCTGTGTGATCAAAACAGTGAAGGGGAGGGTAGGGACTAAATCAAAATAGAGTTGGAGGGAGAAATGATGCACTCCACTCCCTGCGGCTCCTACCTCTCCCTGAACAACTCCATGGACACTCCTGTTTATATTTGTCAGCCACGGCTCCCTGATTGGACCAGATCAACAGCCCCAAACAAAGAACTTGTATTCTATGAGATCCACCTGACTGACACCATTCTAATCAGTACAACAATGAATGATAAATAAGGTAGTCATTAATAATTCCAGAGAATATTAAAGAAAAACATCATTATACAGAGACTAGTTAGATTGTGTTGTTGAGATAGATGCATTTAAAAGGCAGTTAGATAAGTATACAAGGGGTGAGCAGTCGCCAAGACGGCATCATTATCTTTCCAAAGGCCTGCTAGATAAGTGGGAATCACTGCCAATGGACTCTTCACACTGTTGGTCAAAGCATCACACAATGAGTGCCCCAAGAGTAACTGATACCAACATGGGAAACTGGGATACTTGAAGAGATACTGCAAAGCAGCAGTGCCTTCACCTGCACAGACACCTAGGGAAAGTACAACAAGAGGAAAATTTCCAGACAAATGGAAATCATATGGACAATTAAAAGTCTAAGAAGTTAAGACTGAACAACAACATATTGAGGTCAAATAGAGTCAATCGAGATTTTGAACCATTGTCTCAAAGGTACCAGCATTCGAAACAGAATTTTAACACCAAGGCAGCAATTCTGGTTGATAGGTTGCCAAGCTTGAATCAGATTCCACCCAAGCACATAAAACTACAAGGGAGCTCAGATCTTCAAGGGCTTAAACAATTCAATGCAAAACAACTCAGTCCTAAAGGTGCACAGTCAGTGAGACATTCTCCACACTGAAGAATCAGAACAATCATGATTAAGTAGAATTTTTTCATATTCAGCTAGTTAGAGAGAGCAGACTCTGTAGTCCAAGTAGAGAGTGGAAGAGAATTATTGCAAGAATTTCCAAAATTTTGCAGAGGCTCTGGCAAATCAAAACAGGAATATCACATCTATTTGCAAGAAAGTACAAAACCCAAAGAAGATTCAGAATTTTCTAATGGGAAAAATTAAATCTCAAGTCGGCAGCATGAGAAAAACTAGCTTCATAGAGCCAGTAAAAGAACAGACATAATGGTGCTCAGGGCTGGTAACTGTTCTAAATGAGGAACTACGATATGCTCACAGTGTTAAACAAAGAAGTTTGAAGAGAAGTCCATCCAATTTGTCTGTTGAAGACATTTTGGCCAAATCAACAAGAAGTAAGTCCTTTACTAAATAGGCACAAAAAATGGATTTGTTAGCCATCCTTTCAGAGTGGCCCAGTGGTTAGCACTTCTGCCTCACAGCACTAGGGACCTGGGTTGGATTCCTGCCTCAAGTAACTGTCTGTGTGGTGTTTGCACATTCTCCGTGTCTGCATATGTTTCCTCCAGATGCTCCAGTTCCCTCCCACAATCCAAAGATATGTAGTTTAGGTGAATTGACGGAGCTAAATTGCCCATTGTGTTCAGGGATGTGTGAGTTAGGTGCATTAGTCAGGGGTAAATATAGAGGAGTGGGTCTTGGTGGGTTACTCTTCAGAAGATCAGTGTGGACTTGTTGTGCCAAAGAGCCTCTCTCCACACTGTAGAGATTCTATTCTATTCTAAATTAGAAGGCAAGATTGCTGATGACGTTCATCATATCATTGTTATGCAGTATTATTTAAATTGTCTGCCATTCTGATTCTCATCTGCACTGGACTGGCAAAATCTCTGCAGGGAAAGAACACACAATATTCTAGACCATTGGGAGGCATAGTGGCTCAGTGGTTAGCACCAGGGACTTGGGTTTGATTCCAGCCTCGGGCAACTATCTTATTCTCCTCGTGTCTGCATAGGTTTTCTCCGCGTGCTCCGGTTTCCTCCCACAGTCCAAAGATGTGCAAGTCAGGTGAATTGGCCATGCTAAATTGCCCATAGTGTCAAATGCATTAGTCAGAGGGGAATGGTTTGGGTGGGTTACTCTTCAAAAGGTCGGTGTGGACTGGTTGGGCCAAATGGCCTGTTTCCACACTGTGGGGAATCTAATCTAATCTAAATCATGATCAGGTCAAAAAGGAACATGACCATAGGGTCAGGGAAACATTGAAGGCACTTTGAGAAACAAGTCTTACAATGGATGTAGGTTTGCTCGCTGAGCTGGAAGGTTCATTACCCTACTCAGTAACATCTTCAGTAGGCCTCAGGCAAAGCACTGCTGACAATTCCTGCTTTCTATTAATATGTTTGGGTTTCTTTGGGTTGTTGATGTCATTTCCTGTGGTGAAGTCACTTCATTGTCCTTTTCTCAGGGGTGGTAGTTGGGGTCTAACTCAATGTATTTGTTGATCTATCAGAAAGTTAGGGAGTAGCTACTCTCCGCAGATGTATTAGTTCACGTTAACCAGGCTTCACTATTTCCCAGGCTTATTTAACATATTATATGCAAGTGTATTGCCTGTAGGACAATAGTTATCACATTGTAGTAGAATTTTATACTATATTTGAAAGTGCTGCCTTTTTTTATTCACTCACAGGTCATAGGCATCATTGGGCAGGGCAGTATTTATTGTCCACCTTGGTTGCCCTTCAGAAGTGATGCTGAGCTGCCTTCTTGAACCACAGCAGTCTGTGTGCACTCTGTGTACGCACAATGCTGTTAAGGAGGGAGAACCAGTGACAGTGATGGAATATATTTCAAAGTCAAGATGGTGCAAGACTTGGAGAGGAACTTGTAGGTGGTAGTGTTCCCATATATCTGTTCCCCTTTTCTTTCTAGATGGAAGTGGTGATGGGTTTGGAAGGTGCTGTATCTGGACATTTGGTGAGTTTGTGCACTGATTCTTGTGGATAGAGCAAGCTGCTGTTACTAAGCGTTGGTAATGGAGGAAGTGGATATTTATAGATATAATTCCAATCAAACAGGCTGCTTTGTCCTGGATGCTGTCAAGCTTCTTGTGTATTGTTGTCATCCAGGCAAGTTGAGTGTAGTTCATCACATTCCTAACTTATGCATTGTCGACAGTGAACAAGCTTTGTGATCCCAGGCGATGAGTTTCTTGCTGCAGTATTTCTAGCCTCTAACTTGCTCTTGTTAGCCATTGAATTTATATGGCTACTCCAGTTCAGTTTCTGGTCAATGGTACCCAAGGAAGTTGACAGCAGGGGATTCAGTGATTCGTAACACCACTGAATACCAAGGGGTGGTGGTTAGATTGTCTTTTATTGGAGATGGTCATTTCCTGGCATTTGTATGACACAAATGCTATAGTCATTCGATCTGAAGCAAGGTGATTTGAATAAGGGAAATTATGAAAACATTAGGCATAATCTGATTGAGGTGGTTTGCAAAAATACATTAAAAGTCATGACTTTACATAGGTAATGGACTTTCAAATAATATTACATAACTTACAGAAACTATACATTCCTTCATGGTGAAAAATGTCAGAAAAAGGTTAGTCACCTGAAGATGAAAAGTTCAGGATTGTACATGATTAAAAGGAAAATCCTGTAGAGTTGCTGCAAATCTAAGGATTGGGATATGTTTTAGTAAACAACAAAGAAGCACTAAGAAACTGGTGAAAATAGGGAAAAAGATAATAGAATAGAAAAAGATAAAGCAAAGCACATAATGCAGACTGTAAAAGATTCTATAGATTTGAAACCAGGAAACATTTGCCTAAAATGAATATGATCTGTAACAAGCAGAGTTCAGGTAAATTTATAATGAGGAATAGAGAAATAATAGAGAAGCTGAATGTTTACTTCATATATTTTCCCTTTGCGAAAAATGCAAGAACTCTCCCAGAACTAGAATTCAAGTGGCGAGGGAGAATGAGGAGTTGAAGAAAATTCATTATTAATAAGATCGAGGAGACAAAGTTATGAGGCAGCATGTTGATAAATCCCCAGCCCTTATGTTCTACATCCCAGAGGATTGAAGGAGGTGGCTACAGAGATAATTGATTCCTTGGTGATTATCTTCCAAAATGTAATAGATTCTGGAATACTGCAGATTTGGAGGCAGCAAATGTCACCCACTATTTAAGAAGGGAGCAAGAGTGCAGGATCAAGTAAGAATTCCCATCATCTAAATTACTGGATAAGACGCCTGATTTTTTAAAACTGTTTAAAGGTAACTGGAAGCTGGAACGGGATCTATGGAGAATACACAAACACAACTTACAGAACTGAGATGGCTGTCTGGAACCACTATTCGGCCTGGAATTCCAATTTGCATCTCCACTCTAAGAGAACAATCAAGCGAAACAAACTTTTACGCTTTGGGCTACCCAGCACAGACAGTATGGGGCCTATAGAGATACTGGACATTCAATCTCAATCAAAACCCATTCACACATTCAGGAAGTTCTGGGATAATGGGACATTCAGCAGCACAATTTGGCAATAACTTCGCTGAAGAACTAGGAAATGGTATTTTCAGGATCGCTTACCTCAGTTCGCAATAGTGTATTTCCAATGGAGATCGGTTCATGCACTTTGCTCTGCGCATGTGCCAATGTCTGAGCCATTCTTCACATGTGCAATGTCAGCTGCTGACAGAACAGCTTTCTGAGAGAGGTACTGTACAGAGAACAGCTTTCTTACAATTTTTAAAAATATACTGCATCAAATTTACTTTTGTTCCATTAATAAATATGATTTCAACCTTCACTCAGGCTATGCTATATTTTACATTAGACTTTTGGGTGACTTTTGAGCGATTGGGAGTGTTCTGTTTTGCTGGCCTGCCCCGAACCCCAGTTTTCCCCTGGGTCCCATTATTTCTTTTTAGTGATTTTTCTATTAAGCGAGATTTTGCTGGAATGCAACTTTGGCATTATAGGAGAACTACCTGTACTCTTAATGTTCGGGAAAGCAAACGACTTCAGAAGGAAACACCAAAAACACAATGGACAACACAGATTTGAGGCAAAATAACGGGGGACATAGTATGTATAACTGCAAGTCCAATCTCACCTGAGGGACAGCATTTTTCAACATCAAGCTTCTGCACAAATAGCTTCCCCACAGGTTTCCACACCCAACAAGCAGTTTGGAACCAAGAATTGGGAAGCCAAATTAAGAGCATCATCAGAACTAGGAACATCCAAGAGGAGGAAGCCCACCAAGCTCTATCTGAACACGAGCCTTCAGACACTGTCCTGTTCCAGAACCGTAAGAACCGACAATAAGAACCTCAGCAAGCAAGCATGCTTTAAAACCACATTTCCTCAGTGATGAGCTTACACACCCAATACCCCAAATTTATGACCCAGATAACAAGAAGGGGAAAGGTGCATGGTGACAGTGTAATGGGACTCAAAAGGTGAGAAGCCTGATTAAAGGTTCTGTAATTAAAACTGTTGTCTTTAGGTTCTAATAGTGTTAAATCTTGCTAACAGTATGTTTACTAGTGTTACTGTCCTCTGTGTAGTTGATTGGGTAAACTTCCCTGTTTATTACATTTACCTATATTTCTTGTAACATACTTACCTATTGTATTGTGAATGAACACTGAGTTTCTTTTGCCCTGAAACACCTATGCCCTGCCTTCTTCATTTCACATTCCCTAAATAAGTCCAGTGTCTAGAACCAGGGATCTGGGGATGATTCGAACCACTTAAAAATCAGAAAAGAACTGATTGCAAATCAGAACCCACAAGAGAGAAAACAAGCAACAACAGATCTGTTAGCCTTCAATGAGTAATAGGGAAAATAATAAAATCTGTCATAAATGATGGGGTAAATAGACACTTGGATAACAGCAAACTGATTGGGCACAGTCATCATGGATGTTTGATTGGGAAATCGTGTTTGACAAACTTGTTGGAGATTTTGAGGACATAATTAACAAAATTTATAAAGGAAAGTTGATGGATATGGTGTACTTGAATTTTCAGAAAGCTTTGACAAGGCTGCACACGGAGTTTAGTTGGTAAAATTAACACCCATGGGATAGTAGGTAATGTACTGGCTTGGGTTAATGATTAGCTAACAGTCGGAAACGATAGGAATAAATGGATCATTTTCACATTGACAGCCTGGGACCAGTGGGAAACCTCAAGGATTAGTACTTGGGCCCCAATTGTTCAAAATGTCTATCAATGATTTGGAGATTCAGATCAACTGTAAGTGTTCTAAATATGCAGATGAACAAGACTAAATGTTGAGAGGAAGATATAAAGGAGCTTCAGGAGGATTTGGACAGGTTTACTGAATGGGCAAGAACATGACCATTGGAATAGAATGTAGAAAAATGTGCGGTCATCCACTATGGCTGGAGGAATAGATGCATTGAGTATGTCTTAAATTATGAGAGGTTGGAAAATGTAAATGTTCTAAGGATCCAGGTGTTTTTGTCAATAACTCACTGAAGGTTAACATGTAAGTGCAAGAAGCAATTAGGAAGGCAAATGGAATGTTAGCTTTTAGTGCAAGATGAATTGAATCTTGCTTCAACTGTATAGGTGTGTGGTTAAACTACACCTGAAGTACTGTGCACAGGTTTGGTCTCATCACAGAAAAGGTATTATTGTCATAGAGGGAGTGCAATAAAGGTTTACGAGACTTGTTCCTGGGCTGGTGGGACTGTCCTATGAAGAGAGACAGGGCAAACTTGGATGAATATCCCCGAGAGGTTTGAAGAATGAGAGGTGATCTCATTGAAACATACATAATTAAGGAATTCACAAATTTCACTTCAGAGGCAGGTATCAACCAGGAGACAAGTTCACTGCTTCATCTTGAGTTAAGTGGAGAAACAGAAATGACAGTCAAAACCATCAAGTTACTAATGTTCAAGAGCACAGCCTGGAAATGAGCATTGTTTGGCTACACCATCAAAGAATAGATATTCACAAGCTGAATTACAAATGGGAATGACAAAAACAAAACCTTTCACGATCAGAAGGTTAAGGAAATACAGAAACCCCACAACAAAAAAACGCAGAAAAGGTATCACTCCAGACAGAAGTCAGAGATTACAGTCATTAGAGAAACAGGAAAGCATTGATCGTACTTACTCCAGCCAAGAAATGAGACTAAGTATGATCGTCACAGGCTGTGAGAGAGTTACTTAAAATATATCCCCAGAGGTTTTCTGCATGTCCTATCGTCCAGGCTGTGTGTAAATAACATGGAAGGGATAATGTTGCGTGATAGCGATAAAAATCCATAAGTAGGCTATAAAAAGATCCTGGCAAATTGAAAAGATGGGCTAAAAAGAAACATCAATTTCAATAAATGAGATAATGTACAATGCAACAACTAAAAGCAAATATTCAGGGACAGTGAGAGATGGATAAGAAACTGGAATTGGACATGATTGTTCAATTTGTCATGATTTAAACATGAACATTGACCAGGACATACGGAAAACTTGCAGCTCTCATTTGAATAGTGCCATCTAACCCTGCCAACACAACATTTTGTTCCTTTGATCATCATGCGTTTGTCCAGTTTCACATTAAATATATACTATTTATTTCAATTGATTCTTGTGGTAGCAAATTTCAATTTCTAACTACTCTCAATTAGAAGGAAGTATTCTGTTTCTGACTTAATGGATGTTTCTTGTCAGTTAAAGAGACATTTATTTTCCCATGCTAAATTTCTTCATAACCATTTAACAAAAGTACTCAAAATAATTCTTTAATAAAACAACATTTTCTGCTGGTCTTATGATTTTTCTTGGTTCTTTGCAGCAGAGTTTCAGAGATTGCATGGAATCTCTGGAGTGCTGACAACCCATTATATGAATATAGATTAAGCTAACAAGCTGTTGTACGGAACATAAGGAGAAAATTGGGGCAGAATCATTTGTCCGGAGGGAAAGATGATAATCGAAATAGATGAATATTTTGAAATTATGTTTTGGCTTCATCCAGATACGTTTCAGAAAATGGAATAAACGCGATAGGTTGGACTTGGCCAATCGAGGGAGTGTGGTCCATGGACTGAATCAGCTTTACCAAGAAGCAAAACATGATATTGCCTGGAAGCAAGCCAATTAACCAAGGGTGCCTATGCCACCTCCTTGTGTGTGTAAGTAGTCCTCCTAACATACTCTTTCCCAATAACCCTGTAAATGTCTCAACATACTCTTTCCCAATAACCCTGTAAATGTCTCATTCTATTATACCTTGCATTTCTTAATTCATCAAGCCCAATGCCTGTGTACCAGCAATCCTTTGAAAATCTGAAACATCTTTCAGATATCTATTTTGAATGCTGAATATGATCAATCTGTTGCCAAATTTCACATTCTGACAGTGGTGCACTTTGTAAATCTAATCACTTTTGTTGCATTGGATCTAAATGAATGATTAAGTGGGCAGAGTGAAAATATTTCCAATTGGTTTCTTTTACCTGCAGTTTGACAGAAAGCCTCATCCCAAAAGAACAAAGCGGTCATCAAATTTCAAGTCTGCCACAACATGACATGTTGACAAGTATGCACAAGGGCCTTGCAGTCATTCTGGACTGTCTATATAATGGCAAAACCCTGTCATGCACAATTGATGAGCTTAAGATTTAAATGACTATACTAAGGATTAAAGGAGTACGTGAGTATTGGAGAAGAATCAGATTGTGAATAAATACTTGTGTGCAAAACCCCATGCAATACATCTGTTATTGGTTTGAGTAAAATTTTGTCATTCATCAAACTGGGAAATATTTCAACTCTTAATGCTCTCTCACTTGCCTCCAAAGAAAAAGTAAGAAAGCATACAAGATACATTGACCTCATCCTTCTCACTGTCATCTTATTTTTAATCCACACAATGCTTAAATGCAGCACAGTATTGCCCACAGGTACTAAACAGTTGTCAGTCTACAACCTTATATGTTCCTGGCCAAATACTAGCGAACTATATATCATCTAAATAATTATTTCACAAACATCAACACTTAAGAGAATCTGTGTTCACCATTCTTAACATTCCTAGGTATGAAATAAAAGATTTCTCCAGCTGACTGTAAAAATGATTTTGCCCAAAATCTCTAACATTGGAACATGCCTAACGATTGCAATAACTAGTGGTATCCACATTAAAAAAAAGAGAAAGAGGCTTTTTGGGATGTGAAGCTGATCTAGTTATCCACTTCTCTCACCAGGTTGCACTCAGGCTCAAGGTCCTGACAGCTGTTACATTTTAATGAACTTTTCTCTCGTTTTCTTTTTCTCACTTTTGCTTCCTCAGTCTCAGTGTGTCAACACGTTAAATTTGAGTGAGATGATGGAATTTAGTTTGAGAAAAGAAAATCACAGTTATTTCTAATGGACCTCTTTACAGATTTTCATGGACACTCAGGAAATTGTCGAGCTCTCCCCATCAGCTCTGTCACCTTTAAAGGTGTTACATGGCAGGTAAAAACTTCTATCCAAAAGCATTTCGTTTATTTTAACCTTATCTTTTGGATTGCTGGCACGATATCTCAATTTACTTTCTAAGACTGGCTGACCTGGAACCAACTGATTGAGTAATGAGGAATGAGTGATGGGAATCATCAATGGGAAATGAGCATCATGCAAATATTGCATCTATAAGCTGCTTGCTTTGCAAATCGAACAGCCTTTTGGGAGCACCTGCACAAACCTACTTTCAATTATTTTCCGAGTGGTAGAATGTGTGAAGTAATTGGAGTCTTACTGACTTCTAAGAAGCGTACACTTTGTTATGATGTTTAATGAAGAATTGTGCTTTTTTTTTGCACAGCCCTTATACTGTTTTATATACTATGTTTTGTAAGAGGAAAATCTCTTCAGATGAGTAACATGCATTGTGTATAAAGGGGAACCCATTGATTTTCTGTATTTGGATTTTCATAAAGCATTTGACACTGTTTGACATAAAATGTTACTATTGCAAAGTAGGAGCTCATGGTGTAGGGCTAATATCCAGCATGGATTCTGGGTAATCCAAGATGGAGAATGGGAAAATTTTCTGGCAGTAACAGCTGCTCCTTTTTTGAGGTATTTTAGGTGCTGGAGGTGATTTCCTTGAATTCCAGGAGCAGTAATTACTGTTTTATATGCTGTTGCATATAAAAAAAGAAAGAACAGACAAAAGAAGCACATGGTGAGGTCATTACAGAAGAGAGAGTGAGAGTACCTGCACAATTAATGCTTTTGCTGTTTGAATTCATGTATCGTTGAACATCGGAGTGCATCTGGGAAAATTAACAAACAGTGAAAATCACAATTGATCTTGGAGGAACTGTTGGGTGAAGTTCACAGCACAGAATCAGATAAGTTAATCATTGTTTTAAGTGTGGCCTACAGAAAATCTGCAGTAGCGAGTAGAGCGGGTTCTTTCTTGATTATATGTTTTTGGAGATATGTCTCTTGATTAAACTTAAAATATAAGCCATAACATTAATTTAACCGGGGGCAGTGTTTGTAGAGGAATAAGACGATGTTAATGTTTGGGTCTGTAGATTGTGAAGGAGCAAAAATGGCCTTTAATAGAGTGATATGTACTACTTGAGACAGTTAGAAGCAATGAGGAATTTGCAACAGCAACAGTATGTGATGGATGGCAGTTATACACAGGGGGGAAGTCTCAGATACAGTCACATAGATGGGTTAACTCCAGGAAAGGTAAGAGAGGTAGGCAGCTAGAGCAGGAGTCTTTTGTGGATATACCCATTTCAAACAGGTATGCTGTTTTGGAAAATGTAGGGGGTGATGGATTCTCAGGAGAAGGTAGCACGAACAGCCAAGTTTCTGGTATTGAAACTGGCTCTAATACAATGAGGGGTACGTCAGGTTCCAAGAGATCAATTGTGTTAGGGGATTCTCTAGTCCTAGGTACAGACAGACATTTCTGTGGGCAGCAGCGAAAAAGCAGAATGGTGTGTTGCTTCCCTCGTGCCAGGATCAAGGATGTCTCAGAGAGGGTGCAGAATGTTCTCACGGAGGAGAGGGGCCAGCAAGAGGTCATTGTCAACAATGGAACCAATGACATAGGAAGGGAAAAGGTTGAGATTCTGCAGGGAGATTACAGAGAGTTAGCTAGAAATTTAAAAAGGAGGTCCTCGAGAGTAGAAATATCTGGATTACTCCCGGTGCTATGAGCTAGTGAAGGCAGGAATAGGAGGGTAGAGCAGATGAATGCATGGCTGAGGAGTTTGTGTATGGGAGAAGGATTCACATTTTTGGATCATTGGAATCTCTTTTGGGGACCTTACCATTAAGTGTATAAGTCCTGCTAAGATTTGCTTTCTCAATATGCAGCACCTCGCATTTATCTGAATTAAACTCCATCTGCCACTTCTCAGCCCATTGGCCTATCTGGTCAAGATCCTGTTGTAATCTGAGGTAACTCTCTTCACTGTCCACTACACCTCCAATTTTGGTGTCATCTGCAAACCTATTAACTGTACCTCTTATGCTCGCATCCAAAAGAGGGGGGAGAAAATAGAAATATAATTGTAAATGGGGATAGTATTGTCAGGGAAATAGACACAGTTCTTTGTGGCCAGAGGTGAATGTAGTGGTCATCACTAAGGAGAAAGTACTGGGATAATTGAAAGGTTTGAAGGTGGATATATCACCTGGACCAGATGGACCACAATCCAGGGTTCTGTGGAGATAACTGAGGAGACTGTAGAAGCATTGGTGATCTTTCGGGAATCACTGGAGTAAAGCAGGGCTCCAGAGGATCAGAACATGGCTCATGTAATACCCTTGTTTAAGAAGGTACAGAGGCAATAGATAGGAAACTATAAGCCAGTTAGTCTGACTTCAGTCATTTTAAGATTTTAGATTCCTTTGTTAAGTTTGAGATTGTGGAATACTTGGAAGTGCATGAAAAATACAGCTGAATCAGCACATCTTCATCAAGGGAAGGTCATATCTGACATATCTGTTAAAATTATTTGAGGAGGTAATGAACATGTCAGACAAAGGTGGGCTAATGGATGGAATCCATTTGAATTTCCAGAATGCCTTTGTCAAGGTGCTGCTCAGGAGACTACTAAATAAGATATGAGTCCATGGTGACAAAGGTAAGGTACTGCCATGGATAAAAGACTGACAGGCTGGCAAAATGATTTGGAGATGACGGCGCTGGACTGGGGTGGACAAAGTTAAAAATCACACAACACCAGGTCATAGTTCAACAGGTTTATTTGGACTTGCAAGCTTTTGAAGCTCTGCTCCTTCATGGAGCACATCCAAGGAAAGATATGCTGGCCCTGGAGGATGTCCATAGGGGGTTTACACAAGAATTATTCCAGGGATAAAGGGCTTGTCATATGAGGAGCAGTTGAGGATTCTGAGTCTGTACTTGATGGAGTTTAGAAAGATGAAGGGGTTATCAGAATTCTGAGATTTTTGAAAAGAGTGCATGTGGAGAAGTTGTTTCCACAAGTAGGAGAGACTAGGACCTGGGGCACTGCCTTATTGTGAAGGGATGACTCATTTGAACTGGGATGAGGAGAATTTCTTCAGCTCGAGGGTGGTTAATCTGTTGAGCATATTGCCGCAACACGATGTGACGGCCCAAGTCATTGAGTGCCTTTGAGACAGAGATAGATAGGTTCTTGATTAGGAACGGGTTCAAGGGTTACAGGGAGAAGGCAGGAGAATGCGGTTGAGAAATATATCAGCCATGATCAAATTGTGAAGCAGACTCGATGAACTAAATGGCCTAATTCTGCTCCTATATCTTATGGTTTTACTGTGAAAGGAATATAATTTGGCATTGGATGGAAGGATATCAGGTTGCGAATTGGTAAGACCACCTATCAAATTGTGTGTATAGTGTTGGTCTCATTATTTAAGGAATGATGCAAATACATTGGAGGTGGTTCAAAAGAAGTTTAATATATTGATACCTGGAATGAGTGAGTTGTTTTATGAGGAAAGATTGTTCAAGCTGAAATTATTTTCACAAGCCGAAGAGGAAGGTATGATTTGATTGAAGCGTATGAGATCCAGAATGGTATTGACAATGTGGACAGGAATAGGATGTTTACTCCTGTGGGTGAGTACAGAACTAAGGAACATAGTTTTAAAATTAGGAATTGCTCTTCTAGGACAGAAGGGAGGAGTTACTTTTTCATTGAATCCTTGAATGTTCTTAAGCTGACAATAGATACCTTCTTAATAGGTAAGGAAATTAAAGGTTATTGGGCATAGATGGGAATATGTTATTTTGAACACAAACTGATTGACCATGATCTTACTGAATGGTGGAATAGGCTTAAAGGGCCTATTTTTGTACCTAATTTGTTTGTGTATCAGATGTGTGCTTCAGCCAGCTCAAATTGTGGATAAGGCTATCCAGAGTTCTAAGAGTGGAAGAGGATGTTGACTGCTGAAAGGGTGTTTTCCTTGGGTGATCGACTGGAACTAGGGGACTCAGTCTAAAAATAAACAGTCTCCCATTAAGATGCAAATGAGGGTAATCTTTGGAATTCTTTGCCACAGAGAACACTGACTCGATGTCTGGGCTCGAATACAACTGCGGAAGAGATGACCCACTCCATAGCCCACCACCTGGACCTCTTTATGGCCAGGCTGGGCAGATCCTGGAGCAGATCCATGGGTTAGTCCACCGATCTGCCCACAGTCCTCCACACCCGGTACTCAAAGCTCAGGAGCGTGGGGCTCAAGTGCAATCAAAAACATTACAGAAGGTTTTACAAATAACTAAAAAGGGAGTGCAGATGCCCACAACCTATATATATATATATATATATATATGGCCCATGAACTCTACAGCACCGCAAAATCAACAGTTGGGCTGGGAGTCCATGAACCACCATAATCTGCAGTTATACAGGACTGCGGCATGCAATACCTTCTACACTGAGTCCCTGACTGAAAGAGGGAGGACTCTTGTATAAAGAGTCCTCCACAGGAGATCCCCACTACCCAAGAGCGATGAACGGAAGAGTTCAGGTGGACGGTGTGCAGCAGCAGTCGATATAGGAACTGTTGTTGTGCCTCCCTGAAAGACACACAACACATACTAAGGAGTCAGCAACGTTTGTGAGATAGGGGATCCCAAGGAGGTATGGGATCCTGGGGCCAATGTGAAATTCTGCTGAGCAGGGATGCATGCTGGTGGGATTCCACTGCACACCTGAGTATGCTCCAACTGGTACATAGCATCGCGTTTGAGCACTGCCATTCTCAAGCAGCTGATGGCATCGCAGTGAGCCGGACATCTACCGCTTGCCAATTCCTGCAGCAGCATCCAGCCTAGACCTTCACCACCCAGCACGTCCCTGACCCTGGTCACCCCCGCGGCCACAGATTTCTTCTCCACCAGCCACTTTAACCTGCGATGGTGGAGGTGTGGATTCCTGAGCAACGGCTCTCTGATGATAACCGCAACTCCTGACAGCGGCAATGTCCAGCACAAGTCAACAATGTTCCAGACATTGATCAGGTCCTGGTAAAAGAGAGACAACATCCTGAGGTTGACTTGCAGAAATCCAAGGTCAATATTTAGCAGCTGCATCATAATTGAGGCTATGCACCTGGTGGAAAAAATACATCACCAGGATGCACCATCTGGGAGGAGGCTCGTCAGAAAGGTAGCACCGCAAGGTCTGAACGTGGAAAGTCACCATCTGGGTACGGACGCACATCACGACTGATTGTCCTCCTCAATGGGGAGACTCCAAACATGTGCCACGACCCAGTGTGTCTTTTTGTCCCAGAAGAAGTGAACCAACCTTCTCTGGGATTTTGAAACAAATGAGGGGGAGGGGTCAAAGGGACCAGCCAGTACCACAGCATGGAGATCACTGGTTTATGACCAGTGCTCGGCTCCTGTGAGACAACACTTGGAGCAATCTTGTCCAGCAGCTTAGGCCAGCCAAGACTTTGGCCTTCAGCTCCTGCCAGTTCACCAGCCAGGATTCCTCAGCAGGGTTAAGGTAGACCCACAGATAGAGGAGATGGGTGGCACTCTAGGTGAACTCTCATAACTCCTCTGGCAGAGAATTCACATGCCACAGACCAACCAGAAGTCCGGAACATTCGGCCTAGTTGCACCTTACATTAGATCCCATTAGTATACTGCTTGGCACTCGCGCATCCTCCCCACGTCAGCCGGGTCAGTGAATGTGAGGAGCACGCTGTCGGCATAAGCCAAAAGAATCACGCCCATGCCCACGCTGCACAGAACCAGCCTCAACAACCTCCCCCACAAGAGGCACAGGAAGGCTCCACACACAGGAAATACAGCTGACCGGACAAGGGACAGCCCTGACTACTCCTTTTCTAAAGTGAAGGGGCGCAGTCAGGGTCCTGTTAACTTTAATCAGATACTCCGTGGCAATGTGCAAAAATCCAATCTGGGAGATAAACTGTGTCCCAAACGTGAATGCACACAGAGTCCTAGATAGATAGCTCATGATCGACTCTGTCAAACTCCTTCCCCTGATCAAGAGACAGGACGGCGCTCAATAGATCAGTCCTCTGGGAAAGATAGATCAGGTCCCAGATCAGATGGATGTTTTCATGTATATGCCTGGAACCATATGCAACTGGTCAGGACGGATCATGTGGTCCATCGTGGATCCCAGGCAGGATAACAAAGCCCTGGTGAAATTTTGTAATCCATGCTCTAGGATTGATCAAAAACCTCTATCATTTAAAATACTGGACCAAAACCCTGGACTTTTCAAGAACTTTTAAAAGTAAAAAGGCAGCTGGTCTATGCTCTGAGAAAAGTACACAGATACAGAGATAACTGCCTGGAACCATTTATCTGCCTGAAAAACCAATTCACACCTTGACTCTAAAAGAACAATTAACTAAACCGAACACTCGAGACTGAAACTAACTTTTACCCTTCGGCCTACCCTAACCCAGACATAATGGAGCCTATACAGGTACCAAGACCTTCAACTTCAATCAGTGTTCATTCAGAGAGATACTGGGCATTCAACCTCAATTAAAATACATTCACACACACTCTTAACTATCAGGAAGCCAACTGACTTCAAAGGGAACACCAGTAATACAATGGTAAACGCAGATTTAACGCAAATATAACAGGCCCACAATCAGTAAAATTGTAGGCCCTGATCTCACCTAAGAGAGCTAGGCCCTACACCTACCAGCAGGAGAAGGATCTCAAGGTGATTTTCCCCGAGAACAATGTACACAGCTATAACAGAAGAGGGGTCTCAACAGCAATCCCGAAATCTGCCGACCCAGGCCTGTTCCGTAAACGGGAACCAAGGGCAAACTGACTACAACCTGAGAACCGATAACGTCTGAAAACCACTGACCCAATTGACATGGCAAGGCCTCAAGACATGTCCTGAAATGAAAATCAGCTCACAACACTCACCACAAAATAAGGAAAATCAAGTACTCACCCGATAAATCCAAAATGTGCCCTACCACAACAGTGGACGCAACCCAGATTGAAGGCCTCCATCATCTGAAATCTTCATCGAGGCACTGGGTATGGCAAGCAGGAATGGCCAGCTGCACTTCAAAATAACGTTTACCCCCAGTGGTGAGCTTAAACTCCCAAGATCCCAAAGTTTCCAACCTAGCTATCAGGGAGGGGATGGTGAGTGGAAGCCAGATGAAAGTGTCCGTGATTAAAACTGCTGTTTAGCTTTTAATAGTGCTTATTGTTGGCAAGCAGGAGGCTGGAAGAACATAGCAAGCCAGGCAGCATCAGGAGGTGGAGACGTCACCATCTCGGAACTGAGTCCTGAAGAAGGGTTACACCCTGGAAACGTTGACTTCTCCATTTCCTGATGCTGCCTGGCTTGCTGTGTTCTTCCAGCCTCCTGCCTGTCTACCTTGGATTCCAGTATCTGCATTTTTTTGTCTCTAATAGTGTTTAGCTTATGTTTTATTTTGATTATCTGCATAATTGTTTTAATTTTACTGTTTTATTGGATTTGTCTTTATTTCTTGTGTTATACTGACCATTTTGTATTTAATAAATGCAGAGATTCTTTTGCTCTGAAACACCTGTCTACTGCCTTCTTCATTTCATATTCCCTAAATAAACCCAGTGTCAGAACCAGGGATCTGGGGGTGATCTAGCCACCTAAAAATCAACAAATTACTGATCACAAATCTTTACCCTACAGAGCTTAGGAGGGAAACCAGACAACAGTTCTTAGGGAAACGAAGACCCCCTTTCTTCAACAGCAGGACGATGACAACCAAGAAAGGGGTAGCTTTCTGACCTTAAAACATTCCTCTAGGATCTGCTCATAATCGTACCCTTTCACCGGATGACCCAGAATGCCCTGAAGAACTCTATGGTCAGCCTATGAGCCTGATGACTGTGAATCAGTTCTTCTAAGGTGATGGGAAGGTTGGACATCCCAGCATCCCCCGGGCTGACATGTGGCAGATTAGATTAGATTAAATTAGATTAGATTAGATTCCCTACAGTGTGGAAATAGGCTCTTCGGCCCAACAAGTCCACACCGACCCTCCGAAGAGTAACCCACCCAGTCCCATTTTCCGCTGAATGATGCACCTAACAATATGGGCAATTTAGCATAGCCAATCCACCTGACCTCAGAACTCTGCAAGCACCCTTGTTGGACAGATGCAGAGAGAACAGAACTGGGGAATAGCTTTAACCTGGCCCCGATACTCTGCGGATTCAAGACAAGAGACCTGTTATCAGCCAGCAGCACAAGGAGCAGCTGATGCTTCCCACACCTTTTCTTTTCCTGTAAAAAAAAGAAGGGTGAGCCACAGTCCAGATCTTCGAGGAGCTGAATCTGCAACCTCAAGTATGCGCCCTGGGAGCTGATGAACTGGAGGTTTGGAGCACAACCTTCTCTTAATATACACTCCACCCAACCTCCAGTCCCTCTAGGTCAGGTCCGCATTGGGTAGAGTGAGGCAGAAATCCAGGTCAAGGCAGCTCCGTTTCCAACTCCTCAATCCTGGATTTCCGCCTCTTTGTTGATCCCCTCACATACCACTGACAAAAAATGCAGATGTGAGCCTTGCCCAGTATTGGGATCCCGGAACTGCTCATCCTCTGGCAGCAGGTTGTTAAAGTGCCAGGACGTAGACCCAGAGCGAGGTAGCTTAATCTCCTGGGATGGTGTGGGTTTCCTGCAGGTAGCATACCATATACTCCCATTCCAGAGGGCCAAGACATTCTGAAATCCATGTTGTCACTTCCTGCTGCCGTTGGTGTTGAGGCAGGTTATGATTGTCTTCATATTGGCAGCACTGTGCAACCGTCTCAAATTTTTAAAACACTCAGTGCAAGAGCGGCCACTCCTCATGAGTCACCCATGGAACTTCCTGAACCAGTCATCGATCATTCTGGGCCAATCTGGGTGTGCAGCAAGTTGTCTCGATGGACCAGAAGACCTAAGTCAAGATCTTTCCAATGGCCCAGAGCCAGCTGGACTCTATCATAATGACCAAGACTTTTGGAAAGAAAGTCTCAGAGTTTCTGAGAATAAGGGGCAACTCAGTTGGGGACATTAAGGAATCTAATACCTTGCTGGAGATGAACTCTGTCATCCTCATTGCCTATCACTAAGCCCGAGTTCGCCTTTGGGCGATCACCCTCAGCCACCCCCATTATCACAGTGGGGGTGGTCAGGTGCCTCCATCCAGCTGTATTCCCCCTAGCAACACCATCCCCAGGGTCATCTTGAGGTTGATATGGTGTCACAGTGCAAAGAGGATACGTAAAATTCTGCAAAAGACTGAAGCGATTGAATGGAATTATGTCAAAAATCAAAGGGGCAATCATATAGGAATTCAAAGATAGGGTCAGAAGTATTATGTTTGATACACTGGGCAATTGAGAGTCAATGCAGCTCAGTAAGTACAGGGAAGAATTTTGGTAAGGGATTTAATATGTGCAGTTGAACTTTGGAGAAATTGCAGTTTGTGCAACTACAAGATCAGTTCAAGCAGTTACAATGGAATGTATCATCAGGAAACATGGTGGAGGTAGATCCATTTGAGGCATTCACAAGGATGAAATAGTATGCAGAGATATGGGAAAAAGGCAGATTGGCACGATGAATAGAACCAGTGCATACATGATAGGCTGAATGGCCTATTTTCATGTTGTAACAATTCTGTGATGCTGTATTTCTGAGATAGAGTATTTTGAAGTAATAGGGCTGAAGCAATGGGAGTTGGGTGACATTTAAAAGTGGAAATAGGTAGTTTAATTGATGCAGAGAATAATGGCAATGTAATTCAGTTCAGGACCAATTAGAAGAAAAGCACCACCAGTGCTGCCAGTGCAAGAACCTACAAATCTTACATCAAGGAAGGCAGTTTAACAACAGAGTCCTCTCAGAACACAATTCACCTCCTGCTAATTAGGTGCTGATCAACGAATAGCATTTCCATTGCGATGAAACATGAGTCATCTAGACTCGAAATGTTAGCTTACTCTCTCTCCGTGGATGCTGTCTGACCTGCTGAGCTCTCCAACATTTCTTGTTTTCAGTACAGACTCTAAGATCTGCAGTAGTTTGTTCCTACATGTTGTTATATGCTTGCATCAGACTTATGGGGCAACTGTCTACTTGAGCAGGTTGAACATCTCCACTGATTGATGAAATTTCTTCTCAAGTGATCCACTTTCATGGAGAAGATTCATCTGGGAAGGCACCAAAGGCATTGGAAGATTTTGCTAGAATTGTGCAGAGATAAAGCTGAGGCAGTAAAGGGAATGCATATACTTGTATATAACTTAGCTAACCAAGCCTTCAAATACCACCATCCAATGTGACAGAGACTTCAGATTATACATTGGGCTTAAAAGCCATCTCAGAACTGGATGGAAGGAAGACATTATCCATCCTGAGGTGCTGCCTAATATAGAGGAAGAAAGGGAGAATTTTAGGGATGGCAGAAATTGGATTATTGTGGTCCTGGTGACCAGGAATATTGATAAAGTCAGTGATAAGAGTGTGAAGTACAGAGAGAATATTAATGATAGTGTCAATAATTTTCTTCAAAAATGGCACATGAATGTTTTTGGCAAGGTCAACTTTTACTATCAATCATTATTTGGCCTTGGGGAAGGTGATGGTGAGTTGTCTTTTTGAATCACTGCTGAGTCCCTGTGCTGAAGCTACTCCCCCAGTACTATTACGTGTGGCGTATCAGGAATGTGACTGAACTTTGATTAGGGAATAGCAACATATTTTTCAAGTCAGAATGACATCTGATATGGAAGTGGTTGGGGTGGTGATGGGTGAGTTTAAGGTACTGGTGTTTCCAAGTGTCTACTGCTTTTCTCGCTGAGGTGATAGAAAGCATGTGTTTTGGCAGTGGTAATGAAGGAGAAGTTAGACTGAAGGCCAAACAGCCTGATACAATAGAAGCAGAGGATAAAACAATAGTGGGGTTAAAGAGATAACCTAAGTTTATCAACATACATACACTAGCTCCTCAGTGTCAGCATTGAGACAGAAGGCAAGGACAAAGTTGAAACCTTTGTAGACTTCCAACAATTTCTAAAAATAACTTATCTTGTGTATCTATGTCATATGAGCATTGAAATTAAAACTCCTCTTCCAAACAAAGGTTGGACTGTAAGCGTGTATTCTGTGTACAGAACACCTGTCTGTGAGATCTATAAATATTAAAATGGTAGGAACATTTAATTTGTCGACTAAAGTAACTCAAGAGACTATCTTTTTCAGGTCCATTCCCATTAGTTAATTGATTAAATTGTCATCAATATTAAATTTAGAAAGACATTGATTTTTAATTAATATGCAGTTTGACAAGTTTTGCAGTGCTTTTATTTGCATTAATCATATAAACAAAACAATTCAGTGTTATTCATATGCTCTTCATGAACAGCTATGAGAGCTGTGTGAGAATTGCCCAGGGAGCAATTAAAAAGTCTTCTCTGGTCAAATTCTTTTTCTCAATTGCTAATGGGCTCAAACAGCTGGTCTGTGCAGCAACTCGGGAATTTTCTGCTTTGATCTAACATTGATTGACTTCCCTAATCATCTAGAAATATTCATCAAAGCATCACTTGGCTCACTGGCCCATTGGGTGTGCATCAAACAGCCTTTGTTCTTCTTCTAAGAAAGAAGAGCAGGCACCGCGTTTGATTGGATGATTGGTCCAATTGATGCATCCAAGTATGAAGCAGTTACTTTGCATCGCTAAGTCCATCTGTTAGTTGACGGGTCCAAATTTCATACGAATTTAGGTAATATCCCATGTATCATCCAACTAACTTTATTTTGCCTCCCATCTCTGGATTAATGCAATGTGTGCTGCACTGCCAGCCAATTGTAGAAATGCTTTGAAAGATTTTGGAGATTAGGAAACTGAAACATTTCCCCACTCTAAATCTTAATACTCCTCTAATGGCAATTCTGGAGGCTGAAGGCTCGTTGACAAATTTCTCACACAAATGCTGAAACAAGTACTTTAGTGAACAATTATTTTGTTCATTTATTTTATACTTGTTTCTGGAAATTGAGCATCATTCTCAGAACTATTCCACTGTTCACTCTTCCAACTGTTTTCTCCCTTAATTAGCAACCTCCTCTGTGCATCCCCCAGTCACTCTCATTCATGTGATACCTGAGTCACTTGTTGATCCTCGGTGTCCAGTAGTTTCAGAAGAGATTTACAAGGATGTTGCCAGAGTTGGAGGATTTGAGCCAAGGGGGGAGGCTGAATAGGCTGGGGCTGTTTTCCCAGGAGCGCCAGAGGCTGAGGGGTGACCTTATAGATGTTTATAAAATCATGAGGACGTGGATAGGGTAAATAGACAAGCTCTTTTCCCAGGCTTAGGGGAGTCCAGAACCAGAGGGCGTAGGTTTAGGCTGACAGGGGAAAGATTTAAGGGAACCTAAGGGGCAACTTATTCACTCAGAGGGCGGTGCATGGAATGAGCTGCCAGAGAAAGTGGTGGTGGCTGGTACAAGTACAACATTGAAAAGTAATCTGGATGGGTATATGAATAAGAAGGGTTTAAAGGGATATGGGCCAAGTGCTGGCAAATGGGTCGAGATTAACTTAGGATATCTGTTTGGCATGGCCAAGTTGGACCAAAGGGTCTGTTTCCATGCTGTACATCTTTATGACTTTATGACTCTAGGTGCATTACTGGCAGCAAGCACTACTCTTAGTGGCACTGCCAGGCCAAGATATTGTTAGTCTTTGACTGACTGGTAGGTCCCTCGGGCCAGGATTTCTGACCCCGGAGTCCTGTGTCTTAGGAGTGGCCTGTTGCTGACTGATTAAATTACTTTTGGACGCTTAGCTCAAGCAGGTCTTCTGTAACAGAGGTGACGTGGGACTCCTGCTGATTCTCCAGCCAATGGACAAGACCCATTGTTTAATTAACATTAAATTCTGTCCTCAAACTAAAAATGACCAATCCACCCGCGATAAAAGTCTGAGATTGACTCGAAATAGAAGGATTACATTATTAAATAACACAAATGGATACAAAGAATGACTCTCATGCATTTCTTCAAAGAGTGCAATGAGATCTCTTACATTCACATCAGATAGCAAACTGGGCTTTGAAACAATGTGATCCATATTTGATACACAAGACGGTTGTGCCACTGACCTCAGAATGTCAGTGACAATGACCGTCAGAGGTTACCAATTTGAATGTCCAGGCACTCGCACTCAAGGTGTCACTGCCATGGATATTTCAACGTATACAAAACGTTCGGTAGCTTGGCTTTTGAAATTTGAATTGAAGCATTTGCCAACTTTATGGCAACCTATTTTCTTGCTTTACTCCAAGCCAACTTCATTCTCTTTTTTTGTCCCCATTGCCTTTCTTATACTGTTTTCAGTAATTATCCAGTACTTTAGTGAATGCAGATTACGATGGTTTTTTTTTATTTTCAAAAAATATATTCTGTAATTTAAAACATTGTGTGGCTTTTCTTTTTGCTTGTGGTGCATTTTATTCACAGACTGAAAAAAAGATGAACATGTGAGAAGACGATCTGGAGCCTGGATTGTTCCAAGTTAAATGCTGGATGTAGACTGACAGATTACAAACAGGTAATTCATCTGAAATATGTTCTTGAAACTACAATGTGCAACCAAATTTTTTTTTATATTACTCAAAAGATAATATTCTATGAAGTTTCCATTTTTTCCCAACATTATATATCAATGATGGATGGATGATAGATGTAACTCTGAAAACTGAGCAATGAGCTTAAGCCTACTGATCATCTGTATCCCTGTTGCAGGTCCTGCTGCATTTAGGATGTGAAATTGACAGATATCAACAGAGATATTGATCAGTGGCATTTCTGGCACCTCTGGAAACTGACTGTTTGTGGTTTACTGAATGTTTGGCTGTTGAGAAGAGGGTCCAGAGAAAAGAGGAAGTGGCTACATGATAGTAATGTCACTGGACTAGCAATCCAGAACCCTAGATCAATGTTCTGGGAATATTAGAATTCATACTTATGGCCAAAAGTGAAATTTGAACTTGATGAAGAATTGGCCCAATGGCAACTATGCAACCACTGTCAAGTCTTGTTTAAAAACCCATCTGGGACACTAAATCATTTCCTTTAGGGAAAGAATTCTGCCATCCGTACTCAGTCTCTGTCTCCTGTACATGACGCCAGACCCACAGCAGTCTGGTTGACTTTTAACTGCCCTCTGGGAAATTAGGGAGGGGCATTAAATGCTGGCCTAACAAGCAACATCCACATTCTGTGAATGAATTGCAAAAAAATGAGACTAGTGAATCTTGCACTTTCTAAGGCTACTGTCTCCCTCTGCAGCAAGAAAGATTGCAATTCAGCTACAGACGTAAAATATGTTTCTTAAATCAATGGAATTTTTACAACGCTTCTTTCACTGGATGTGAGCAACACAGACAAGGCCAGCATTAATTATTCATCTCTAACTGCCCCTGGAGGAAGTGGTGGTTAGATGCCACTTGAAACTGTTGGAAGCCTTAGGGAGTGTTGGGACACTAACAATGCTATTTGGAAGGAGGGTCCAGGACTTGACTCAGTAATGGTGAAGAAACAGTGATAATAGTTCCAAATCACAATAGTTTGCGATTTGAAGGGAACTTGGAGGGGTGGGTGCTCTGATGCATCTGCTGCCCTTGCACATTTAAGTGGACATTGTAGCAAGTATTCCCTTCCTCTCTTAATGATTAGATTAGACTAGATTCCCTACAGTGTGGAAACAGGCCCTTGGGCCCAACCAGTCCACACTGACCCTCTGAAGAGTAACCTACCCAGACCCATTTCCCTCTGACTAATGCACCTAAACACTATGGACAATTTAACATAGCCAATTCACCTGACCTGAACATCTTTGGACTATGAGAGGAAACTGGAGCACCCGGAGGAAACCCATGCAGACACGGGGCGAATGTGCAAACTCCACACAGACAGTTGTCCAAGGCTGGAATCGAACCTGGCACCCTGGCGCTGTGAGGCAGCAGTGCTAACCACCGTGCCATAGAAATTCAGCAAAAGTCCTTAGACAGCATCTTCCAAACCTACAACTATTACTATCCAGGAGGACAAGGCCAGTAGATATATTGAAACCACCTGCGCGGTTTTCCTCCCAACCAAGCCACTCACCACTCTGCCTTGGAAATATATTGCCTTGCCTTCACTGTCGCTTTCGGACAGAATCCTGTAATTCCGTCCCTAATGGCACTGGGGGTCCTACCTACAGCACACGGAGTGCAGCAGTTCAAGAAGGCAGCTCACCATCACCATCATGGACAATAAATTCTCAGCGAGATCAATGTCAGATCCTTTGGCCCAACAAGTCCACACAGACCGTCTGAAGAGTAACCCACCCACACATATTCCCCACCCTGTTATCACCGCTGACTAATGCACCTAACCTACATATCCCTGAACAGTATGGGCAATTTAACATGGCCAATTCACCTCATCTACACATCTTTGGAATGTGGGGGGAAACCAGAGCAAACCCACTCAGACATGGGGAGAGTGTGCAAACTCCACACAGATGGCTGCCCAAGGCTGGAATTGAACACGGGTTCCTGCTGCTATGAGGCAATAGTGCTAACCACTGAGCCACCGTGCCATCAATTAATCCTAATCTTCATAATTATTCCAGATTTGCATTAATGCAATGAAGTAAAAAGTTTGAAATCCATTATTCTTTATCCTAGTCATAAGTAATCCATCATATATTTTTATGATCACAGTAAGTAAGTTGAGAAAGCAATTTCAGGCATGCAGTGATCAAGATGTGATGGGTGTTATCAAAGAGTATTTATTTGTTGAATCCCCTTGAAAATCATAGAAAGTATCTGGTTCTTGACTAGACAACAGGAACCAAAGGCATTACCAGCATGAGGCTACCTAGCATTGACTGTGTTAAATAGTAGGTTTAATAAAAGATTCATAGGAAATTTAGTCCCGTAGTGATTCACAGCACTAACATTTCTGGCATCATTGAGATGTTTTACTCTACATATGTTGCTGAGTTCTCAGTGGCATATTTCCTGACATAGGGAAATAGTTGACAAGCAGGTGAATGATCACTTGTTAAGCATTTCCATCATAATTTTGGTAATTTTTTGTGCCTACAAGATTTCCACTTCACCTGCCTAATTAATTCTTATGCTTCTGACACAATGACAATTTTACCAACTGCTTTCAGGGCATGTTTACCTTGAACAGTATGGTTTATCTGTTTACAATGAAAAAATGCATCATTTAGGGACTTACTTTTCCTTTCAAATGCAATATTGCTGAATGTGTTTACAGGCTAAGTCTTCATTTCTGAGCTAATGTTCACAGGATGACATCTGCTGGCGCAATCTGAAACTTCACATATTGAAAAGGTATGGAATGATAGTTCAAAAACATATATCAGACTAAAGCGAACCACTCCACACCATACCCAAGCCACACTGAATAAGGGATCTTGTGTGAGGTTAAAATCACAACAGTGACTTGGCAAGGTGGCTGCGATTCACTAGAACTGCAGTGGACAGCTCTGCCTGACAGCCATATCACATTGGTGTCTTTTACCATCCCTGGCCAACTTATATGGAGGAATTGTTAATTTAAAAACTGGAAGAACACACATTCACTGACAATTTGGAGAGTGAAAGATGCCAAAAGGTAAAGGAGCGAGCAAACAGCAACAGAGATTACACTCCCCTGCAGCACCGGGCACACCAAAGGCCAGAGTAGCTGCCTCTCCCAAACCCTCGGGGGGACCTGATGCACTCACAGGAATTGGCGGCAGCAGTGGCAAGACTTACCACGAAGGTGAGGAGATCTATTCCCAGGTCCAAACCATCGTTTCCATGCTGCAGAAGCATGAAGGAGAGCTCCAGGCTCTTGGGGAGCAGATGGAGGAGATGAGGGTGAACCACGGCCTCGGAAGTGACAATCGAAACCTCGTCCAGACAGATCCAGGTACTGGAACAGGAGGTGCGGACCTTACGAGACCAGGTCGGCGGCCTTGAAAATCAAAATCGGAGGACAAATCTGCGGATTGTCGGGCTCTTGGAGGGTGAAGAAGGTGGGCAGCCAGTCAGCTTCTTTGAAAACTGGCTGCCTCAGTTCCTGAGCATTCAAGTTGAATCCGGACGGCTGCAGGTCGAAAGGGCCAATGCGCAGGTCTGGCCCAGTGGAGTGCCCCCGCCTGGTCCTAGTGCACTTATTCACATACAGGGACAAGCAAAATGTGATCGAAGCCTCCAGATTACTAGGGAAAGATCCACAGGCACTGCTGCACAAGGAATTAAAAATCATGTTTTTCCAGCGTTTCTCAGCTGCTGTAATTCGAAAGAGGAAGCCCTTCGATAAAGTTAAAAAGAGGTTGAGGATCTTGGGCATCCAGTACTGTATGAAGTACCCGCGGAGGTCTGTTTCAGCCATGAGGATGCAGTTTATATGTTTGATTCAGCAGATAAAGCCAAGAACTTTGTTGACACTTTAAAATAGATTGATTGGTCTGAAGAATACTGTTAATATTTGTCCTCTTTTCCTTCTTTCCCTGTGTTTTCACTTTTCCCTTTTTTTCTCTTTCCCTAATAATTTAAAAAATACACAAACATTTTGGAATATGTTGTTCCTATTATATTTTTTATAACTGGATTTTATCATGGGAAATTTTGTAGATGCCCTTTGGTGTTTCTCTTTTTTTTGTTTCTTTTCTCTTTTATTCACAAGTAGGGGTGACATGGAGCCGGTGCTGGGTCAAGTGCTTATCCTGACTTTGTCTTCTTTTGTTGACTTAAGGATTATCTCCTTGTTTATTTACTTTTTTTTGCCTAAGGCTGGGGCACAGTCCAGGCTTGAAGGATTTGTACAGGAGGGCATGGGTAGGATGAGTGTCCCCTGTGGGCAGGGAAGAGAATCTCCCATTCCAGGTTTTATAGTTGTTTTTCTTTGTAGTGTTTTGGTAGCAATGGTTGTTTGTAGTTCTGAGAGAGTAGTTTTTGTATACACCATTCTGTGACTCCATGAGTTTCCATTTATTTGTGCTCAGCGCATTACCAACAGGGTTCTCCCTCCCAGAGGTTCAAGGGTCTCTAAAAGGGGATATGGCTAAGTGTCTTGTTACATGGTGCACCTGGAACATCAAGGGAAGTCATTCATCTGTTAAAAAGGAAATAAGTGCTTTCTAGCCTTAAGAGGAAAAGGGTTGATATCACCCAGTTGCAGGAAACCCATCTTAACAATAGGAACACCTGAAGTTACAACAAGGGGGTTACAATTGAGTATTCTTTTCATCCTTTACTAGTAAAAGTAGGGGAGTGGCTGTACTTATCCAGAAAAATCTTCTGTTCACATTATTAGAACAGGTGAAAGATGAGCATGAATGGTTTATGATAGTTAAGGCCCTGATACATGGGGAGGAATATGGCATTTCAAATGTCTGCTGTCCTCCGGCGCATCCCCTTAAACTTTTGAATAGTACTTTTTCTAAGTTGAGTGCCTTTGGAACACAGCACATTATTCTAGGGGGATTTTGATTTCCTTTTGTATCCAACAGTGGAAAGGATGCCTAGTGGGCCCCCAACTATTTCTTCGCAGGCCAAGCAGGTGGCTGGCTTATGTGAGGAGTTGGGGGCTGGTGAACATTTGGAGATGTCTTTACCCTACCGGCAAGGACTTGTCCTTTTCTTCAAACCACATAAATGTCACACAACATTTTTTGGTTCCCTTGACCCTTCTAGATTCGATTATGTGTTGCAAAATTAGGAGCACAGCTATCTCTGATCATGCGGCAGTATATTTGGAGATTAAGGCCAAGAGTAAGGGTTTAGGTTTGCAACACTGACATCTGGATCCTTTTCTCCTTAAGGATTCCAAATTTATGGAATACTTCTTGAGGGAATTTCAGGAGTTCTTGACTATCAACTCAGGCATAGCTAGTAATCCATCTATGCTATGAGAGACCGCTAAGGCCTTTGCTAGAGGATTAGCTATTTCCTATTCAGTTAGCCAGGAATGACAAAATGGGGAACAGCAGTGTCTACTTGAAACATGGCTGAAAGCCACTAAGGCGGCATATTTTGCAAGTCCTTCGGTGACCAAGCTACAGCGGATTATGGCCCTTCGGACTGCTCTGAATTCAATACTTATGCAAACCGCAAAAAAAACTTGCTTTTGTGAGACAAAAACTGTTCGAGTATGGGGATAGGCCAGGGAAGTATTTAGTGTATCTGACTAGGAAAAAGCGTGCTTCTCAATCCTCACTGCAGTTAGAGACAAAGCTGGGATCCTTACATATGATGCCAAAAGGATTAATGAGGCTTTTTGGAGTTTTTACTCTGAATTGTATCAGTCTGAAGGTAGTGAGGATAGGAGGGCCAAGATGGAAGTCTTTTTTAAGAGCCTGGACCTCCTTGGGGTAACCCTGGAACGGGCTTCTTTCCTTAATGCCCCCTTGTCAGCTCAGGAAATACAGGAGGCAGCTAGTCAACTTCAGAGTGGGAAAGTGTCTGGCCCTGATGGTGTCCCAGTGAGTTTTTTAAGGAGTTTATAGAGATTTTGTCAGGGCCGATGCTGGAAATCACTCCTATATGCATGAATGCCTACTACCATCTTTGAAAGAAGCTAATATTTCCCTCATTCTTAAGAAGGGGAAGGTTCCTGAGAATTGTGCCTCAAACAGACCCATCTCTCTATTAAATTCAGATTTTAAGATTCTGTCGAAGATTTTGCCGCTGAGATTGGAAAAGGTGTTGCCCTATATTGTCAAAGAGGAGCACACAAGTTTTATAAGGGGCAGTAGCTCCTCTAATAATATTAGAAGGTTACTGAATATGATCCAAGCATGTCAGCAACAATCGATCCAGGGCTTGGTGATTTCCTTAGATGCAGAGAAAGCGTTTGACCGAGTGGAATGGCCATATCTCTTTTATGTCTTGGAACGGTTTGGGTCGGGTGGGGTCTTTGTAAGGTGGGTGGAGATGTTATATCACCACCTTTGGCCGTGGTCATCACCAACGGGGTGAAGTCTAGGAGCTTTACGATTAGCAGGAGTTGTCGTCAAGGCTGCCCCGACTCACTTGTTGTTTATATTGGTGATAGAGCCACTGGCAGAGGCCATTCCTCAGAACATCCATGTAACCGCTCCGGAAGTGGGATCAAGGGTACACAGGATTACACTAATAATGGATGACGTCCTTCTGTTTTATCAGACCTGATGACCTCCGTACCCCATCTGATACAATGTACTAATTCATTTGGGGCTTTTTCAGGATATAAGATCCACTTTGCAAAATCAGAGGCTATGCCTTTGGGGGACCTCAAGGAAGTGCCAGTGGTTGATGGCGGCCCTTGGTTCCCCTTTGAGTGGTCATGGACAGGTTTCCAATACATAGGTATCTTTATTACCCCCATGTTTGATTGGTTATCCCGATTCAATCCTTACCTTTCCAAATAAATGTAAATCCTATCTCTCAGGATATAGATAAGGTGTAAGGTCATGGACAGGTTTCCAATACATAGGTATCTTTATTACCCCCATGTTTGATTGGTTATTTTGGACTAATTTTGCTCACCTGCTCAACAATATTAAATGGGATCTTCAGAGACGGGAGGCTCTTCCAATTTCGTGGTAGAGCTGAATAGCCTTTATTAAGATGAATGAAATGTTAAATTTCTAAAAATGTTAAATTTCTAATAAAAATATCTATATAAAAAAAAGAATGTCCTCCCTCGTTTGCTTTATTCCATGTGTTACTCCCTCTCATGTTTCCCAGATAAACACTGTGGAAACGTATGGGTTGGCTGTGTTCTTTTGTCTGGCATCGTGCAAATAGCTTTTGACTAAAATCTAAGGTTAGGTTGGAGGTGTGTCTATAGTGTTATAATGTGGGAATTTATTAATATGGGATCCAGCGTGAGTACAGCTGAAGGTTGAGGCTGTATTTGTGTCCCGGGTCTACAGGAAAGGATAGCCAGATGGACAAAGTTTCACTGTTGGCAGGTAAGCCTCATTGGTAAGTGAGACATTTCATTAGATAGGTGTCCTGCCACCCCCAGGGGACCAGGGAATGGGTTTGGTACTCTGAGAGGTAGGAAGGCTGGTGTCACTCTGCCACAGTCACCACTACATTAATGTATAAAATGAAATTCACTTACCCAGAGGTTATTGTCTGGGACTATTGTTCAGCCTGGAATTCCAATTTACACCTTATCTATATCCTGAGAGATAGGATTTACATTTATTTGGAAAGGTAAGGATTGAATCGGGATAGTCAACATGGTTTTGTGCATGGGAAATTATGTCTCACTAACCTGATTGGGTTTTTGGAGAAGTAATAGAGGATTGATGGGGGCTGAGCAGTGGATGTGATCGACATAAATTTCAGTAAGGTATTCAACAAGGTTCCTCATGGTAGACTCGTTAGCAAGGTTAGATCACATGGAACACAGGGAGAACTAGCCATTTGGATACAGAACTGGCTCAAAGATAGAAGACAGAGGGTAATGGTGGAAGATTGCTTTTCAAGCTGGAGGTGTGCCACCAGGATCAGTGCTGGGTCTATTGCTTTTCGTCATTTATATAAATGATTTGGATTTGAACATAAGAGGTATAGTTAGTGAGTTTGCAAATGACACCAAAATTGGAGGTGTTTTGGACACTGAAGAAGGTTACCTAAGAGTACAACGGGATCGTGATCAGATGTGCCAAAGGGCTGAGGAGTGGCAGATGGAGTTTAATTTAGATAATGTGAGGTGCTGCATTTTGGAAAGGCAAATCAGGGCAGGACTTATATACTGCATGATAAGCTCCAAGGGAGTGTTGCTGAACAAAGACACCTTGGCATGCAGGTTCAAAGTTCCTTGAAAGTAGAGTTGCAAGTAAATAAGATAGTGAAGAAGGTGTTTGGTATGCTTTCCTTCATTGGTCAGAGCATTGACTATGGGAGTTGAGAGGTCATGTTGCAGCTGTACAGGACATTGGTTAGGCCACTTTTGAATTATTGTGCACAGTTTTGGTGTCCTTGCTATAGGAAATATGTTGTGAAACTTGAAAGCGTTCAGAAAGGATTAACAAGGATGTTGCCAGGGTTAGAGGGTTTGAGCTATAGGGAGGGGCTGAATAGGCTGGAGCTGTTTTGGAAGTGCCAGGGGGTGACCTTATAGAGGTTAATAAAATCATGAGGGGCATGGATAGGGTAAATAGATAAGGTATTTTCCCTGAGGTGGGGGAGTCCAGAACTAGAGGGCTTAGGTTTAGAGTGAGAGGGTAAAGAATTAAAAGGGACGAATGGGCAACCTTTTCATGGAAAAAGTGATGCAAATATGGAATGAGCTGCCAGAGGAAGTGGTGGTGGCTGGTACAATCTCAACATTTAAAAGGCATCTGGATGGGTGTATAAATAGGATGGGTTTAGAGAGATATAGGCCAAGTGCTGGCAAATGCGACTAGATTAATTTAGGATATCTGGTCAGCATGGACGAGTTGGACTGAAAGTCTGTTTTCGTGCTGTACCTCTCTATGACTCTATGAGTCTATAAAAGAACAATTGACCAAAACCAACAGACCCTAGCCCGAGATAGATTTTACACCCCAGGGTACACAGCACAGACAATATGGGGCCTACAGAGATATTGGACATTCAATCTCAATCAAAACACATTCACACGTACTTTAATTGGAAAGCCAATTAACTTCACATAGAACATCAAGAGCAAACAAAAACTACAGATCTGACACTGAGAAGGGGAGACTATAACAGCCAGCCCCATCTCACCTGAACAGACCCTTTATCAACAACAAGCTTCTGAAGCCCTACATGCTTCCCTCATGAGCAGCTTCGGAACCAAGAACCACAGAGGCCAAACCGAGAACAGGGAAGCCGAACCAACGGCCTCATCACCACAAATGACATCCAAGACGGGGGGCCAACCAGTGAGAAGTCAAAACAAGAGCTTCCCAACACGGACTTTTCTGAACCGGGAACACCGGTGGCCAAGAACCTTAACAACCAACTATGACCACCAGTAATAAATATGGGCAACTTGAAGCAACAACCAACTTAATTGATACCACAAGTCAAATTAGAGTGGTGCTGGAAAAGCACAGCAGGTCAGGCAGCATCCGTGGAACAAGAAAATCGACATTTCGGGCAGGAGCCCTTCATCAGGAAATTTGCTGTTCCTGATGAACGGTTCCTGCCCGAAACATTGATTTTCTTGATGCTTGGATGCTGCCTGACCTGCTGTGCTTTTCCAGCACTACTCTAATCTTGACTCTGATCTCCAGTATCTGCAGTCCTCACCTTCACCCAATACCACAAGTCCTCAGACACAACTTGATGTGAAAACTGGGCTCGCCAGACCAGTAGAAAATAAAGAGAACCAGGTAATTACCTAATTGGTCCAATACACACCTTACTGCATCAGTGGACTCAACCCAAACTGAAGAGCCTCTACAGTCCAAAGTCTTCACCCAGGCTCAGGGTATGGCAAGCCAGAAGAGCCAGGCTCATTGTCGAAACCACATTCTGAGTGGTGAACATAAATCCCAAGACCCAAAGGTCTAACCTAGCTAGCAGGGAACAGAAGATGGCGGTGGAGGTGGGGGGAAGGTGGATGGTGGTGACAGTACATTGGGACCCTACAGGTAGGAATTCTGTTTAAGAGTCTGAAATTAAATACTACTGTTTTCTAAGTGTCATTAGGATAGTGTTCTGGTTATGGTAATGTAGTTAATATTATTTCATGAGCTGTGAGTGTTATGGTAAATCTAGTAGTGTGTTTGTACATCCCCAACCACCCTGAGAAGCTTGATTTTTGTTTGACGATATTATCCAGTGAAATGTCTTCTAACGCCTCAGCATATTAAAGGTGGTATACATACAAGTTGGTGCTGTTAGACACAGACCCATATTGGACTGATTACAAATAGAAAATAGTTTTAAAATGTTGGATATTTCTGAGTTGTTGTCTGAATCTGACAAGTATCTCCTGCATATTAATTGTGTTTATTTTATAAGTTTATGGCACTAATTATTTTTGTGTACTGTCATTACCTTTTGTACCTTAAAAATGCAGTGATTCTTTTGTCCTTAAACAGCTGTTGACTCCCTCTTCATTTCACATTCCCATAAATAAGTCCTGTGTGCTGGAACCAGTGATCTGGGAGTCATTCAAACCACGTAAAGATCGGGAAACAACTGATTGCAACCCTACAGCAGCTACAAAGTGCATTGGATTATAACGTTCAATTGCCTGTTATTTCACAAGGAGTTTGTCTTGACTCTTCTCTACACTGTGACTGATTGGTTAAGCCTGGCTGTGGTGACTGAGAAAGAGAAACTTAACTCTCGAGCAGTTCTTTTAAATGTGAGAGCAGACATTTTATTGCACCAAATAAAACTCCTGTCAAGCATGTACTCTGGATTGTGCTTTCTCTACATGTATCTGGAATGAAGCACAACAGAGAAGCTCAGAAGTTGTGACAGGTGTAATTACAGTGAGTATTTTTATTTTTAGTGATAAAATATTCTGATAAGATGTTTAATAAAACTAAACATAACTTTATTAACATTATAAAAAGACAAATATTAGTAGCTAAGATAATGGAATACTCCTAACCATACTGTGGTTTGAACTGAGTTAGCAACATTCAACTGCGTTTTGGGTGGAATATTTTGCGGTGTTGAAGAATCTAGGGAATAAGGAAAGAAAACAATCATCATGACTCATTTATATAATTTGTTAATCCTAATTCAATTACCCTTACTTGAGGCAAATGAAGAAGGTGGAACTTAGATAACAAGAACTGAATATTCAATAGTCTATTGAATAATCTCTTGACACTCAATCTTGAACTATTGTGAAGATACCAATTATGTCTCATGATACATAGTGCTCCTCTTGGGGCAGAAGTAATAAGGGATAAAATTTAAGAAAATAACAGGGGACTAAAGAAGTGTATTCTGAAGGGTCAGGAAACTTATCACAGTTGTTGTGCAATTTATCACAGAAAATGAGATACAGTCAGTAAATAATTTACTTGGAAATAGTTGACTAGAAAACTTACATGTCTGTAAAGGTGAGACAAACTTGGAACTAGTGCAGACAGTTTCAAAAATGTTTGATCGGATTAAAGGAGTTCATCATAAAGTTTACAGGGGCATGTTTAAATACAATACATCCTCCTTCCCAAACCTCTTCCCAGGTCCTCATTGATCAGGTGGAACATGGCAAGAGTATATCATGTGTAATGTATAATTTTAATCTCCTTGAATATCAAGCCAAATCCTTTTGCAACACATTGAAGTCTAATAGTTGTGATGTAAACATGGGATTAATTTTAAAAGTTTCAATGTAATCTGTTCTGGGGCATTTGAAGATGGGAATATACTTGTCAGATTCAGACTACAGCTCAGAAATATCCAACATTTTAAAACTATTTTCTATTTGTAATCAGACCAATGTGGGTCTGTGTCTAACAGCACCACCTTGTATGTATACCACCTTTAATATGCTAAGGCATTAGAAGACATTTCACTGGATAATATCGTCAAACAAAAATCAAGCTTCACAGGGTGGTTGGGTTGGCTTGGTGAGAGTTGGGTTTGAGGAGTATCTAAGTGGAGGAGATGATTATATTTAAAGGAGTTAAAGAATGATTCAAGGCAGTTATAGTGCCATTTTTTCCTCTGGTGGCATTAACGCCAGAATGTTACATTTTGATGTAATGGGAGGAAGCATCTTTTTGCAGGAAGAATAGTGAAGACTGGTCCTTCTTCCACAAGTAACCCATTGCAAATTCAAAGCTTAGGATGATAGTGTTTACTAGGAAAGGTTCAAGGATTATAGAACAAAGAAGAAGGAGTTAAGATACCCTAATTCAAACCGTACAAAGAGCTGTTTATGAACCTCAAGACAGTCATGTTGCTCAGACAGCAGTGTATTCAGGTAACAGGTTAAGCAAGTCAATCAGTTATTATTGCAAGTTGATAGGTTAATGGCAAGTGCAGGCTATTTGGTCAGTGGATTAGGTTTTCCTACACCAGTCAGAGCAGACTGACAAAGTTCGTGTAGCCTAAATAACAATATAAAGTCTAATTGTTGTTCATTAAACAGCCTCTGGAGTCAATCAGAATTTATTTGTCTGAGAAGGGAGCTGTTCAGAATGGCTTTTGGCAGAGCTTAAATAGCTTTTATGGCTACAGGCTGTTGTTTTTTTTTAAAATTGCTACTCCTTATATGAACAAAACATTTGCAAAGGAGCCATTCTGACTGCCAGTGAATTGTTTGATTTGAGTAGAGACAATAAACCTGCAAATAGTTTGCGAACAGTAAATTGTTTTTGTAGGATAATGGGTTAATGATTATGATGTATATCATGATGTAGCAATGATATTGGTTTTGCCATGCACAAGAGTCTGAGAGATGAATAGGTTACAAGAGAAGCGTAGATGGAACTTCAGTATAAATCAAGGGATTTTGATAAAACTACTGGAATGAGATCTAAGTTATTTATAGGTTGAGTAAAAACATCTCAATTCAGAATAGACTGCCGTTATCTGATGAGCGATCCAAATAGTATTCATTGGGGAAGCAAACCACAAATCTATTCCTGAGTTGTGTGACACAGGAAACATAATGTGATAGAAAAACACGCACTTATGTTAAAGTTATTTTCAAACCTCTCAAAGTACTTGCCTTTGAATCACCTTTATATTTTCATTGCTGTTCTTCTGCAATAAAATGTATAACCAATTTTCTCACAGGAGAAATATCCCACTAACAACAAGTGAGATGGTAATCTGTTTTTTTTTTGCTGCAATTGTTTGAGGAAGGGATAATTTGTCAGACACTAGGGTACATTTGTTGGCTCACAGGCCTTTAATATCTCATCTAAACAGTCAGTGTGCCCAACAATACAGCACTCCCTCAGTAGATCTCAACAAAGTGGGCTGAATCATCTTTTTTTGGTTATGTCCAAATTTCTTGGAGGGATTTCGACTGCCTAGCAAGCTTTCCCACTGTATCTCATCAAACTCGCTTCATTAACTACCAGTTTCATTCCAGGGTGTCCATCATGTCCTATCTTATCAGGCGTCATTTCCAGAACCATTCATCACTGAAAGGATATCCACTCACAGAACAGATCCCTTGCAGCTATGCCATCTTTGAAAGAGTGGTATGCACCAGGATGTTTATGGGAGCACAACCTGGTGAGTACCTCATTGTGATAACTCTGCAATTGGCTGAGATGAAATGTCCCAGACCTCTGGAAGTGCATGGCATGGCAACAGGGAGGTGGGAGAACCTGGTGGGCATGCCAGAAGCCCCTTCCTCATAAGAAAACAGGGTGGTGCCAGAAGTCACCTAGCCAGAGGAGGAAACACATGCAGCCCCATCAGAACTCTCCATTCAGGACGCTGCAAAGGTGGCCAGATCTTCCAGATCCACCGTGCCCACCTCCCTCTGACTCTTGGAAGTTCACACTGAGGAGAGTCATCTTGCATCCAATAAGAAGATACTTGGAACATCTAGCCATCCAGATACCAATGTCACCTGATCAAACCTCCTGAGCCAAGCAGGCTCAATCCACCACCTAACCGTAACCCTTAACCTATCACTGCAGAAGCAGGACATACACGAAGACTCAGTAGGAGGGAGAGGCAGAAGAAATATTTTTGTGGCCAGTTTTGTGGCATAGGCGACAATACACTTTAAGTCACTTTGCTTTTTTTGATACAAATTTCACCTTCATCTGGTTGATCATCTCTTTCTGTGTAGGTTCAATGATAAAATGTTATTATAATGGCATGAGATGTAATTTCATAAATATAAACAATTTTCTGTGAATGGTTGCCATGTGAGACATTACTGCATTATTTGTAATCAAAAGGAACAAGGCATCTAGTGGGCAATAGAATGGCACAGTAGTAATGTTCCTACCAGGAATGGAGGAATTGAGTTATAAAAAGAGAGTGGATAGGCTGGGACTTCTTTGACTAGAGCATAGAAGGTTGAGGGGTGACCTTATAGAGATTTACAAAATCATGAAGGCCATAGATAAGATGAATAACAAAGGTCTTTTCTCTAAGACTGTGGAGTTCAAAACTAGGGGGCATATTTTGAAGGTGAGAAGAGAATAGTTTAAAAAGGACATGAGAGGCAACCTTTTTACACAGAGAGTGGTTAACGTGTGGAATAACATGTCAGAGGAAGTGTTGGATGCAGGTGCAGTTACAATGTTTAAAAGATATTTGGATAAGTACATTAACAGGAAAGATTTGGAATGATGCGGGTCAAATGTAGGCAAGTGGGACTAGTTTAATTTGGGAACATAACTGGTGTGACTAGTTGGACCAAAGGGTCTGTTTCCATACTGTATGACTGTATGACTCTAAGCCAGGAGGCCTAGATTCAAGTCCCACCTACTCCAGAGATGTGTCATAATATCTCTGAATAGATGGATTTAAAAAGTATTTACAGAGGCAATGGATGCTGCTGTCAGATGTGGATCCCTGTTACAACATCCCAAGTATTTTGTGGCTTTTGCATCCAGAAGATTCGGTGTGAATGTATTGGTCAGCGATGTCATAGAATCATAAAGATGTACAGCATGGAAACAGACCCTTTGGTCCAACCCGTCCATGCCAACCAGATATCCCAACCCAATCTAGTCCCACCTGCCAGCACCCGGCCTATATCCCTCCAAACCCTTCCTATTCATATATCCATCCAAATGCCTCTTAAATGTTACAATTGTACCAGCCTCCACCACTTCGTCTGGCAGCTCATTCCATACTCGTACCACCCTCTGTGTGAAAAAGTTGACCCTTAGGTCACTTTTATATCTTTCCCCTCTCACCCTAAACCTATGCCCTCTAGTTCTGGGGGCAGCGAAAAGACTTTGCCTATTTACGCTATCCATGACCCTCATAATTTTGTAAACCTCTACAAGGTCACCCCTCAGCCTCCAATACTCCAAGGTAAACAGCCCCAGTCTGTTCAGCCTCTCCCTATAGCTCAAATCCTCCAACCCTGGCAACATCCTTGTAAATTTTTTCTGAACCCTTTCAAGTTTCACAACATCTTTCTGATAGGAAGGAGACCAGAATTGCACGCAATATTTCAACAGTGGCCTAATCAATGTCCTGTACAGCCGCAACATGACCTCCCAACTTCTATACTCAATACTCTGACCAATAAAGGAATGCATACCAAACGCCGTCTTCACTATCCTATCTACCTGCGACTCCATTTTCAAGGAGCTATGAACCTGCACTCCAAGGTCTCTTTGTTCAGCAACACTCCCTAGGACCTTACCATTAAGTGTATTAGTCCTGCTAAGATTTGCTTTCCCAAAATGCAGCACCTTGCATTTATCTGAATTAAACTCCATCTGCCATGTCTCAGCTCATTGGCCCATCTGGTCTAGATCCTGTTGAAATCTGAGGTAACCCTCTTCGCTGTCCACGACACCTCGAATTTTGGTGTCATCTGCAAACTTACTAACTGTACCTCTTATGTTCGCATCCAAATAATTTATGTAAATGACAAAAAGTAGAGGACCCAGCGCCGATCCTTGTGGCACTTCACTAGTCACAGGCCTCCAGTCTGAAAAACAACCCTCCACTACCACCCTCCATCTTCTAACTTTGAGCCAGTTCTGTATCCAAATGGCTAGTCTATGGCAGGGAAGTACAATATAAACCGGGGTGTCATTGAGATGGCCAGGGTCTAAGGAGCCAGTAGGTCAGCACAGTGCATAAGACTATATGCAATGTCTTTTCCCTTTAAATGCTTTGACTTTGATAGGTCCTCTTTCTCCTATATAGACTCACTTACCCCACCCATTGTGGGTGTGGGCACATTCACTTTCATCTCCATTGCACGTTTATGATTTCCATCATGATTATATGTGACAGTGAGTGCTCCTCGGTCAGTAGTTTGCAGCCTCTGTCAGTGTGCCCCCCACACATAGAGGTCCACTTTCTGGGAGCCCTTCCCCTAAACCCTGTAGGCTTCACATCTCCCCAACCCATCTGCATGAACCTGCCCCTATTCACCTTCCCCTGTCCCTGTCCCCACAGCCCCTGCCGTATGATGTGTCCACATCACTGATCCCTTTTGATGCCAGGGTGCTCGTGAATATCAACAAACCCAGGCAAAAGTGAGGACTGCAGATGCTGGAAACTAGAGTTTAGATCAGAGTGGTGCTGGAAAAGCACAGCAGGTCAGGCAGCATCCAAGGAGCAGAAAAATCGATGTTTCGGGCAAAAGCCCTTCAACAGGAATATCAACAAACCCAACCTCCTGCATATCCCTTTCGCAGCCATAATTATCTTTGATTCTATCCTTGTAGATACGGTTACCCCCTTCACAACCCTTCCAACTTGGAGTCAGCAGCTCCGAAGAATAAACTGCTGAGTCTCCTTCCCATGCGGTCCCACCTTCCCATCCCGAAATCCTTAGCCCTATGGATGGACCCAGTGACTGACCATGATTCAAGCTCTTGAGTAACCTAACCACACACCCTTGGATGATAAGTACCCAGATCCCAGACTGGTGGCTGTATGACTCCCTGACCATTTTAGCCTTAGCCCCCAAACTTGCTCCCATGGAGACACAGGGCTAACCACAACCACACAGTTGTTAATCCCCTGTAGATGGATGGTGTTCCTAGGGACCCTGTGGAATCCCCATTGTAGTAGACTCCAAAGGTACTGCTCAGGAAATTGAAGATTCCACTGGGTAATTCCTCTATGTCTGGAACCTTCTGACATTCTCCATTGAAATTCGAGACGTTGGTGGACTCCAATGGAATTAAGTGAATAGTTACTCAGGATAAGTTTGACTTTTTAATAGTATAACTGCTAAGTAACTATTCAGCTGACCCCATACTTAGCTCGTACACCAATTACACATCCTCCAGGTAACGTACACCCTAGGCCCTAACCGAAAACTTCCTTCTCTCCTTCCTGGGATAAATAACCCCTGCCTCTCTCCACCTCCCCTGTGCCAGAGCAGCTCCCCTTTCCTTTGTTTGGGATCCAATATCCTCTTGCCCTCATTACAGACCTAACTTGCCAGAAGTCAACCACCCTTCACCCTCTTCACATCCTTCCATGAACCTTCTTCTTCTGCCAATCTGCAACCAATCTGCCTCCCCTGGGACACAGCCCACCCAGCCTTTCTCCAAACTGGACCAAACTGCTTCTGTCCCTCAGGACCCAACTACCTTTCTCTCACTCTAGTCCTGACCTGCCTTGCCCCCTCCCTGCATACTGGACCCTCATTTCAGTCATCCCCTGCATTGTATCATTTAATTGGATCTCTTTCCACCTTGCACCCTGGCATGCTACCCACCTGATATCCTACCCATTGGCAATCTATCCTCATCTTTGACACCCTACGTCTGGCACTCCAATTCCTGGCAACATATTCCTTAACCACTTAGAATCCTACACACCTGACATCTTACCCACTTGGCATTCTACCAAATCTTTATCCTAACTCCTTAACAGCTGGCACCCTACTTACCTGGCATCCTATCCATCTGACACAATATGTACATTGTACCCTATCCCCTTCCCATGTGGCCATCCACCCTCCCAGCATACTAACCTCAACCTTACCTATGTATTTACCATTTGACTGCAGCTATCAAAGTGGCTATCTGTGATTCTTCCACATTCAGACAAAGGCAGCTGAATGCTGTAAAAATGGAATATGTTTTGCCTTCCTCTGACAGTCCTGCACTACAAGAGAACAATCAAAATGTAAGCGTAATTTTGCAATGCTGAAGGAACCCTGATTTGTTCAAAATGCAGAGCTCTTTCCTTTTATGATAAAGATGGAGCAGAGTGGCAATCTGTGTGAGAAAGTTAGCAAGTGAACTGTAAGAATTTAGGAAGGAAATTGACATAATGGACCATATTAAAAGGGGTTTAGAATAAAGAAGTCTTGCTAGAGTTGAACAGAGCTTTGATGAGATCACATCTGGAGTGCAGTGTGCAATTTTGGTTTCAAAGTTAACAAAAGATACACTGGAGTTGAATGTAATAGAACAGAGAATCACTACATTATTTCCTGACTGGAGGGATTTACCCTGCAGTAAGAGTCTGAAAATGTTGTGCTTATATTCTCTATAATTTATTAGAAAGCAATCTCATTAAGACATATAGGATTCTGAAGGGACTTCTCGGAGTATATGCTGAGAGATTGTTTGTACTGCTCGGGGAAATTAGAACAGTCTCAGGATCAGGGCCAATTATTTTAGACTGAGATGAGGGGAAATTTTGTTCACTGGAAAGGTTGTGAATCTTTGGAATTATCTGCCCCAAAGGGTTGGAGAGTCTCCATCAGGATATGGGATTTGCTCCAGCTTGCTAGGATTTTTCTGATGTGGCAATGCTTATCTTATTCTTTTAACAAAAGAAATTAAGCATGAATAATCTGATATTGAAGAATCCAACAGATATTTTTTGCAGTTGACAATTATATGCAAACATTACATTCACAGACTCATGCATGTCTGGGCTAACATTATGAGGTTACAAAAGGCAGCATGCTTTCAATGGTACATCAAGTTTCAAATGATACCTAATGAGATGGAGAGTACAACCTTTATGTCCTTGGGTCACACACTCTACTACAATGGTAATATCGCATGGATATCTGTTCAAGATGCAATGAGACTGACTGAGAGACACAAGATTTAATGTTGGGGTCAACAGATTTTTGGGCTCTCAAGGAATCAAAGTTGAAAGTTCAGTTGAAGCTAAAGAACAACCATGATTATATTAGATGGTGCATGGGCTTGATGGGACATTTAGGCTTCTGTCAGTCTTTTTTTAATATTCGTGCACATATGATCACAATGCATGGACTGTGGTGGTTCAAGAAGTTGGCTCACTGCAACCTTCTTAAGGGAAATTAGGAATGGTCAATTAATGTTGGCTTTGTCAACAAAGTCCACATTCCATGATCAAATAAAATTCACACAATCCTTCACTGCCCCTTTTCTAAAACCTCTATAATGTTTACTAGCTGAGGGTGGGCAAGGAAATCTAATGGATATCTAACAAAAGTCTCAGAACATAGAACATAGAACATTACAGCGTAGTACAGGCCCTTCAACCCTCAATGTTGTGCTGAACTGTAGAACCAATCTGAAGTCTATCTATCCTACACTGTTCCATTTTCATCCATATGTCTATCCAATGACCATGTAAATGCCCTTAAAGTTGGTGAGTCTACTACTGTTGCAGGCAATGCGTTCCACACCCATACTACTCTCTAAGTAAAGAAACTACCTCTGACATCTGTCCTATATCTATCACCCCTTAGTTTAACGCTACGTCCCCTCATGCAATGCCCTTAAAGTTGGTGAGTCTACTACTGTTGCAGGCAATGTGTTCCACACCCATACTACTCTCTGAGTAAAGAAACTACCTCTGACATCTGTCCTATATCTATCACCCCTTAGTTTAACGCTACGTCCCCTCATGCTAGCCATCTTCATCTGAGGAAACATGTTCTCACTGTCCACCCTATCTAACCTTCTGATTATCTTATATGTCTCAATTATGTCACCTCTCAACCTTTTTCTCTCTAATGAAAACAGCCTCAAGTCCCTCAGCCTTTCCTCATAAGACCTTCCCTCCATACCAGGCAACATCCTAGTAAGTCTCGTCTGAACCCTTTCAAAAGCTTCCACATCCTTCCTATAATGCGGTGACCAGAACTGTACGCAATAGCTACAGCATGACCTCATGGCACTGAAACTCAATTCCTCTACCAATAAAAGCTAACACATTATATAGTCTTCTTATCGATCCTATCAACCTGGTTGGCAACTTTTATGGATTTAGCTGCATGGACACCAAGGTCTTTCTGCTCATCTACACAACCAAGAATTTCACCATTAGCCCAATACTCTTTCGTCCTGTTGGTCCTTCCAAAGCGAAACACCTCACACTTTTCCACATTAAACTCCATTTGTCACCTCTCAGCCCAGCTCTGTAGCTTGTCTATGTCCATCTGTAACTTGCAACATCCTTTGTACTATCCACTACTCCACCAACCTTAGTGTCATCTGCAAATTTACGATTCCATCCATCTACGTCCTCATCTAGTTCATTTATAAAAATGACAAACAGAAGTGGCCCCAAAACAATTCCTTGCGTATATCACTAGTAATTGAACTCCAGGATGAACATTTCCCAACAACCACTTTCAGCTCGCCAATTTCTGATCCAAACTGCTAAATCACCCTCAATCCACTGCCTCTGTATTTTGTGCAATAACCAGTTTGGTCACCATCTCAAAGAGCTCTCTAATCAACTTATTCCTTTCTAGACGATTATAAATTCTATCTGTTATAACCTTTTCCAACACTACCCCCACAATTGAAGTAAGACTCACTGGTCTATAATTAGCAGGATTGTCTCTACTCCCCTTTTTGAACAAGGGGACAACATTTGCTATCCTCCAGTCTTCTGGTACTATTCCTGTAGACAATGATGACATAAACATCAATGCCAAAAGTTCTCCAATCTCCTCCCTGGCTTCCCAGAGAATCCTAGGATAAATCCCATTCAGCCCAGGGGACTTATCTATTTTCACACTTTCCAGAATAGCTAACACCTCCTCCTTGTGAACCTCAATCCTGTCTAGTTTAGTAGTCTTTATCTCAGTATTCTCATCGACAACATTGTCTTTTTCCAGTGCGAGTACTGATGGAACATATTCATTTAGCGCTTCCCCATCTCCTCGGATTCCATGCACAACTTCCCACTGCTCTCCTTGATTGGCCCTAATCTTTGTCCAGTCACTCTTTTATTCCTGATATACCTGTAGAAAGCTTTAGGGTTTTCCTTGATCATATCTGCCAATGACTTCTCATGTCCCCTCCTGGCTCTTCTTAGCTCTCTCTTTAGGTCTTTCCTGGCTAACTTGTAACTCTCAAGCACCCTAACTGAGCCTTCACGTCTCAGCCTAACATAAACCTTCTTCTTCCTCTTGACAAGAGATTTGCCTTCTTTAGTAAACCCAGGCTCCCTCATTCGACCGCTTCCTCCCTGCCTGACAGCTATATATTTATCAAGGACACACAGTAGCTGTTCCTTGAATAAGCTCCACATTTCAATTGTGCGCATCCCCTGCAATTTCCTTCTCCACCCTAGGCATCCTAAATCTTGCCTAATTGCATCATAATTGCATAATTGCATTCTCTTGTATGAGAATATTACAGCATTATAAATTAGCAAGTATCAAATACCTTCAGGAGTGAAAATTGACAAGCAAAATAAAATTAAAATGTGATTCACAGTACAGAGGTTCAGTCTAACACAAATAGTAATCGTGTAAATTGCCAATTTGACAAACTTCAGTGAGACCTGCTCAATATACCTTCACCAGTTATTGAACTGTTTATTTATTTGGGGAACATAAACTCATGGGAGGGGTAATGGTATCAAATGTACCATACAGTGGTAAACAGACAGCAAAGTTGGTAAAGATTAGAGTAGTGCTGGAAAAGCACAGCAGGTTAGGCAGCATCCGAGGAGCAGGAAAATCGACATTTTCTGATGAAGGGCTTTTGCCCGAACCATCAATTTTCCTGTACTTCGGATGCTGCCTGAACTGCTGTGCTTTTCAAGCACCACTCTAATCTTGACTCCGATCTCCAGCATCTGCAGTCCTCACTTTTGCCTAACAAAGTTGGTAATGCTAGCTTCTTTGCCATGAATTTGATCAGGAAAACCCAAATTTCCACAGAAGGGTAATTGTTTAGACAAACTGTGTCAGGAGAATAAGAATACGATTGGACATTTTTAATTGTAGAGTGCTCATGATACCTTACTTGCTGTGAAATAATGATTGTGTTTTAGTTCACACTCCATTATATTCCTGAGGAAAGTCAGTGCAGTGATGTCATGTTAGATATTTTCCCTGCTACAAAGTAAACTTCTGTGCTGCAGATTCATATTTTCTATTTCATTTTTTTAAAATACAAAAGCAATTCATGTAGTCCAAATATATTCTGTTAATAGAATCTTGCCCAACTCATGTACAGTAGCAACAGGTCAATTACAAACATCTGTATAAATAATAATGGTGTATTAGATTAGATTAACTACAGTGTGGAAACAGGCCCTTCGACCCAACAAGTCCACACTGACCCTCCGAAGAGAAATCCACCCCCCCTAACTAATCCACCTAACACTACAGGCATTTTAGCATGGCCAATTCACCTAACCCGCACATCTTTGGGCTGTGGGAGGAAACTGGAGCACCCGGAAGAAACCCACGCAGCAGACATGGGGAGAATGTGCAAACTCCACACAGCCAGTTGTCTGAGTCAGGAATTGAACCCAGGTCCCTGGCGCTGTGAGGTAGTAGTGCTAACCACTGAGCCACCGTGGCCCCCCAATGAATGACAGTGTTACACAAAATGCTCATTAGAATGGGATTTACATCTTAATTAGATTTTAAATTATAGCTACTCAAAAGCTTACATTACTGTGACAAATTGTACAAGCTGGGATTTTATTTCCTGAACTTTATAAGGTAAGAGGTAATATGATTGGCGAATACAAGCTATAAAAGGGAACAGGTAGGTTGAAACTATTTGCATTAGCTGGGGACTAGGATTGGTCACAGTCTAAAAGTTAGATCTTTCTGGAATTAACTTAGGAAGGGCCTTAACATACAAATTTTAGTAGAATGTTAGAACTCTTTACACAAGTGATCATTGAGGTTCGATTAATTGCAGTTTTGAAATTTGTAAATGATAGATTATTGTTATCCAAAGGCATTTAAGAATATGTGTAAGCGATGGGTATATGAAATTAGCTCACATATAACCATAATCTAATTGAATACTGAAACAGGCTGGAAGAGCTAATTAAGACGATCTATTTATATCCCTATGGTCCAAATATGACCCAAATTTATCACATGGTTTAGATAAAGATGAAAGTGGAAATTTGAGTATGGTTAATATTTTCCAGGTATTAATACTTTAAAAGTAATCTTTTAGAATTAATTTTCTGCCCCTTGGACTGAAGGCCTAACACCCATGGACTGGAAATTGGAGCAAAACTCAGGAATCCTTTATTCAAAAACCTGAGGACAAATGGGTTTTTAAATAAAGGATGTTTCCAGTTCTTGGGCCCATTATAACCAATTTGGGTGTGTTCATATACTTTTGGGCCCTTTGGAAAAACAAATCGCTGAACCTGAATAAATCTAAATGCAAATTTTTGTTTCAAAGGGCCTGAACAGGATGTAGACATGCTGAGTTTGTTTTTTGAAAAAATAATGAGCTTTTAGGTCAGTTGGTCAGTTTGAAATTAGAGTGGTGCTGGAAAAGTACAGAAGATAGAGAGATGTTTTCCTTCTTACCAGCTCTTTTTAAACTGCCAACAGTTCTCACATCTCCAAGAAAACAGGAGCCAAATGTCCAGAGAATGTTGCTAGGTGATGGCAGAACAGATGCTGGAATTTCTTGTCAGGTTTGTTTGTCTTGTCACTAAGGCAATAAAAGCAATATCTTATCTCCATTTAACAGCACTGGTTTGTGTTCTTTCCCAAAATTATTTGTTTTTTCCAACAAACAGCACATTTCTCTATGACTTTTTATTTATAGGAAGGATATTATTAAGCTGGAGAGGGTTCAGAAAAGATTTACCTGGATGTTGCTGGGAATGGAAGGTTTGAGTTGTAAGGAGAGGGTGGAACACTTTTCACTGGAGCATAGGAGGTTGAGGGGTGACCTTATTGAGGTTTACAAAATCATGAGTTGTATAGCAAAAGTGGATGGCAGGTGTCTTTTCCATAAGGTGGGGGATTTCAATACTAGGGAGCATATTTTTAAGGTGAGAGGAGTAAGATTTTAAAAAGACATGAGGGGTAAAGTTTTCACACAGTGGGTGGTGTGTGTGTGGAATGAACATCCAAAGAAAGTGGTGGATGTGGGTACAGTTACAATATCTAAAATACATTTACATAAGTACAGGAATAAGAAATGTTTAGAGGGATATGAGGAAAGTGCAGGTAGATGGGATTAATTTAGTTTGGGATTATGCTTGGTATGGACTGCTTAGACTAAACGGTCCGTTTCCATGCTATATGATTCTATGACTCTATGATTCTATAAATGACATAAATCCATCCTCAACATGGTAAGGTCCAACCTATTCCATTTTCTAATTTTCATAACCAAAAATATAGAGGTATTTCTAACTATTACAAATTCTTAACTTTGACATACGCACATTATTAAATTAGATCAGATTAGATTAGCTTCCCTACAGTGTGGAAACAGGCCCTTCGGCCAAACAAGTCTACACCAACCCTCCAAAGAGTAACCCACCCAGACCCCTTTCCCTCTAACTAAAGCACCTAACACTATGGGCAGTTTAGAATGGCCAATTCACCTGACTTGCACATCTTTGGACTGTGGGAGGAAACCAGAGCACCCGGAGGAAACCCACACAGGCACGGGGAGAATGTGCAAATTCCACACAGACAGTCACCCAAGGCTGGAATCGAACCTGGGGCCCTGGTGCTGGGAGGCTGTAATGCCCCATCCTGTGAGGCATTATGTTGGTTCAAAACTAACCAGATGGAAGGAACTGCAGACGCATGTTTTCCTCTTTCACATAATAAGCAGAATGGAATACATTCTTGAGGTCAAACTGACTTTGCTGCTGGGCAATTTTGTGTTATTTTTGTAACACATTCCATTGAAAATATAAATTGCAATATTCACTTGCAAATGATAATTAAAGATTGTTAACCTTTGAATTTCTCTATGACAGAGAGCTCTGGATGGTCAGTGCTTGAGTATATTCAAAATAAAGATCAATAGATGATTGAATACCAAGAGAATCAAAGGATAAGAGAATAATGAGGAAAAAATGTAGATGAGCTGGAGTATCAGCCAGGATGTAAGTGAATTGTGCCATGACCACAGACCAGAGCGCAAAGAATCATGGAATGTTTTAACATAAAAGTTCAAATCATTGCTTTTTTAAAGAGGGCTGATACAGAGACAAAATAAATGTGTGATAAGATGAAGGCTGGTGGGAGAGAAAGCGATCCATAGAATGTCATGCTTAAAAATGCAAAGAGAACATCAAACAATAGCCCTTCAAAGCAGCATGAATCAAGTTAAAACAGACTTAAGTTGGGATCTCTAGTAAATTCAAAGTTAATATGGAGCTGATAATATCGTGCGAAACTGCACGTCACCCCTGTGATTATGTCTCAAAGTGAAGATATATTTTTTGTGTTTTCATTTGAGGAATATACCAGGACAAGCATTAAAATATCAGCTTCACCTCTACTGGAGTGCACTAGTGGAATGAGAGGACTAAACATCCATGTGTATTAGCTTGGGTTTGAATGTTCCACATGCTGTAAAAATCACAGTAATATAACCATCCCCTGATCATTGCAAATAAAGGGATTCATTCATTATAAAGCTGGAAATCAGCTACCCAGTAAGTCACAAAAACAAGATAACAAAAGGACTCTCTCTTACTCTGAAATTCAGTCCTGGTCAATTTGAATCAGGAAAAAAAGAGTCCCAAGCAACCTGCAAAAATAAGAATCTTGACATCAACTGTTCAAATATCAACATCAACACTACTGGTAATTTCCTCTATAGCGGCTACAATGTTCAACATTGCTAACAATTCAAAGACTGATTCTTACTTCTGAAGTTTTTTTGAACATTTTTGTTTTGAACTCACTTCTTAATTCTTATCCATGAGTATGTGTGTTGTGTTAATAATTCTTCTCATGTTTAGGAATTAATAAACAGACTCTTTGCTACCTCAAGAAAACTTTTTAAATTGGCTCAATTTAAAGTATAAGCTCATTTGTTTCTGGGTGCAAAGGTTTGCACAGTGGAAGGTATATTATCAATCTTTAAATCAACTTTGTTGTGACCAAATGAGGGATCAGGCAAGTAAAGAATGGGAGTCAGTTCATTCATCGTCACTGAGGAGCTTCACCTCTTATAGAGTCATAGAGTCATAGAGATGTACAGCATGGAAACAGACCCTTCAGTCCCCAACCCGTCCATGCTGACCAGATATCCCAACCCAATCTAGTCCCACATGAAATACCCGGCCCATATCCCTTCAAACCCTTCCTATTCATATACCCATCCAAATGCCTCTTAAATGTTGCAATTGTACCAGCCTCCACCACTTCCTCTGGCAGCTCATTCCATACACGTACCACCCTCTGTGTGAAAATGTTGCCCCTTAGGTCTCTTTTATATCTTTCCCCTCTCAACCTAAACCTATGCCCTCTAGTTCTGAACTCCCTGACCCCAGGGAAAAGACTTTGTCTATTTGTCCTATCCATGCCCCTCATAATTTTGTAAACCTCTATAAGGTCACCCCTTAGCCTCCGATGCTCCAGGGAAAACAGCTCCAGCCTGTTCAGCCTCTCCCTGTAGCTCAGATCCTC
>NC_057711.1:108257878-108422653 GCF_004010195.1 Chiloscyllium plagiosum | reverse complement strand
ACGGTCCAACTACTCGGAGCGTTCCGCGGCAGCGAGGCCAGGCCCACCCTTCGCAACACCGGGGACAGGTAGAACCTCAGTACGTAGTGACACTTGGTGTTTGCGTACCAGGGAACCCCAAACAACACACCATTCTGCTTTTTCTCTGCTGGCCACAGAAACGTCTGTCTGTACCTCTGACTACAGAATCCCTAACGCAATTGACTTGTATGTGATGGTGTTCTTATGGATAAACTGACATTGCCCTTTTAGATGATGGTGGTTGTCAGTTTGGAAGATGCTGTTGAATGAGAGTTGGTGAATTTCTTCAGTGTCTCTAAAGCTAGTACATATTGTTTTCACTGAGCATTAGTGGTTCCGGGAGTGAATGTTTCTGGATGTGCTGCCAATCAAGTGGGCTGCTTTGTCCAAGATGGTGTCAAATTTCCTGAGTGTTGTTGGACTGTGCTTATGCAAGTGAGTATTTCATCACACTCCTGACTTGTGCCTTGTTAATGAAAGACCAGCTTTGAAAAGGCCAGAATTGAGTTAATACAATTACTTGCTTCTGACCACAATATTAACATGGCTAGTTCAAATCAGTTTCTGGTCAAGGACACCATTCAGGATGATATGATTCGGAGATGCCGGTGTTGGACTGGGGTGTTCAAAGTTAAAAATCACACAACACCAGGTTATAGTCCAACAGGTTTAATTTCTGACCACAATATTAACATGGCGAGTTCAAATCAGTTTCTGGTCAAGGATACCATTCAGGATGATATGATTCGGAGATGCCGGTGTTGGACTGGGGTGTACAAAGTTAAAAATCACACAACACCAGGTTATAGTCCAACAGGTTTAATTGTGTTCAATTAAACCTGTTGGACTATAACCTGGTGTTGCGTGATTTTTAATTCAGGATGTTGACAGTGAGTTAATTCCAATAGTAATAGTAATTCCAATGAATGTAAAGGGGTGATGGTAAGATTCTGTTTTTTGCTGAAGATGGTCATCGCCTTGTATTTATGTGACACAAATAGTATTTGCCACTTATCAGCCCAAACCTGGATATTGTCCAAATCTTGCTAGATTTAGACCTGGTCTAAATTCAGTATCTGAGGAGTCACAAATGATGCTGAACACTGTGCAAACATCCCATTGCCATTGTGGGTGAGGTTGAGCATCAAATTTCATTTGCACAGTGTCGCAGGCTGAGGATGGAGAGGTCAGAATGGGAGTAGGACAAACAATTAAAATGACAGCTCTCTGGAAATTCAGGGTCAAGCTTGCAGACTGAAATGTTATTCTGCAGATAAAGTTGTCACTTGATGAGCATTGAATAAAAGAAATTGAATAGAAATAGAATAGCATAGGCTCACAATTTGTTGTCACTTGTATTTATGAAAATACAATGAGATGTGTATAAGTTGCCATAATTCAGTGTCATTTTAATTACACAAGTTATAGAAAGAAATAATTGAGAAAAAGTTAGGATAAAGTTCACCTTTTGTTCCCTCCAAGGCAATTTGGGTTTATAGAGTGCCTATGAGACACCACAGCTGAAACCTTCTAAAGCCGTCAGAGCAAGGATTTCTAGACCGGACCCTCCAGTCGCTACCTCCAAAGCTGACACCAAAGCCACTGCATCGCTGCCATAGTGAGAAGGAACAGACCGGACCTACCAAGTCACCAATACTGAAGCCATTGCTCAAGCCATCTTCAGTTGCAATGCCATATTGCTGCCACAGCCACAGGGAACAAACCAGAACCACCATGCCACCACCACTATAGCCTCAGCCCCAGGGGAAATGGACCAGACCCAACAACAAATGAAGCCATTGGAAAAACCACCGCTAAGACCATGAGGAATGGACATCCAGATCCTCCCCGCTGCTGCTGCCACAACAGGTCCTTGTAACCGCCTTTCTCCACCACAGCCTGAGAAACAAAGGTGAACTTTGATACAAAAGAGAAATGAAGAAATGACAAAAGAAAACAGAAAAAATAAAAAAACAAAGAAGCATGTGATCGGCCAGGTAAGCAGGAATGTAGATGCATGGAGCCTGAACACTTCCAACCCTGACATCACTGCCATCTTTAATTGGCTGAAAGGTTTGTTCAGTTTCATCACTGTTTAACCTGAAAGGAAGAGAGGGCAAGATTTGCCAAGGAGCAGCAATCTCAAGCAAATTGCTACTCTGTTCCTTCTTTTTAATGAAACAACATGGCTTTGAATCTCGGTCAGGGAATTCCAATCAGGGTCCTTCAGAGATGCAGAACTGTACTTCCATTTTGATAGTTCTCTCGTAGAACACAGCTGTCAGGAGATGGCAAACCATGGATTGTTTCACAGCAGTCAGTTGCTGTATTCTGCAATTTAAAGATCCAGACAACCACTGACAGCTGTCATCAAATGGTAAGTACTCAGAATCCCTACAGTGTGGAAAGAGGCCATTTGGCCCAACAAGTCCACACTGACCCTCTGAAGAGTAATCCACCCAGACCCATTCCCCTAACCTATTAGTTTACATTTACCTCTAACTAATGCACCTAACCTACACATCCCTGAACACTATGGGCAATTTAGAATGGTCATTTTACCTAAAATACACATCTTTGGAGTGTGGGAGGAAACCTACGCAGACACGGGGAGAATGTGCAAACTCCACAGTCACCCGAGGCTGGAATCAAACCCGGGGCCTGGTGCTGTGAGGCAGCAGTGCTAACCATTGAGCCACTGTACCATCATATATAAAGTAAAAAGTGTGACCTTAAGGTGCTAGAAAAGTAGGGTGCAAGTTAGTAGAGTAAGTAGAGCGAAGAGTCCTGAGGGAGGTGGGTGTTAAGGTTCTGGATGGACAGGGGTGAAGGTGGCAGTGGGTTGGATGCCAGATGGGTGAAGGGTTGTCAGGTATGGAAGGAAGGAAGTAGCATGCCCAGTGGCAGGATGAAGCAGTGTTTGGTGCAAAGCATGGGAAGGGGAAGCATGACCAGTGGTGGTACAGGGTGGAAGTTTGTAGTTGAAGGGTCAGATATAGAACAGGGCTAGGATGTTGCATGCCCAATAGCAGGTAAAGGCAATCAGCTGCAGTTAGGGGAAAAAGGAGATTGGATGTGGAATTGCTCAATGGAATCTTCAAGTTCCCAAATATTCCCTTTGAGTGTGCCACAATGCAGTTTTGTATGCCCAATAGCAGGTAAAGGCAATCAGCTGCAGTTAGGGAAAAAGGAGATTGGATGTGGAATTGCTCAATGGAATCTTCAAGTTCCCAAATATTCCCTTTGAGTGTGCCACAATGGAGTTTTGTGAGGTTCCCACCTCCCCTCCCATCTATACTAGAATAACAACTGTCTGGCCAGTGGAAAATTCGGGCAGAGCATTTGGTGCCCCAGACATGGTCGGTGGGGGAGGGGGGAGATGAATAAAAGATGTTTATCTCACAACAAGTAGGAATACTAACTGTATTTCTCCTCGACAATTTTTGTGCTCTGTTAAGTGTTTGCAACAATCTGTGCATTTGGATTTCCACAGCACCAGTTGTATTATTTAATATTTCACTTCTAGAGACACTGCAGAGAAATGATAAAACTAAATGCAAATCTTCTCAGGAATTTCATTCTTTTTTCTAGCGTTAAATTCCCCCGCACTACGAAACTCACGCTCACAAACAAAAAGTGCACGTCCGACTGTAACATGTAAAGGAACTGTAATCCACAAGAGGGTGCAATGATGTGCATTTGGTATCCTGAACTCGTGCGGCTACCGTACGAGGTTGGGGTGGGCTACATGAACTGTGTTTTGACCTGGTCAGTGCCTGGCTGTTTGCTTGGAACGTACACTGGAAGTCGCCGAGTTCCACCGAATTGTCTTGACGTTCGAACCCATTGTTGCAACGTTCCAAAATATTGTCTTGACGTTCGAACCCATTGTTGCAACGTTCCAACATATTGTCGTAACGTTCCAGCTCCTGTTGTCCGTGTACCACTGTCATGTACAATCTAAGGAATATACTGAGCAGAATCTATGCGGCAGCTCCAAAATCTCTCTCCTACCCTAGTAACCTAGGACAGCAGGTAAGAAAAACGGAACAGCTGAAACAAGGGGAAGGGGTCGAGTCCTGGTTATTTTGAAATCTTTTGACTTCGAGACTTAACCTTACTTAAAAGAATATTTTGCGACTAATTTCGACTTGTGTTTTCGGAATTTTGTGTAATATTGGCATGCTTTTCCGAGACAGACCCAACGGCTTTCTTTAAAAATGGGCTTGTTGATTTGTGAAATTGACGTTGAGAATTATTTGTAGGCTCGGGAAAAGTTACTCCAAGTGGCATGCAGTGAAGCACGTCAGCAATGGTGCTGGAGCAGTGGAACCGGACCAGCCCCACTGGAATGTAAGCCCTTGGTAAGGGAGAGTGTTGGAAGAATACCTTGCACATAAAAGACTCAACCGTCAGGACCAGTGAGTGAGATCAGTTGATCAAAGCTTATAAGGCAAACTGGCAGTTCAGTTGCAGATGGTATCTGTTAAAATAAGATATCAGATATTTTTGATGATTTTTAATATGACCAAGATATTGAAATAATTTAAAGTTTTGGACCTGGAAAGTTCAGTGCGTCAGCTTTAAAGGAAAGTGGTAATTTGAATTGAGGAAGTATAACAATTGAGCAAATTAAAGTAAATATCTGTATAATTAAACGAAATAATTTTTAAAAAACTGCAGATGCCTGAAATCCGAATCAAAATTAGAAATTGCTGGGAAAACTCAGCTGGTCTGGCAGCATTTATGGAGAGAGAGTTCATGTTTTGGGTCTGGTGACCCTTCAGAAGAAGAATCGTCAAAATGCTTTCTCTCCACAGATGCTGCCAGACCTGAGTTTTTCCAGCAAATTCTGATTTTGTTTAAAACTTGTAAGATTTCTTACTTTTATTTTGCCTATTTTTTTTCTAATCAACTTGTTCAGAAATTTTATTACATACCTCTGGGACTGGTGGTACTGAACTGGGCCTCCTGATCCAGGAGTACTGATGTTACCAGAAGTACTTGATAACCAGTGAACGAGAAGGTGGTGGTGCAGTAGTTATGACACTGGACTAATCCAGAACCCAGGCTAATCATCTGGCAGTGTAGGTTCAAATCCCACCATGGCGGCTGATGGACATTATATTTGATCAATAGAATGTGCCAACAAACTCTCAGTAATGATGGCCATAAATACTATCACTTGCTGTAATTTAGGCAGGGAAATCTCTCTTCTTTATCTGGGTCTGGATTCACACAATGTGTTTGACTCTTAATTGTTCTCTGAAGTGTACTACCAGCTATTTAATTCAGGGAGATTCTGTTCTTTTTTATTTGTTCCATTGAAGCTAGGTGCTGCTCACTAAACCAGCATCTGATGCTCTGGAAAAGGTGGTAGCAAATTGTCTTCTTGAACTGCTGTAGACCTCTGGGTGTAGGGACACTCAATCAATGTTTAGATTAGATTAGATTCCCTACAGTATGGGAACAGGCCCTTTGGCCCAACAATTCCACACTGTTCCTCCGAAGAGCAACCCACCCAGATCCATTCCCCTACATTCACCCCTGACTAATGCACCTAACACTACGGACTAAACATTGACCCAGCGACAATGTTGCTCTGTTGATGTATATGTTGTTCCACAAATCTGGCAGACACCAGTTTCTGTACAATGGTAGATGCTTTATTCTCGGACAACTGGTGAGAGATTCTCAATGTCCCCAAAAGTTGTTGTGCATCTACTTGTGGTGACACTTCTCCACGAATCTCAGATGTACACACAAAGGCAGTTTTTTTTATAGGAATAAAACAAAAGGTCTATAAGTCACATGGTTGATTGCATTACATTGTTTAAGATGAGCAATTATAATTTTACAAGGCCTGGTGAATGTTGGTGTCCTGTGATAACGAGTGAATGGATTACAGGGACTGATTATCGTGTTCTTCGTGATCATGTGTTGATGGGAAGAAATTAAAACAGAAGGGTTTTGCCTGTTCTCAATGGGGGATTCACATACCTATCCTAATACGGAAGGAAAGCAAGATAATGGGAGCAGGAAGCACTTTAAAGGGTTGTGGCCAAGGCTGTCAGTCTTGTCTGAGGAGGACAAACACCTTTGCCTGAGGCTGCAAAGGAATCCACAGAGACGGGTCCAGTGCATTCCTTCTCTAAGATCCAGTCAGCTTCCTCCCTACTGAGAGGTTGTGTCTATTCAGTAAGAGGACAGACATGCAAATGATACTGTAGTGAGTCTCTTTGGTTGTGGAATGTTTAACCCTTGACTCCCCTGTATGCCTTGAAAGATAAGTTAAACATGGAACTGATCCCTTTGGGGCTTTCTAACTCCCTCAGCCCTTGTCCATTTACATAGATATCCAATTTTGATAACCTGCGGTCACAGGTTTAGAAGGTGCTGTTGGAGGAACTTGGTGAGTTACTGCAGTACATCTTGAAGGTGTATATAATCTTTAATCATTGCATTGTCCTTGGGTGAGGCTGTGCCCTTGCTCAGGATCAATAGAGACTGCTGGGTGCGAGGCATTTGGTAACTTTACCTTCTACTGGTTCTGAAGACATGTAGCTAAATTTGCAGGTAACACAAAGATAAGTGAGAAAGCATGTTGTGAAGAGGATGTGTTGAAGGAGCAGATTTCCGTGGATAGGTTGAGTGAGTAAGCAAAGGTCTGGCAGATGGAGTATAATGTGGAAAAAGTTTTCATTTGACAGGAGGAATTGTATTCTGATAGACACTTGTGATGCCAGGGCATACAAGGTCATGGGCCATGTGCTAGAGAATGGGATAAGGATGGTTAGGCTGTTGCTTTGGATTGGTGCAGAGTTGGTGCACCAAAGGGCCTTTTTCTGTGCTATAGATCTTTATGACTCTAAACATTCTTCTAGTGACACAGCAATATATGGTGTAATGACCAGTTTGGGTGGGGGGTGGGGGTGGGGGGGGGGGTGTATATCAGCTACTATGTTTTGAAGTTTTTAAGTTCTTTACCCATGTGTTTATACCTTTGTCCAGTTAAACTGTAGTGATCTGTTATTACCAGCAGCAATATACAACCCATTTCAAAGTTTGCTTGAGTGAAAGCAATTTATTATCTGCTAATGTTGAGAAAAATGACCAAGAGGCAACATGAAGTGCAAAGCCTCTAAAATCACATGGGCCTTCATGGTCAAGTACATGCTCGCACTTGCACATACAATGTTAAAAATGAATGGAGTCCAGTATGAAAGGAGATTTCTTTTAGAATCCTTAGGGTATCCTTAAGTCTTAAGGTTTTAACCTGAGACCATGATTGGTAAGTTGGTTTCTCGTACCATTGGCAGTAGTGAAAATTGCAATTATTTTTGAGGTTTTTTTGTATCCTGATTTTTTTTTTTCCTATCACAATTTTTTTCTGGTTGCTTTTCCTTCCTGAGACAGAGAGAATGCCCAGCCCATGTTCACTACTGTAACCTTAGTTTCATTCCTGCCTGCCAAACGCAACTCCGTGAAGTACAAGTTTAAATGTCGGTTCCATCTCCCAACATCGAAAATTTTCTAACTGTTATGAATCCAAATACGATGTGAATGCCATTTCACATTTCTTCAGTGGGTCTATTGTTTTCATTTCCTTGGGGAATATGTTAATTTCTGCTTGGCTGTCTTTTGCTTTATTATATTAAGGACATCTGGCCAACCTGCGGTGTTTTGGTCCATTTATTTAAAATAAACTGTTTTAGCCTGTATTTTATAACATGACATCAGCACTGTGCTTAACATTGAAGCTTCTTTGTCCAGGGTCCTATCATGTGATCTAGTACAACGCTATTCTCATTTAGATAATTGCAATTAACCCTTTACTTCCCTGAGTCTCTAACACTTTATTGACCTCTTCCTGCCTCCTGGTTGGAGGCACTTTATCCCAGTTCCCCTCCCAAACATAAGCCTTTAGCTGACAGAAATAAGTGCTGCAGTGATTTCAATCTCTCCGATTTTGTTCTCAACTCTGTTTTCCAAGTTTTCACTTGATCTCTATAATTTTTTTCCAAACTTGGCTCTACTCCTCCTCCTAGCAAAGGAAGCAGCATTTGTAGTAGCTTTCTTTCATGACAATTGTTATCATGCCAACTGATGTTACTGCTGGACATGTCCGATTGCAAAATGATATCTGGCTTGATTGTGCTCATTTTGTTAATGTGGCCTTTCATTGATACGCAAGCGCATATTTAACAATAAAATAGGAGATTGTTATACAAGGGAAAAATAAAATAAATAATTCCATAGAACACAGTTTAAAAGATTTCAACTGCTGACAGAACAAAATTCCCATCTGTTTTCCAACACCATCACTTTACAATTAATCAAAGTCCAGAGAAATTATCTTTCCCTATCAAATCTGTTGTTTGAGTAAACTGGTTATTTTCAGCTTTGGACCTGTGAGCTGCAAAGCCTTTTCTCTTCACCACTTGCACAACTGAGAGCTTAGACTTCCTCAGTCCTTTAATAACCTGTCAAGTTCTGACCAAGCACTCCTGGTCTGGAATTTGCACAAACAACACTCTTTGCGCTTTCCCAACCACTAATTAGATGTGCTTACACTTCAGTGACCCATAAACTGGCAATCTGTCATTTCCCACATGGCCTTGAATACAGTCATCTTATTTCCTCAGTTCCTCTTATTTGGCCAGTTGCGTGGACTTTGGTGAAATGTTAGTGAATTCTTTAACGATATCAAAGGTTCTGACTACATGGTGATCCCAAATTAATTTCTTTTAGGGATCCATACTTCTAACTTTCAGCTGATCAAGGTAAATAATTTATGAACAAACATACACTCTCGTCCTCATCTTTCAGCACATCTGTCGAATTTCACTTTTTCAATAAATGGATTTCTTCCAAAGGCTATCAAAAACTTTCATAATGTCTTAATTTGTCGCAAAGTTAAAAATCACACAACCCCAGGTTATAGTCCAACAAGTTTATTTGGAAGTACTAGCTCTTGGAGTGCTGTACCTTCATCAGGTAGCTGTGGAGCAGGATCATAAGACACAGAACTTATAGCAAAAGATCACAGTGTCATATAACTGAAACGTGATATTGAACAAACCTAGATCGCTGTTAAGTCTTTCATCTTTTAGAATGGGTAGCAGATTTTGGCTCATTAATATGTAAATCCCAGAACTACTTTTCTCAAGTTAACTTAAGGTTTTATTTAAAAAAAACATCTCAGCTCAGACGATGTATTAAAGGTGTGATGTTAGAGTCTGTCTGTATCCCAATCTTGAATCAGACTGGTTCTGTTTCCAAAGTAGGAATTTATAAGATGTTACATGGATTGACTGCCTGCAGATTTTACTCAAAAAGTGCACAATAGAATGTATCTGCAAATACAATTCTGCAAATGCACATTGTCACAGTTTTGTTGGGGACCTACATCAGTAATATGTCATCGGCACTACATAGCTTCATGAATAACAGTGACCCGTTCCTTGTGGAGTTATTCTGCTAATCTTGAAGCAGTTTTGTGTCTGGTAACCTTTCACTTTCACTGCTTGACTTCAGCCCTTTCACAAGTTCAAATCACTCTGATATGGTTAATGACTTTTCTTTTCCCCCCCAAGGTTTCTCTTGTCATTTCACATGCTCGTCGGCATCTTATTTGCTTTTTTTTAGTCGCTGGCCATCTTCCTTTCTCTGGGCTTGTTCTGTATCAACCTTATTGCCTTTGTTAACCTTCTACATTTTAGCAGTGGAGGATAGGGAGCAAATTCTTACCTTATCAGCAACACTCACATCTCATCAAAGAAAGAAGGACATGTGGTTGTTCCAGTAATGCAAAACAATAACGAATTTATTCAAGGACCCAAAAATGACAACAAATCATGTTTTGTGGAAGGAACTGTTAATATTCAGTCTTTGCTCACCAGAAACCCCTCGAATCTACAAATGTGGTTAAATCCATGCTCTTACTTTGGGTTTTATTCCAATTAGTTTAGTTCTCCAGACCTGCTTGTGGCTCTTTGATTAAAAATCTTTTGGAAGCCCAAAATCACTAACAACCACATTGCCTTTGTTGGCTATCCCCTAATTTATTGGAAAAACGCAACTAAATTAATTAAAAGCTATTTGATGTTTTAGCAAATCTCTTAATTAATTTACAGTTCTCTCAGTGACTCTTAGGGTTTCCCTGTTTATCACCACAGATGCATCTTTTCTGATTTTCATGGCTTAATCAATTTTAAGTACAGCCAGCCATTCTAACAGCACTTTTTTTTTAATCAATTCTTTAGCTTGTTAAGATTCTCAACTTCTACTTATCTCATAACATTTCGGCATTATCTCCCTCCCTAAATAATAATTTAGCACCATAGCCATGCCTTCTGTTTCTGTCTGTTGATCTTTTTGGCCCCTGATCAGCCCAACCCATTTACCATTTACATGATAATAGAATACTTTGATAGCTATCCCTTTGCCTGATTACCTTTTCAAATTTTCGAGGAGAAAGTGAGGTCTGCAGATGCTGGAGATCAAAGTTAAAACTTTATTGCTGGAACAGCACAGCAGGTCAGGCAGCATCCAGGGAACAGGAGATTCGACGTTTCGGGCACAGGCACAGGAATGAAGAAGGGCCTGTGCCCGAAACGTCGAATCTCCTGTTCCCTGGATGCTGCCTGACCTGCTGTGCTGTTCCAGCAATAAAGTTTCAACTACCTTTTCAAATTTCCAGACAAAGACCCAGGTTCAACCGCTTGACATACAATAGCATTATGTGTACAATCACTAAATTCCCCACTATCAACATTGTGGCGTTACCATTGACCAGAAATATGGTCTAACCATAGAAACACTATGGTTACAAGTGCTGGTCAAAGACTAGGTTATTGAGGTGCCCTTTGACTCTCCAAACCATTTCCTCTATATAGAAAACACAAGCCAGAAGTGTGATGGAATACTTTACACTTATTTGGATGGGTCCAGCTTCAACACTTGAAGCTCACCTCCATCTAGGAGAAAGGTTGCTTGATTAACGCCCCAACTATCATCCTCAACATTTTCTCCCTCTGCACTGATGTATCATGTCTATAATGTGTACCATTTACAAGGCGCAGTGCAGCGACGCAACCTTGGACAGTGCTTTTAGTACCTGTCACGCCTTAGCATCTAAAAGGACAAGTATAGTAGATGCATGGGACCATCACTATGTGCAAGTTCCCATCAAGCCACACACCACCCGGACTAGGAAATACATCAGCATTCCTTCACTGACACTAAGGTGAAATCCTAGAATTCCCTGTTACAGCACTGTGCATCTTGACCACAGGAACAGCAGCAGTTTTAGAAATGGAGCATATTTTTGAAGATTCATGTGTTCAATCGGCTCAACCTGTCAGACTGCCACATGCTTCCGTTTAATATAACGCAAGGGTGTTAGAAGCATAATATCTTGGATCAATTAGGAAATTGATTAAAACTTGCAATCTGAATGCTAAGCCAGCAATGCCAGTGAAAGGTCTTAAGATTCCTTTCTAATAAAAATACACTAGGTAAAAACAATGACTGCAGATGCTGGAAACCAGAGTCTAGATTAGAGTGGTGCTGGAAAAGCACAGCAGTTCAGGCAGCATCCGAGGAATAGTAATAAAAATACAATTTTATGTTTAGATGTATTGAAATTGGGATGGAGATGAAATAGTATTTCTAAACAACTTGAATGTGTGAAGGTAGTATGGTTTTAAGAGGGATATTTTGTTCTGCCTTTTTCTTTGAAGCCAGGTTTTAAGCCACAGGTGCCAAGTTGTCTCTTTGATGCCAATAAAATAAGCTTACAAAGTAGCTTGTGAGGCCTTGGTTTTTATTTATGAAGTTAGCCAGGGACCCAGGTTTGATTCTATCCTCAGGCAACTCTGTGGAGTTGCACATTCTCCCTGTGTCTGCATGGGATTCCTCACGCAATCCAAAGATATGCGGGTTAGGTAAATTGGCTATAATAAGTTGCCCATATTATTCTGGGATATGTAGGTTAGATGCATTAGTCAGAGGTAAAATGTAGGATACGGGAATGGGTCTGGGTGAGTTACTCTTCGGGGGGTCGGTGTGAACTTGTTGGACCGAAGGGCCTATTTCCACACTGTAGGTATTCTGATTTCTATGAATGGGTGGAGTCAGATTCCCACAGAAACAGGATTTTAGTTTAGCTTTCAGCCTGTTGGGGTTTTGAAGTTGGTTGTAGAAGCTGCCGTACATCTCTCGGCTACAGCCAAAAGCTTGAGTCCTTTCTCTCTGGCAGAAGTTTCTCTTGGTGTTCTTTTCTCCTAGATTGGAGAAACATAATATGAGAGAATCTATTTTACTAAACTTGCCTTTGCCAAAGGTGTGTTTATTGTTTGTTACTATATTGGAGCAGTAGCTGTTTAGTTTTTAAATAATCTATTCTTCTGTCAAGTTTTCCAATAGAATTAAAGTTTGTTTGTATTTTGTTTTGTTTGTATTTTAACTGGGTGTAAGAGTAAAGTTTATTTTGCTTAAAGCCAAGTGGTGAGACCAATTGAAGTACATCTGGAACACAGCACCTTATACTTGCCTTTAAATAAGATAAAAGTTAGGGTCCAGGTGATGTCCTTCATATATTTGAATGGGATTTAGTCTGGTCCATAACAAATATCAGGGCTGTGATTGAATAGTCGTTGTTAATTGTTCAGATTGAATCTCAAACTTTAGTGTTTCACTGCCATTGCCTTTTTGATAAGATGCACATTAAATCAGTAGTGTAAACTGATTTGATTGACAAATAAATATGAAATTGGGCCGTGGAGGGGGTCGTTATGGCCGATTGCCTGTACCTCTTCCGCGGGTATGTCAGAGCCCAGGTGTCCCTGGAGAAGGAGCATGCGGTGTCCACCAACACTCAAGACTTTCAGGGAGAGGTGGGCACTGCAGGGTGTGGAGTGCATTATTTTGCCCTCCAACTCTATTTTGATTTAATCCCTGCCCTCCCCTTCACTGTTTGATCACACAGCATTGCCCTTTGGTGTGAAGGGCACTGCTTGTCACTGGCCACTTGGGTGTTTCCTTTCTTCCTGGTGGTGGGAATTGAATAAAGATTTGTACACCTGTTGTTTTTCACTGTGTCTCACACCTGCACACGCACAACATGGGTGCTGGGGTAAATATAAGCACTACCGCCTGACTGCGGTGGTGTGGGGGTTTAGAAAAAAAAACACGAGATGTACAATCTCTTCAGTTTAGGGACTGACTCTGTGCTGGCTGGGCCACAGTCAGTGTGTTATTGCGGTTGTTGGTTTCTGCTTTTTTTAAGGGGAAACAAAAAAAAATGTAATCACCTTCAATACATGTGAGTAACATCTGCTTGTATAAGCTGTTAAGAATAAAATATAACTTCTGTGAAGCTGCACACAAGTGATATAAAGTTTTTTTTTAATTAACTCATGGAATGTGGACTTCACTGGCTGGCCAGTATTTATTCCCTGTCCTTAGTTGCCCTTGAGAAAGTGGTGGTGAGCTGCCTGTTTGAACTGCTGCAGACCTTGTGCTGTACGTAGACCCACAATGTCATTAGGAAGAGAATTCCAGGATTTTGACCCAGCAATGGCGAAGGGACAGCAATATATTTCCAAGTCAGGATGGTATCTGACTTGAAGGGTGGTGGTGTTCCCATGTATCTGCTGTCCTTGTTCTTCTAAGTAGAAGTGGTCGAGGGATTGGAAGGTGCTCTCTGTGGATCTTGGGTGAAATTCTACAGTGCATCGTGTAGATAGTACACATTGCTGCTACTGAGCATTAGTGGTGGAGGGAATGGATGTTTGTAGATGTAGTGCCAATCAAGTGTGCTGCTTTATCTTGGTGTCAAGCTTTTTTAAATAGAGGAAGTTGGGTATTGTGAAGCTGAATTAACTAGACACCCCTTCAGAGCACTACAGTGGAGTGTGGGTGTATTAGAGATATCATGATGTAAGTCGGCTGTATTTGTATTACAGAGTTCACCATGAGTGTTGCTTCATATAGATGAAAGGCACATTTCCTGCTCTACTGGGCATTAGTGAACTGGATGAGTTTTTGTGACAATTGATGATGGTTTCACAAGCAATTCCAGATTTGATTTATTGAGTTTATTTCCACCAGCTGTCATGGTTTGTCTGGGTCTCTGGAGAATTAATCTGGTGACATTACCACTGTACCACCATCTTCAGTGTTAATGGACACGAAGCTGATGTGACATGAAGGTCTGTTGTTGAAAATAAAACGGGATATTTCCATGCAAATGTCAATATTCCATTCTCTCACTTCCAGAGATCTATAGGCACTTCCACAGGAGGCAATCAGCTCAATGGCACTTTTTATGAATTCCGCAATTACATCATACAACCTGGGAAGGTGGCTGACTTTATGAAGCTTACAAATGATTTTATCCACCTACGTACAGCCCATTCTGAACTAGTCGGGTACTGGTCTGTGGAAATTGGGTGTCTGAATGAAGTCTTTCATATTTGGAAATATGGTAAGAAAAGAATACCAAAGAGATTTTTATTCAAATAGTCTGTTTTAATCTTTACTCGGAAGGAGAAATTGCCATAAGGGATCAATGGCAGAATGTATATTGTATCGGAGCACTGAAGGAAATAGGCATGCGTGTGTTTCCCAGCCTTCCACTCTGCTGACTTCTTATCCTGAAGGGTGGTAATAGGGAACTCTGACTTGCTTGTCTTCTCCATGGGCATGTCAGAGGGACTTTTAACACCTTGTCTGAAAAGCAGCTCTGCTGGACTGTGAACTACAGTGCTACCTTGGTGCCTTCCCTCCAGTGTCAGTCTTGTTTTTGTGCTGAATCCCTGGTATAGGACTTCACCTCCAGAGCCCTGTTATTCAGTGGCCAGTGTGCTACCCACTGGCTAACGCTGAAACAGAATTGGTGCAACTGGCTTGAGGGGCTGAGTGGCTTGATCTTGTTCTTACCTTCAAAATCAAATAGTAAGTAGTTTGGAAATACACTGCAATGCCTTTTTCCAGAGTCATAAGTGATATTTTTAGGAGCTATACCACCATTTATGTGGAGCTGCAAACTAGGAGCTGTGAGGATGAGCTTGTGTGTAAATGTTGCAGTTTGTTTCGACCATTTATGGTTGTCATATTTAATGTGATTATTTGTAATATTCATTGTACAGGTCCCTCCACTTGCAGTGTCTAAAGCTTGTACTATTAGCACATACGAATGATGGACTATTTCAGATCATCTTTTCCTTAGGCAGTTACAAGGAACGGTCAGCAGTACGAGAAGCCCTGGCAACCAATAAAGACTGGCAACAAAATTATATCTCAAAAATGCTGCCGATGCTGCTTAATCAAACCAATGAGATTGTCTACATGGTGCCCTGGGCGGAGTTGGGCGAAGCACCGAAAAAAGGCAAGCATGTTCACCCATCTGTGCTGTTTCACATTCAAGGCTGAAGATTGACACCCAACAATTTAACCGGTTCAACCAGACTCCTTGGGTCTCAAGCCTTTTTTTTGTAAAATGTCAACAGTCAATGAGGCATTGAGCAATTAAGGCTGTGTGTTTGTGTAGTCAGTTACCGGTGTGTAAAGGTTGGAAGTGTAGTGACATGAAATGTCTAACTTGCGGTTTTGAGTCCCAAATTGACCTAGTGATCAATTTTATTTTGTGCTAACCAGGTTGAATGGATTTAAGGTGCTGTAAGCACTGATTTTCTAGACAAACCATGCAATATATTCTGTGTATTATATGTTTATTGGTTTAATGAGATTTCCAGGAATTACAAGTACCATTGTTATCCAAATGTAATACAGCAGCCCTTTACTAGAAGTTGTGGTTGTAATCCTGAAAATCATAACCTTAAATGAAACAGCTAAAATATTCATAGGCTCCCACAGGATTAAATGCTAAAATCAGATTTGGATTTATTTGGACATATCCCGTTCAGAAAAAAATGCAAGGCATAGGTTGAAATAGTATACCAGACATTTGTGGCACTGTGCATTCCCAGTTTAAACAATTTGCAAAATGAAATACATCACTAAATATGAAAGAAATGCAAATACAATGTCAGTGCAATGCTCTTTGATTCAGTAAATCACCATCTAGTGCAAAAGGTTGATCAGTGCAGGCAACAACTCCTTGCAGCAACCAATCTCTACCACTAGATGCTGCCCAGGTTTTCTATGCAAGTTCAGAATGGAAGCCAGGAACAAGATGAGGAGAGTCACAGATGTACAGCATGGAAACAGACCCTTCGGTCCAATTTGTTCATGCCATCCCTAACCTAATCTAGTCCCATTTGCCAGCACTTGGCCCATAACCCCCTCAAACCCATTCTATTCATATACCCATCCAGATGCCTTTAAGTGTTGTAATTGTACCAGCCTCCACTACTTCCTTTGGCAGCTCATTCCATATACACATCACTCTCTGTGTGAAAGAGATGCTGCCCTTCAGTTATGGACTCTTTCTACCCCCCTGCTTCTTCACTATCCTATCTACCTGATACTCCACTTTCAAGGAGCAATGAACCTGCACTCCACGGTCTTTTTGTTCAGCAACACTCCCAGGACATAATCATTAAGTGTATAAGTCCTGCACTGATTTGCCTTTCCAAAATACAGCATCTCACTTTCATCTAAATTAAACTCCATCTGCCATTCCTCTGCCCACTGACCATTGATCAAGATCTCATTGTAATCTGAGGTAACTTTCTTCTCTGTCCACTACACCTCCAATTTTGGTGTCATCTATAAACTTACTAACTATACCTCCTATGTTCACATCCAAATCATTTATATAAATGACGAAAAGCAGTGGACCCAGCACTGATCCTTCTGGCACACCATTGGCCTCCTGTCTGAAAAGCAACCTTCCATCACCACCCTCTGTCCTCTGTAGGCAAATGGTTAGTTCTCCTTGTATTCCATGTGATCTAACCTTGCTAACCAGTCCACCATGAGGAACCTTTGTTGAATGCCTTACTGAAGTCCACATTGATCACATCCAACACTCTGTCCATATCAATCCTCTTTGTTACTTCTTCAAAAAACTCAATCAAGTTCAATAGTCATGACTTCCTGTGCAGAAAGCCATGTTGACTATCCTTAATCAGACCTTGCTTTTCCAAATGCATGTAAATCCTATCCCGCAAGATTCCCTCCAATAACTTGCCCACTACTGATATCAGGCTCATCGGTCTGTAGTTCCCTGACTTTTCCTTACCACCTTGCTTAAATAGTGGTAGCTTCCGGCACCTCACCTGTGACTATCGATGATACAAATATCTCAGTAAGGGGCCCAACAATCACTTCCCTAGCTTACCACAGAGCTCTGGGGTACACCTGATCAGGTCCTGGGGATTTTTACATCTTCTATGCGTTTAAGAAATCCAGCATCACCGCCTCTGTAATATGGACACTTTTCAAGATGTCACCATCTATTTCCCCCCCATTCTGTATCTTCCATGTCCTTCTCCACAGTAAACACTGATACAAAATACTCCGTTAACATCTTTGCCATCTCCTGCAGTTCCGCACCTGTGCTGCCTTGTTGATCCTAATCCCTCCCTAGTTACCCTTTTGTCCTCAATGTATTCATAAAATCCCTTTTAGATTTTCCTCAACCCTATTTGCCAAAACTATCTCATGTCCCCGTTTTGCCCTGCTGATTTCCCTCTTGGGGGTAGGGGGCGTGTTTTGCCAGTGGTGACTTTCCCATGTATCTGCTGCCCTTGTCCTTGTAGATAGTAGTCATTGTTTTGGAAGATGCTATCGGAGGAGCCTTGATGAATTATTCTAGTGCATACCTTGGATAGCGCATATTGCTGCCACAGTGGTGAAGGGTATGAATACTGAATAGGGTGCCAGTCAAGTAGGCTGCTTTGTGCTGGATGACATCGAGCTGCAAGTGTTGATTGAACTGCGCTCATTGAGGCAAGTGGAAAATATTCCATCACAGACTTGACTTGAGTGTTGTAGGTGGTGGGCAGGCATTTGGGGGTTAAACTCTGGCCACAGAATTCCATGCCTTGGACTTGCTGGTTCAGTCACAGTATGTAAATATCTGGTCGAGTTAAGTTACTGGTCAATGATCACCCCCAAGTTATTGATAAGGGAGGGATTCAGTGGTGGCAATGTCATTGAACATCAAGCGATAATTAGATTCTGTCTTATTGGAGATGTTCACTGTGTGGCTCTTGTCTGGTATGGAATCCCAGCTATCAAACTCTCTTACTAACATCTATATAATACAACTGTGTTTCGATAGATGAGATTTTATTTGATGAAATGAACTCTTGACACTTCTATTTGGTGTACATCATTCTGGTTTGCTTGGATTTTGAAATAAAATTCTAGAAAGGAATCCATGGGTCAATGTTCATATTGTGGAAATCTCCAGAAATATTCCAACTTTAGCTTAAATAGCATCTTGTAAAAGTTCAGCATTATCTTGATTAGATACTTAATTGTCTGGATACAAAACCATGGACCCCTTTGGTGCATGTTTTACATAGTTATCTGTAGAAAGGAGCACATTGTTCTGGTGTTTTGTCTCTGTACTGTAAAATTCTCTGTAATACATTGTTTGCAATTATTCAGTGTTTCCCTTTCTCTTTCAATGTATCTAACTCCAAATAGGTGTATATGAGTTGGTCAGTTACCAGATGATACCAGGTGGGCCTGTTGTATGGGGGAAAGCCTTCCAGAAAGCAGTCAGCGCGCACAACAATGTGGGTTATTGCACACTAATTGGGGTATTCCACAGTGAATTTGGCCACCTCAACAAAGGTAAGACCTGTGTTTTAAGCTGAAGACTATTCACAGTGGAGTAATCCTGCATAATTATTCATTTGAGAGTGATTTATTCCATATTCTCATGTGTATTCCCAAAAATTAGATCCATCATTTCTGTCATTTGTACTTTCTGTAATACTCAATATTTTCAATTTGAGATTTCACAGAAACCAAGATTCATCAGTCAGACCTGACTTGCACGGGTAAGGCAATGAGATGACTGTGAGTACAAAATTGCTCAATGTTTAACATTGTGCTGCACTTTTAATACTCGGAGAGCAAGTTCAGGCTGTGAAGTTGTTCAACGGCAATTTCAATCATCCCTTTGGTGCAGCAAAACATTGACTAAACATGGTTTAGAGAGGGAAAGGGATTTAGAAGAAAGATGCATGAGAAGAGAGGTTTTTGAGCAGGCTTTTATGAGTGGGCGAAGAGAAGTGCTGAGATCTTTAGAGCGGGTGCTTAGAGGCTTTGCCACCAGTGGAATTTTAATGTTTATAAAATAACTTCTATTGAGGTAGAAAGGCACTGGATTTAACATACTGCAGTTAAACAAATCTTTATCCCTCGGGGCCATCTATCTTTCGGGATTTTGGAATTTTTCGGATAAAGGCTTAAATGACATGTTCATAGTAAAATAAGGAAAAAAAAACTGAACAGCAGACCTACCCTTGATTACTACGAGCACTGAGACAGAATTGATGCCTGCCAGTGCTGGGCCACGCCGCCATGTCACGTCTGAGTGACGTGGGTCAAGTGGGTGTGGAGTTAATTGTTTACATGCCGAACAACCTCGTTAACGAGAAAGAAACTTCAAAAAAACATTTCAGATTTTGGAGCTTTTCAGATTTCGGATAAAGGAATGTCTACCTGTACTAGAGCTAATTGCCCATGGTGTTAAAGTAACACAAATCGAGCAGCTTCAAGGATCCTGGGGCCTCTCTTTCCTGTTTCAACATCAGAATAGAGCCAGGACTGAGTTCCTTGTGGGTGATTTTCTAGTGCTATTCGGAAGGGGTTAAAGTAATTCAGCAGGGGTGCGGGTAGCACAAGACCATATTCAAATGTAATATCCGGGTGCGCAAAATATTTGGAGAGATAGAGAGTACTAGAACAGAGAATAGTAAACTAATAGAGTCTGAGTAAGGGAGAAAGTAATGACATTTAAATTGGGATCACATTGCATGCATGGGGTGTTTTTTCGACACATTGTTATTTGGGGTTATGATGTGGTGATATGGGACGTCTGACTCGCGGGAAACCAAGTCAGAATGTTAAATATTCCTGATTACAATATGTTCTGATAAAACAGGATAGGAAGAAAAGGAGGGGATTGTCATTTTTGGTGAAGAAGATCATTGCAGTACTGGAGAAAGAGCATGATTCAAAGAGTTCAAGGACAAAATTCATGCAGCTGAAGAATAAAAAGGGTGCAGTTACATTGCTTGGTGTGATATAAATTCTTCAGCTAGTAGGAAGGAGATAGAGGAGCAAATCTGCATGACAGAGTAATTATAGTGGGGGACTTCAATAACCTGTATGCCAATAAGATATTGCTAGTGTAAGGGGCAATGAGAGACAAGCATTCCCAGACAGAGTCCAGGGCAATTTCATAGAGGATTGTGTTCAGTCCAACAAAAGGAACATTGGAAAATAAGTGAGCTAGGTGAACTGAGCACAAAATTGGCAGAGTAATGGTTAATTTTTCAGACTGGAAGAAGGTTTGCAATGGAATATTTTGGGACCAGTGTTGTATCCTTGCTTTTCGTTATCTATAAGAATGACCTAGATTGTGATGTACAGGGGAATATTTTAATGTGTGCTGATTTTACAAGATTTGGGAGAATTGTAAACTAGAGAGAACCTTGTATTCTTTCATGTCTTAGAGTCATTCAGAATGGGTGGATAAGTGGCACATGAAGTTCAGTGTGGGGAAACCTCTGAGGTGACACTTGTTTTTCGATACCAAGAAAATAGGGAGAGAGCGAAAGATATATAAAATATCAGGAACTATTCTAAAGAATGTGCAGGAGCAAAAGATCTGGGAGTAAATGTGCACAAGTCATTAAATCTGTTAGGCCAGGTAGAGGGAGCTGTTAACAAAACATACAGTATTTTAGGTGTCATCAAAAGAGCATAAAGTACAAGAACAGAAGGGTTATGATGAACTTGTATAGGAGACTGGTTAGGCCTCACCTGGAGTATTGTGTGTAATTGTTTATATCACTGAAAGTGCAGAACAGGATAATGAGAAATTTCAGTTATGAAGATGTATTAGAGAAGTTGACAATCTTTTCCTAGAAAGGAAATTTGTTGCAAGTTCACAAACTCTTGAGGATCTGGACAGAGAAGGTGGGGATGAACTGTTCCTGCTTCTAAAAGGATTGAGAACCAGACGGTGCCATTTTAAAGTCTTTTGCAAAAGAAGCAAATGTGAAGTCAGAAAACTTTATACACATAGCAGGTGGGTTGGGTTTGGTGTGCACACTGAGTGGAAGTGTGGTGGAAGTAGGTTCAATCAAGACATTCAGAAGGATATTAGATGATTGGTCAATTTTAACTAATGCGCAGGACTGCGGCAGGAGGTGGGCACTAAGAATGCTCAGAGCTTGTACACGCACACTGGGCTGAGTGGCGTCCTTTGTGCATTGAAACAGTTCTGATTGTCTGACCAGACTCTGGGCCCAGTTCCATGCAGGCACTCCAGTATCCAAACAAGATGTGCATCACAATGAGCACAGAAGTAGCCATGTTTAGGAAGCATTGTGTGTTCTGTCAACGAGCGCTACCTGAAGAAGCTGATTAGAAAATGTTGATTTTGCTTTAGACTACTCCTTACATTCGATGGCAAAGGAACTTGAGTGCCACCAGATTTTGTGCAATCGAAAGACAGATTTGATTAATAATGTTATGACTCACTGGTGTAGTGCACTGTAAGTAGAGTCCTGGTGTTCCCGGAGTCATACCAAACGTTAGATTTTACAAAGGCCACTCTGAACCGTACTCCAATTTACCTGACTTTCATACCCAGGTTGATTGACAGCACAGGCAACAATTCTGCACTGAATAAGAATTATTATTTATTACAACTAATGAAGCAATAAGCTATTGGTGTATAACACTGCAAGCTAAAACTCTAATCTCCTCATAAGCTCCGAGTTACGCCAATGCAGATAAACAAGTACAGAAAATAGATTACTGGTGGAATTGGAAAAAGGTGTGAACTCGGTTCAGTGGTTTCTGCTTTCTGATTCTGATGTTGAGATGATCATCTTCAACTAGCTAGACCCTTGGTGTTCAGTTGTCTTTCTCTGAATGCCTCTACTGGTTTATAAGAGGCACAGAGTGGATGGTTCACTTGTAAATTGTCTCTGATTTATCAATTCAAAGGTCACAATTTATAGTAATGGCTGCAGGAAAGGTAACTGGTTTGCTTCAAGTTTAAATTGAGCTTTCCTACTGCAGAGATCAAGCAGCTTTTGCTGAGGAGAACAACAGCACGTAATTCAATGTCTTTCTCACTGTGTCTCTGTACCTTGTTTCCGACTCAAACCTGCTCAGCTGAGAGCCACACAGCTTCATTTGTAAAAAAAAAATTCCTTGGCTTCTGATGTCTGCCCCTTCAGCCATCTGAATCAGCCACTAAAACAGAATTCCTGGTAGCTGTTGCATTCCTGACTGTGAAGTTATGCAGCCATTCTGGTAAATCCCTGCTTTTAAAGACAACAGTAAAAAGGATACAGCTCATACAATAGCTTCTATTGAATAAACATTTGAGCACTTCCCATAATCCTTCAGAACCCAACATCACCCCCTCTTCAGTGCTAGTACTTCTTCACCCTCCCAGTCAGCAATTGCTCTAATTTTCCGCTGTTCGTTCACAGTCCATTCCCTTTGGTGGCATGAGGATGGGGATCAACGAGCATCTGGAAGACGCAGAGCGCATGAAGATGTCAGAGTGGTGGCAGCAGGTAAGGTCGTCTTGTGAGAATATAGGAATAGATTGCTGGTTGTTTGAATTGCATGGCTTTAAAGTTGTGCTTTTATGTGGTGGCTTCTCATGGTGTGGAATGCTTCTGGTAGTTTTGATGTTTTTAAAATTAATGCATGGGGTGTTCATGTTGCTGGCTGGGTTAGCATTTATTGCCCATCCTCTAATTGCCCTGTGAAAGTGGTGAGTTGCATTCATGATCCACTGCAGTGCATTTGATGTACATACACCCATAGTGATGTTTAGGATGGAGTTCCAGGATTTGGACCCAGCAAGACTAAAGGAACAGCAATATATTTCCAAGTCACGATGGTGAGTGTATTGGAAGTGAGCTTGCAGATGTCGGTACTCCCATATTTCTTCAGGAGGGAATTGGTCATGGGTTTAGAAGATACATTCTAAGGAGCCTTGGTGAATTTCCCTAGTGCATCTTATCATAGTAGATATTGCAGTTACTAAGCATCAGTGGTGGATGGAGTGGATGTTTGTCCATCTGTTTCCAATAAATTGAGCTGCTTTGGGCTAATTGGTTTCAGGCTTCTTGAGTGGTGTTGGAGCTACACCCATCCAGGAAAGCGGGGAGTGTTCCATCACACTCCTAACTTGGAACTGGGCGTTGTAGGTGGTGGATAGGCTTTGAGAATCGAGAGTGTGGTACTGGAAAAGCGCAGCAGGTCAGGCAGTATCTAAGGAGTTGGCAAATTGACGTTTCGGGCAGAAGCCCTTCATCAAGAATCATAAGCCCTGATGAAGGGCTTATGCCCGAAACATCGATTTTCCGAATCCTTGGATGCAGCCTGACCTGCTGTGCTTTTCCAGTACCACACTCTCGACTCTGATCTCCAGCATCGGCAGTCCTCACTTTCTCCCGGATATGCTTTCATAGTCAGGAAGTGAGTTATTTGCTGTCGGATTACTAGCCTCTGACCTGCCTTTGTAGCTGCTTAATTTATATTGCTAGTCCACTCAAGTTTCTGGTCAGTGGTAACCACCAGGAGGTTGATAGAGGAGACTCTTCTAGGAGATCGCTAAAGCCATCTAGTATGGTGTGAATGTCACTCGCCACTTGTCAGATCAAGTCCATATCTTGTTCATATCTTTGGATGTGGACTCCCTCAAGGGTTGAGAAGTTGTGATTTTTGCTAAATGTTTCACAGTTAACAGTGAACATCCCCACTTCTGGCCCAATGAAGGAAAGCCATTGATGAAGCAGTTGAAGGTGGTTGAACCACAAAAACTATCCTGATGAACTCCGATGATATTCTGGAGTCGAGATGACTGACTTTCAACAACCATAACTCCTTTGTGTGGTATGATTCCAACCTGTGGGGAGTTTCCCCCGATTCGTATTGACTCCAGCTTTGCTATCTTTCCTTGATGTCTCACTCTGTCAAATGATATCAAGAGCAGTGTCACTAATCTCCCTTCTGGAATTCACCTCTTTTGACCCTGTTTGAACCAAACTCTGTCATCTGGGTGGCCCTGGCCGAATCCAAACTGAGCATCAATGAGTGATTGTCCTCTTCCCTGGTATGGATCTATACAGCCTACGTAGTCTGGGGTGGTCGAGGAAAACCACTGGATATTCTAATAAAAAGAGACTCTCATCTTAAACAAGATGGTGTAAAATGCACAAGTTCTGTTGGTATGGTGGATGTTGTACAGAGTGAGAGAGACTTGAGGGAAGAAACGATGGATTCTCCAAAGCATTGTGGTGGAAGGCTGCATTATCAGATCAGCTACATAAGAAATTTGGGCTTTCCACTTGCGCCCACTGTTTTCAACCCCAAATCCTCTTACCAGGTGAACCAGCACTTTATATATCCTCCTTTCAATCTAGTCTGTTGTATTTTCTGAGCACAATGGGGTGAAGTCTACACTGGGGAGACTCAGTTGCAGACTGGGAACACACTTTGCAGAACCTCGCCACCACCTGTTTCCCCCCGCCCAGGCCTGTCATTCTAATTTACCCCTCAGCACTAGCACCAACATTTTTGTCCTTGCCCTGTTGCACTGCCCCAGTGAAGCTCAAGATAAGTTTGAAGAACAACACCTCAGCATGCTGTGTGGGAATTGGTTGTGGCTTTTAAATGCTAGTTAGTGTGAAATAAAGGTGGGGCTCAGTGCACATGTGCTACCACTGACATCTTTGTGCCCAGTATGTGGTAACATCAGCACTTCACATGCAGCCACACCCTGAAGCCTGTTTCATCCAGCTGACATCATCAGTTCCAACTGTGCCTGTGTGAAGGCCAGTTTGGAGTAAACACTTTGTTATTAAATTCTGTGTAATATGTGTCTTGTGAGCTCTTAATACTAAGTTTCTATACAGAATTTCTTAAATGTTTGGATTCCTGGTGCAAACACTTCTTGCCATGTGGACTGCAAATATCTTTGTTACACCTCATATAGATACAGTTGCCACTATTTTACATACTTCTGGAACTGGCAGGCCTCTTGAATCAGAGGTACAATTGTCTCTCTAAATTAGTAGTGAAAGCCAGAAAAGTAGGTGCATTTAGAAATGTGTAAAACTTTTTTTGCTATCTCCTGATTTAATAATTGTTTCAGTGCATGCATTTTAATGGTATCTGCTTGACAGACTATGCACATCATATTGGACCAGTGTTGTAACATTCAGTGATAATTTTGAAATGATACAGAATGCTATTGCACTTTTGTTTTGTTTTTGCTTTACAGTGAGGGATAGTGCCTCATACCTGGTGTCACAGACTAACAAGCTTCTACTTCCAACTTCATTTTCACCTCTGAAATGATTCCACAGACTGAAACACTGATGGTTGTGCTTTCTTTCCTTTGAATGGCACCTGTGATACAAGTAATCCCTTTGAAATCAAGCCGTGTTGGGTTGTGATAGTGGTCACTGGCCAGAGCTAGTTTTATTTTGTACTCTTTAATGGCTGAACTGCTTGGAATAAAACATATAACTTTAAATCTGTTGTCTGATGTTAAATGTTTGAATTTATTGCAACATTTGTATACTTTTATCCTCTGTTTCCATTTCTCATGAGTTTAATTACTTAATACAGCAATATACAGTCAGTCAGTGTGTTTGAGGTGGTAGTGACATTTGAGTGTTTCCAGGCTCCTGTCCAAAATCGCAGCGTGGTCACCGAAGAAAATTATTCCTCCAGCACAATGTAATAAGTGGATAGTAGTTTTTTTAACACACACTTTGTGTGCAATGAGTCAGTGTTTAAAACATTGGTGTTTCCAGGCCTGATTGATGAATAAATCACCTAATCACTCACTCCTGGTCACCACCTAGCATTGTGTTACTTCGCACCCTTCCGTAAGTAAATTGTACAACATAAAATGTTTTGAAAATTGTTCTCTTTAAGGCTTAAGATTACTTCATAAATAGTGGCAGATAATCTATCTGAATAAACTTATTTTTCTTCTAAAGTAATTTCTGTAAGCTCCAGAATTGGCAAACTTTGATTAACATAGCTCACAGATCAGCCATAATGTCATTGAAATGTGCTTAAGGGACTAAACAGTCTCCTGTATCTATGCTGCTGAAACAGGTGGTGATGAGATGAATGGCCTAAATACGAGAAAACTGAAAAAAGACAGCTTGTAATTTTACGTATTAGTTTACTTGGCAATTATTCAGACTTTTCATGAAAGTAGAGAAAAGTAAGAAATATAGACAAAAATAGAAATTGCTGGAAAAGCTTAGCCGGTCTGGCAACCTCTGTGGATCTTTCTTTTCTCCACAGAGGTTGCCAGACTTGCTGAGCTTTTTCAGCAAATTTTATTTTTGTTGCTGATTCCCAGCATGCACAGCTCTATCAATGGTTTTTTTTAAAGTATGAAGTATTTTGATACGCAAGGAAATTTCAACTTCAGGAGAAAAGGAACTGAGTTGGGAAGTTTCTCGAAGAACAAGATTATAGATGACCACTGTCAGATTGTAGGGTGCACATGAGGTTTTTCTGACTGTGTATTAATTTAATTTTAGAGCACGTTTTGCACTTTGAACATTCTTTGAACAATGTTCGTGGCTCAGAAACTCATTGTCGTGCTACCAGGTTCTTTTCTTCTGTGATAATGTAAACTATTCTGCTGCAGATTTGTATTTTCCATCTAATGTGTATTTAATTACAAATAGTACATTTCATTAAAATATACCCTGTGCAAGAGTTATGCCCCATACTCGCTGCTATAACTGAAAGATTATCTGGCAGAGGACGTTTCACTGTGGCTAACTAATAGATTAACTGTCAGTAAAAATCATTTAAACAAACAATAGTAACAATTAATTTGAAAATGGCTGTATGAATAACAATAGCACATGTTGAAGCCTAGTATTGCACAACATAGACTCATTGAGATATACTGCACGCAAACAGACCCTTTGGTTGAAATTGCCCATGCCAAACAGAGATCTGAAATTAATCCAGTCTTATTTGCCAGCACCTGCCCCATATCCCTCTAAACCCTTCCTATTCATATTCCCATCCAGATGCCTTTTAATTGTTGTAATTGTACCAGCCTCTTTTATGTTGCTTCATAAATAGTGACGATGATCTGTGGGTCTCTCGGTTCCACCATCGGTCAATAAACGCACCTATAAACAACTCTGTCTAACATCCAAACAATCGTTTATTGTGTGTTACAGTGCTGGGTTGGCAGATTCTTGGAAAACTTCTTGGCAGTCAAAATAATCCAACAGAGTTTGTGTAACGTTTATAAACATTATTCATCATCATGGAGCATGTTCGCAAAGTAACAACCTGAAGAAGTGCTTATGCCCGAAACGTTGATTCTCCTGCTCCTTGGATGCTGCCTGACCTGCTGCGCTTTTCCAGCAACACATTTTTCAGCTCTGATCTCCAGCATCTGCAGTCCTCACTTCCTCATAGTAACAACCAATCAATACATGATATCACTTCATGGGTAGTTGCTTGAACTAATGATATTGATTAAGTCATAATGGTTTATGTCACCTTTACAAAGATTCACAGCTTGCAAAATGTGGTTTAGTATTTTCTCATCCATTTTCTACTACATGCTGGTGGTTTTAGTGGTTAGTTATTTATATAGCTTTAGAGACGAGCTGCAGGTAGTCACGTAGGTACGGCGAACCATTTAGTCTTGATCTGCAATTTAGAATTAAATGTTACTTTCAATCTAATTTAGCAATACGGAAGCTATTTTGTGCAGCTCCTTTATCCATTTTGTCCTACCTCCCAGAGGCCCATATTCTCAGTGACAGGGGTTCTTGATGATCTGTCTGAATAAATGGTCCTATTGAATGTTAGAAGATTGATTGCAATAATGTCCTACAACTTTATATATAAGAAATGTTTCTTCAACTAATTCCTGGCTCTAATTTTTTGTCTCATCTCCTAGACTTAGGCTCTCCATTTTTCTCTGAACTGATTCTGATGCATTTACATTTGACCTTAACATAAGGAGAACGATACTGTACAAAGTACTCCAGATAAGCATGAAGCAGTACAAAACTAAACAGTAAATTTTCTCTTTAATGTGACCTGTGAAGATTAAGGATATTAATAAGTTTTACCAGTAAAATTCACCTTGATACCTGCCTGAGTTATTGAAGATGGTTAATTAATATTGTCTATAGCGACCATTAGCATCAGATTTTTTTTTTTTGCTGAGCCCTGCAGTCTCAATCTCATGTCGAAACAGATTATTTTCAATAACAGCCCAATAGGCTTGGGCTTGTAATCCTATTGACAGCAGCTGATGAAAGTTGATCTTCTAGCTCCTATTTTGGCTTCAGTATTTGTGAGGGTTGTTGGCAGGATCAGGCCAGGCAAAGTTTCTAAAAGGAAAATCTATTTATTATCTTGTGGGCAGACAAAACTGAAGAATACTGGGACCACATATGACCAATTCCAGTCCAGATACTACCGTCTCACATCTTGATAGATATAATTATGTCGGAAGGGATGTTCCCCAATTTTAATTGCAGTTCATGTTATAAATAAAAATTCTCTTTCCTGCCGAAAGGAAAATCATTCCAAATTATGTTCTGATAGATTAACCTGGTTTTTTTCAGAAGAACTAATGATTGGGTCAACTCCACTGTTTAGGTCAAATGGTACCTGGATAATATTTCATTGATACCTTCAGAACTGAGGCAAATATTGCATCACTGTTAATGCCTTTATCATTCCCATGTATTCTATTATTGTCTATCCATAACTTCATATTAGTTACATTTACATTTCAAGCCTGTGAGTGGCATGTTAATTACTTCATTAAGGTTTTTTCAGATTCTGAAATAATGCACAAAAATTGTGGCTGTGATTTGGGAAATTTGTTCTGGTTATCTTTTAATGTTCTCAAAAATGTACTTTAACTGATCTAATTTGTCATTAGACAATGAAATGAAATATGGAGGGGCATGGTGACTCAATGATTAGCACTGCTACCTCACAGTGCCAGGGAGTCAGGTTTCATTCCAGCCTCAGGTGTGTGTGTGTGTGTGAGAAGTTTGCATGTTCTCCCTGTGTCTACGTGGGTTTCCATTCAGTTCCCCGGTTTCCTCCCACAGTCCAAAGATGTGCAGGTGAGGTGGATGAGCCTTGATAAATTGTCCCGGAATGTGTAGGGAAGTGCAGGCTGAATGGATTAGCCATGGGAAATGCAGGGATAAGTTGGACTCGATGGGCTGAATATTCTTCCACACTGTAGGAAACCTGAGAGCAGTATGCTTCTTTCAATAAGTAAATAGTGGAAGTGTAAGGCCAACATGTTACTGTAAAGGTGAAGTGTGAGACCAAAAACTCTGTGAATATCATGGCATGTACAAGATCAGAGATGGAAGTAAAAGGAAGTTTGAGGTAGATCCTGAGAGCTTCAGAAGCCTTAAAGGTTTTATGGAAAGTACAGGAAGGGTGTTTTTTTTTTAAAAGTAAAAAGACAATATGAAGAGTGCATGAGAAATCTTTGGTGGGTAAGTAAAAAAAAGTCCAAAGGAATTTTTAAAGTTTGCTGGGGACAAAAGGACAACCAGGAAAAGCGTGGTCCCAATCGGGAGCTAACTGACAAATTGTGAGCAGAGTCGGAAGACGTAGGGTGAAGTTTTAAATGATACCTTACATCTGATATCATGACGGAGAAGAACAGTGTAGGTGTAGTTGTCAGGGAAGAGGTTTGATTGTAACTGAAGAAATGATCAATTGAGAGTGAGGGGGTTTTAGCGTGATTACAATTGAACAAATAGAGTCATAGAGATGTTTAGCATGGAAACAGACCATTCGGTCCAACTTGCCCATGCCGACAAGATATCCCAACCTAATCTAGCCCCACTTTCCAGCACCCGGCCCATATCCCTCCAAACCCTTCCCATCCAGATGCCTTTTAAAAGTTGCAATTGTACCAGCCTCCACCACTTTCTCTGGCAGCTCATTCCAGATATGTACCACCCTCTGCGTGAAAAAGTTGCATCTTAGGTCTCTTTTATATCTTTGCGTGAAAAAGTTGCACCTTAGGTCTCTTTTATATCTTTCCCCTCTCACCCTAAACCTATGCACTTTAGTTCTGGACTCCACCGCTCCAGGGAAAAGATCTTGTCTATTTACCTTGTCCATGCCCCTCATGATTTTATAAACCTCCCTAAAGCTCAAATCCTCCAACCCTGGCAACATCCTTGTAAATCTTTTCTGAACCTTTTCAAGTTTCACAACATCTCTCCGATAGGAAGGAGACCAGAATTGCACGCAGTATTCCAACAGTGGCCTAACCAAAGTCCTGTACAGCCGCAACATGACCTTCTAACTCCTGTACTCAATACTCTGACCAATAAAGGAAAGCATACGAAACCCCTTCTTCACTATCCTATCGACCTGCGACTCCATTTTCAAGGAGCAATGAACCTGCACTCCAAGGTCTCTTTGTTCAGCAACACTCCCTAGGATCTTACCATTAAGTGTATAAGTCCTGCTAATATGTGTGTATTCATGAGCAATCATGTTGATAAACGCTTAGCATCAGATGCAATCAACCAAAATCATTGTTTCCCTTAATCCTGATATTATCAACAACTTGCTTTTATATTGTGCCTTTAATTTGGTTAAATATCTCTTAGTACTTACCAGGAGCATAATCAGACACAATTTGAGACATAGATAAGATATTATGAGTACGTTAAGAGAGGGAATTCCAGAGTTTAGGGTCTCTCCAGACACAGGGAGAATGTGTGAACTCTACACTGTCACCCAAGGCTGGAATCGAACCTGCGCCCCTGACACTCTAAGGCAGCAGTGTTAGCCAACTGTTGTAGTGATGACAATCTACAGAAGTGCAGATTTGGAAGTCTTGGTAACTTACATGGATGGAACATGTCAGTGTTCTGGAGAGGTGAGGCCATGTAGTGCTTTGAAGATGTGAGCGATAATTTAGGACATTAGATTGTGTTCAGAACTCCTGAGAAACCCGTAAAGGCCAATTGAATAAATATGTGAATTCAGAAGAATGCTTCGCTACTGGCTATCACAACATTGCAAGCACACTTGTAAAATCTGTGCTGTATTAATAGGCAACATGGTGGCCACCTGAGAGGTTGAGCATTTAATTCAGTCTGAAAAGTTACTTGAGGAATAAACATTAGCCAGGATAAAGACACTTTCCCTATTCTTCTTTGAATGCAATTCTTTCTGCTCAGTGGAGAGGGAAGTTAGTGTCTGGGTTTAACGTCCTATTTCTAAAATGACACCTCCAAATCTCCCATTCCTTGGTACTATCCTGGAGAGGGTCTGTATTTTTTGTGCTTCAGTCCTGCTATATTCAGGTCTAATCAAACCAAGACCAATTAGCTCAGTGTGGAGGTGAGACAGATTGGAGAGCCTCAAGTTCTCTGATATTCGATCTGAACTTGGGTCAAAGAAAGAAAAAGAATCCCAGGTTGTGGGGCAGGACAGAAACGCCCACTAACAGTTCTCTAACGGGTCAGGGCGAAGAAGGATTGTTGAGAAGGAATGAAAGGCCAGCATTAAGCAGAGTCAGAAGTTACAGTTATATTTGGTTTCCGGAGGTCAGCTGCTTGAACGCTGAATGCTGGTTGTTAGCCTTCACCAAAGGATTAAACTTGGTGAAATATTAGCAAATGAGCAGAATGAACTCAGAATTGGCTGTGATCCTGCTTTGACCTTTAAAACAATACTGTAAATCATTGAGAGAAGTCAAATGCCAACAATCAATATATAAATTTGCTGTCTCTGTTCTAATGATTTTGAATCCACCTGCTTTTTTTCCCCAAGAGGGAAAGGTTTTAGTATTAGAAAATGCAACATTTCTTTTTAAATCATTCAAGGGATGTGAGCATCATTGCTGGGCCAGTATTTATTGCCCATCCCTAGTTACACAAAATACCAGAAACCGGGATGGGGAGTAGACCAATCAATAAGATCACGGCTGATGAGATTGTGATTTCAAATCAGATTCCCACCTTTCCCTGATATATTTTATCCCATCACGTAACAAGTATCTGGGAGAAAGTGAGGACTGCAGATGCTGGAGGATCAGAGCTGAAGAATGTGTTGCTGGAAAAGCGCAGCAGGTCAGGCAGCATTCAAGTTTTGGCAGCTTGGATGCTGCCTGACCTCCTCCGGTTTTCCAGCAACACATTTTCCAGCACGTAACAAATATCTGTCTACCTTGGTCTCTAAAAGTATTCAGGGCCTCAGCTCCTACCACCTTTTCAGGAAGAGCATTCTAAATCTCTATTTGGGCCGAAGGGCCTGTTTCCACACTGTAAGTAATCTAATCTAAATGCACGAATGCCTATTTCCAACAGGGATCCTTAGGTCTAGATTCTTCCGAAGTGGAAACATCCTCTCTACACCTATTTTGCCAATACTTCTCAGTATTATATATTTTCAATCAAATCAGGTTTGATTCTAGCTTTGGGTGACTGTATAGAATTCACACATTCTCCCTGCATCTGTGTAGGTTTCTGCTGAGTGCTCCAGTTTCGTCCCACAGCCCAAAGATGTACAGGTTCTGTGGATTGGCTTGCCCCATAGTGACCAGGGAGGTGCAGGCCAGATGGTTTAGCCATGGTATATGGTGAGGGTGGTGGTGGGATGCTCTTTGATGGGTTGGTGCAGACGTGATAGGCTGAATGGCCTCTATCTGCACATGTAGAGCATCTAAGATTCTAAATCACCTCTTAATCTTTTAAACTCCAGCAAATGCAAACCTAGCCTGTACAATCATCCCTCATAAGATAACAAGCCATCCACTCTCGACATTAGTCTAGTAAAACTCCAACACACTTACATCCTTCCCTAATTAAGGTGACCAGTACTGTACCCCAAATGTGGTCACACCATTGCCTGAACAACGGAAGCACAACTTCCCTACTTTTGTTTCAATATTCCTTGTGATGTGATAACATTCCATTAGTTTACGTAATTAGTAATTATTTGTGGTACCTGCATGCTAACATATGATTGAAATGCAAGGATATCCAGATCCCTCTGCATCTGATAGCTCTGCATTCTCAGCATTTAGATAATATTCTTCTTTTTCATTCGTCCTGTCAAAACGGGCAAATTCACATCTTCGTACATTCTGCTCTGTTTGCTACGTCGTTACCCACTAACCTTAGCTACCAGTATTACAACTTGCATTCTTTTTTTTATCATTGTTAGTCACAAATTTGGCAACTGTTCTTTGATCTTAGTCATTTATGTAAATTGTAAATGGTGATGTCCCAGCGCTAATCCCAATGGTATGTACCTGTAGTTACTACATCTACCCAACCTAAAAAAGACAAATCTATACCTACTCTTTGCTTCCTATCAGTCAATTAATCTACTATCCATGCCAAAATGCTACCTCCTACACCATAAGCTTTGATTTTCTGCAGAAGTCTTTGATATAGCACCTTATCAAATACCTTATGGAAATATGAAATATAGCACATTTACCGGTTCCCCTTTATCCAGAGCATATGTCACCTCCTCAATGAATCCAATAACTTGGTCAAACATGATGTACCTTTCTCTTTTTTGAATAAACAAGTTATATTTGTAATCTTCCAATCTAATAGGACTATCCCTAAATCAAGGACAATCTGGAAAATAAAAGCCAATGCATCAACTATCTCATTGGTCATTTATTTAATATTAATTGTATCCTTTACAATACAGATTGATCTGAAAGACCTCTAATGCATGTGCCTTTTTCTTATTTTCCATTATTGCTTCTCTGATCCCCATTCTTTTTTTTCCCAGAAAACTCTTTCAATAGTTAGAGGAAATCTTACTATCTGCCTTTATATTTCTGGCTAGTGTTCTTTCATACTCTCCATCCATCTCAATTTTTTAATCATTCTGTATTACGCTTCTGTTCCATCAGATCTTCTGACCTGCCACCTGTCTTTACACAGTTAAATCATTTTTTTTCAGTCTAATACTTGCCTTAAACATTTTTAATTAACCACAAAGGGTGGACCCATCCCTTGGAATTTTTCTTCCTTGTTGAAATGTATTCTGAAATGTCCCCTTAAATGTCCATTGCTGCATCTCTTTTGATCTATTCTGTTATTTCACTTTTGCCAGCTTTGTTTTCAAACCCCCCCCCCCAATCTAAAAAAAGCTTTTGGAACAGCTCCTCTCTCCCTCTAACTGAGTGTAAAATTCAGTTATATTATGGTCATTGTTACCTTGGTAGCCTTCTCTCTGGTCGGTTCAAGAATGTGCAGTTCATAAAAACTATCCTGAAAACATTCTGGGAACTCCAAACCTAGGCAACATTTGCACGTCTGACTTCTGTGGTTGAAATGTAAATTAAAATCTCCTTTGATTATCTTCACACCTTTGTGATGAGCATTCACTATTTCCTGTTTCATATTCCACCTGTATGTTACTGTTGGGGGATATATACACCACAGTCCCGCAAGTATATCTCTCTAATTTTTCATTTCTGTAGAATTGTTTCCACACCTCAGTTTCCTGAACTTAGGTTCTCCTTCTCTGCTGTGGGAATACCGTCATCAACTAGCACAATCCATTCACATTCCTAAACGGCCTATATCCTTCAAGATTCAGATCCCAATCATGTTATCCTCCAAACATGTCTCTGAATTGGCGACCAGTTTATGTTTATTGATCTTTCTTTGTCATCTCAGTTCATCAGTTTCTTTTTTTTTGAATGCTACATGTATTCAGACACAGAGCCTGCAGTTTTATCCTTGAACTCTTTTTCTAAATTCTAGTCTTTCCTGTTTGCTGACTCTTAGGTTCATTCTCTCTCTCTCTCTCTGTCTTCCTGTTATGGGCTATTTATCATTTCTGTATTAGTATCTTTCTCTTTGTCCTCAACTTTCAACTTCACCTCATTTTCCCAAATTTGACTCCTTGCCCTACACTAAGAAGCATGGTCACTGTGCACGAAACTTCCATTTGTGACACAAAGGCTGAGTGAGTATATTGTATGAAATTTGGTTCAAAGTGAGAATTCAACTGGTATATCTCTAAAACTGATTTTGAAAAGGATAAAGTCAGATTCAGAAAACAATCTTCAAGTAACATAAATGGTCTAATTAAAGGAAGTAGTTAAAATATAACAAATAGGTTTCCTCCGGGTGCTCCGGTTTCCTCCCACACTCCAAAGATGGGCAGGTTAGGTGAATTGGTTATGCTAAATTGCCCGTAGAGTTAGGTGCATTAGTTAGGGGGAATGAGTCTGGGTGAGTTACTTTTTGGGGGATTGGTGTGGACTAGTTGGGCCGAAGGGCCTGTTTTCACACTGTAGGGAATCTAATCTAAAATGTAGCTGCAGATGCTAGAGATCTGAAGCAAAAACAAATTGCTGGACAAATTCAGGTCTGAATATCTGGGGAGAGATTAACATTTTTAATCCAGTGATTTTTCTTCAGAAGTTCTGAGAAGAATCAAAGTAAGTAGCTCCTTTGATTGTGGTAGTTAGAATTCAACACCTGAATTCCTTTTGTCTGTGTGAGGTGTTGATCACTACAGCTATGTCTCTGAGCAGATCCATTTAAGAAAGGGAATTTTCTCACCACAGTCTGTGTGCAGGAGACTTTATTGAAGTGAGACAAAGGCTGAGTGAGTATACTGCTGGAAGTTCAGAGCAAAATGACAATTCATTGCAGAGGGGGACAAAGGAGCGTGTTCAAGGATTTACTGCAAGAAGTTTCCAGAGCCAGCAGTGAGGGCAAGAGGATAAAAGCAGGGATTAAGAGTCCTGCAGTGGACTAGCAACAGAGTAATGCCACAAATCACAGGACCTGAGTGCAGGGAAAGTTGATTATTGGTGAGTAGGATTGGCAAATGTTTCTAATCTTTAAAATAAATGTAAGATTTTAAGTCTTGTGTTTAAATATCCAATGTTTCCTTTTCCTCCTTTGGAAAGTAGCTACTTAACGATAATACCGATACTTGTGCACTTTCATTTTATGGAAGCAAAATATCATTAATATGCAAAGAGCAGAGAGTCTGGAGTAATTAATTTATCAATTAAATCAAATATGAGAGTGATGGCCTGGCTGGGGTTGTATATGAGGAAGCTGCAGGAAGTTAGTAATTAAAGCATGGTAAAATACAGCATTCAGTTTGAGAGGAAGACTTTGATCAGAAACAAATGTGCTAAGCTTAAGTAACTATAATTAAGAAATAAGGGCAGAGCCAGGTAGAGTGGATGGGAGAGGAGTTTTAGCAACAAATACATTTAAGAATAAATGGCAGATGATTAAGAAAATAGTTCATAACTCCTTCAAAATATATCCCAATGAGAAGGAAGGATTCTAGGAAAGGGATAAGACAGGGAAGAGACTGATAGAATCAAATTGAAAAGAAACACATGATATGGCAAACATTAGTGGTAAATCAGAGGATTGGGAAACTTCTAAATACCAACAATAGATGACCAAAAAACAATCAAGAGGGAGAAGATATCCTTTTGAGGATAAACCTGCAAGTTATATCAAGAAAGACAACAAGAGCTTCTTTAGCTTCTCTCTTCCTTTTTATATATTTAAAACTAACATAGGCCCCGTTGAGAACAAGGCTAGGGAAATAATTATGGGGAACCGGAAAACAGCAGAGGGGTTGAATACGTTTTTTGAAAGTAATCTAATAGCATTCCAATATTAGTAAATAGCCAAGAGGCAAAGGAAGAGAGGAAGTAAATACAATAATTATTACTAGAGAAAAAGCGCTCATGAAAATAATAGGGCCAAATACCCATAAATCCCCTGGACCTGATGGGATGCATTCCAAGGATATTTAAAGAGAAATAGCTACAGAGATCATGGATGCACTGTTAGTAATTTAAGAATCCTCTGGTTCTGGAAAAGTTCCAGGGGATTGAAAAACCACTAAAGTAATGCTTGCCTTATAAAAATAGGAGACAAAGTAAAACAAATAAATACGGGTTAGTTGCTTAACTTTTTTGTTATTGGAAAAAGTTTTGAGACAGTTCTAAAGGGTGTAATAGCAGAAATTAATATTATGATCGAGCAGACTCAGCATGGCTTCACAAAGGGGTAATCATGTCTGGCAAATGTAAAATTGTTTGAGGAGATAATAAGCAGGATAGGTAAAAGAGAAGTGGGTGCAATACATTTGGACTTTCAGAAGGCTTTTGATAAGTTACCACATCTTAAGATAAGAACCTTTAATGTTGAGATAGTATTGATAAAGGATTGGCTCACTCACAGAAGAGAGAAAGTTGGGATAAGGTGGACATTGTTAGGGTGGTAACCTGTAAGAAGTGTAGTGCCATATGGATCAATGAATTACTGTATATTAATGACTTGGATGAGAAAAGTGTATAGAACCAAGTTTGAGGATGACACAAAAATAGGTGAGAAGGCAAGTGATGAAGATTACAGAGTCTGCAGAGGGATACAGACAGCTTAAGTGAGTGGGCAGATAAAATATGTAGAAAAATCTGCTATAATGTACTTTGACAAATAATATTCAGCTCCTCTATTCTTTAAATGGAGGAAGTTTGTTTTATTCATTCACTGGATGAGGGTGTCACCGGCTGGGTCAGCATTTATTACCCATCTCTAAGTGCCCAGAGGGCAGTTAAGAGTAAACCACAATGTTGAGTCTGAGTCATGTGTATTCCAGGCTAAGTAAAGGTGCAGTTTCCTTCCCTGAAGGATGTTAGTGAACCAGATGGGTTTTTCTGGCAATCAATGATGGTTTCATGGTCATCATTAGACTCTTAATTCCATATTTTTGTTGATTTCAAATTCCATCATCTACCATGGTAGAGTTCGAACTGGGACTCCAGAACATTACCTGGGTCTCTGGATTAACAGTTCAACAACAATATCACCAGACCATTGCCTCCCCTTGCAGAAAATTACAGCACACAGGAATTTGGGAGTACTTGTGCATACATCACAAAAAGCGAGCATAAAAGTTCAATAGAAAATAACAAAGGCAAAAAAAAATTGGCCTTTATTTTGAAGGGAATAGAGTCAAAAATATGGATGTTTTGCTACAAGTATACAATGCACTAGAGAAATCACAGGTAGAATATTGCAAACAGTTCTGAGCTCCTTACCTGAGGAAAAACATACTAACGTTAAAGGCAGTTCAGAAAATATTCACTATGCTGATTGCAGGTATGGAGGAACTGTCTTAGGAAGAAAGGTTGAGTCGGTTGGGCCTGTAATCACTGGAGTTTAGAAGAATGAGAGGCAACCTTATTGAAACGTAAAGATTGTTAGGAGACTTGACAGGGTAAATGTGGAAGCATTGTTTCCCCTTGTGAGTGTGTCTAGGACCAAAGGGCATTCTCTCAGTCAATGCAAATAGCTTCCGGTAGGTGCAGAAAAATATTTGTTTAATTCTTATAACTAAGGCTCTATTCTCCAAACAAGATACAATGCCATGTACCTGTGATGTTGTGGATCACGGAAACAGCTTAAATAAACTTAAAAAGTTCACAAGGCTGATACCTGATGTCAGAACTGTTGTATGAGGAGAGACTGGTTTGATTGGGCCTGTATACACTAAGGTTTAAAGGATTGAGTGGGAATCTGATTGAAATATATAACATTTTAGAAGAGCTGGACAGACTAGCTGATGGTAGGATGTCTTCCCTAGTTGGAGAGTCTGGAACCAAGGGTCACAGTCTCAGGATATAAGGTAGGCCATTTAGGACTGAAAGAAGGAAATATTTCTTCCTCAAAGGCTAGTGAATCTGTGGATGCCAGGTTACATAACATATTGAAGAAAGAGATCGATACATTATTAGATTTTGAAAAGCATCAAGGGGTATGGGGAGAGAACAAGAGAATGGTATTTATATAAAGGATTGGCATGATCATATTGAATGGCAGAGCTAAACGGTTGAATGGCTTAATAATCCATGGTTACAGCACAGAAGCATGCCAACAGGCTCACCATATCTGTGCCAGCTCTCTACAAGTGAAACGTGGCTTATTCCAATCTTTTGCCTTTTCCCCATTATCCTGCAAGCTCTTTTTAATCTCCAGATAATTAGTCAGTCAATTTCCATTTGAAAGTTACGATTAAAGCCCTGTCCACCATGGTTTGGATAATGCCACTTACCATGTGAAAACAAAAAAGTATTTTCTTTGTACCATCTTTATTTTTATTTCACTACACATCTTGAATCAGTGCCCTCTAGTTCTCAATTCGTCATATCCAGCCTCTCCAAGGCCAATATATCCTTCCAGAGTTGCAACACCCTAACACTGTTTAGTTGAGATTTGACCCAAGTTTCTAAACAACTGAAGCATGTTTTTTTAAAAACTGGTTCCTCTGAGAAGAATAAATTACTAGACAACTCTTGAAAGTAACTTTGTCAACAAGTTCAAAAGAAACTGGGTCTCTTTCTGGACAGTGAGGAACTAAGCTAGAAGGTAGATTGGTGTGCTCTGTCTGAAATGGGGTTAATGACACAACGTAACGCTTCAATGTTATCAAAATTTTATTTCCTAACTTAACACATGAGAAACTCAAAACAATATATAAATGCATTTACACAATAATACTTTCTCACAAACTTTTTTTTGGTATTGCAACATTTCTGTAAGAAAAATTACTAATTTATACGTCAAGCCTTTAGTCATCAAGCTTTGCCAATTATTTTCATTCACTTTAATAATGATTAATTGATATTACAGTTTAAAAAAAAAAGTTCCAGAACCATCTGTATAAAGTGCTTGGAATGAAACGGCCAAAATAGAGCTTTAAACATGACTATTAGAAAACTCTCGCGCCGATGTAGATATTCACTTTATAAGTTGGGATACAATACTTATGTAAACACTTTTTTTTAGCTGGTTACACCGGCAATCAGTAAATAAATATGTTACTTTATTAATTTTTATTTCAAAAATTACCAAGTCTCTCACACACGGATTATTAAATGTAATCTGCCCAGACTCTGGTTACATATTCTGAAAACTCCAAACTGTGGTATATTTCAATCACAACGTGAGTCGGGACAGTGTGTTGACACACATATATGTGTCAGTTATTGATTTACTTACTCAATTACTGGCCACGACTAATCAATAACTGCAAGATTGTCACATTGCTGATATTTCGTGATAACTTATGGTATTGAATACAGCCCTAGAGTTTCACAAAGTCATGTTGTAATACCAACTATATTCAAGTTTTACATTTAACCTCGAGTACTCATCAACAACTAACAGAGGCACCATTTTGTCATATGATAGTGGAATTGTTGCATTGGATTGCATTGAATGGCATGAGTTAGGTGTCCAGTTTTTCTCTTCCTTCTCCTCGAGAAGTTTCCATTCTGAACGAAGCAAACCTCCTTTTCAGTCTGAAATTCAGTTTGTCAGCTCACACACAGCTTTCCTTCACACTGTTGTCATGTAAAAATGTATTCAGGAGTGCAACATCTAAGACAGTTTCATTTCTTTGAATAGACATGTCTTTCGAGAGGTCATCGTCACTTTGGTCCTTGGCAAAATTTACAAAAACCTGCAAACAAATATATAATGAATGCTAGGGATCACAGAAGCAACAAGGACCTGCATTTACAGAGTGCCTTCAATGTAATGAAAATATCCAGCAAGGTGCTTTACAACAGAATACTAAAACAAAGTATGATATCAAGACATGCAAGGAGTTTGAACAATGAGGTTGGTTTTAAGGTGGGCAAGAGTCTTAAGAAGGATTTCTAGAGTTTAGCACCTAGACAGCAATAACATAGCCACTAATGGTGGCATGATTAAATTGGAGATAGTCGAAGGGAGCAGAGATATCTCAAGGAGTTTGAGGCTAGGGGTGGATACAGAATAGGGAGGAGAGAAGCTGGGCGAAATGAAAGCAAGGGTGAGAATTTTAAATATAATTTTAATCCCTGGCCACCAATATACGTCAGTGATGTTATGCAAGAATTGCTTTAATGTTCAATGAACGTGTCACTTACTTGGTCTAGTGTGGTTTGTGAAACAGAGTAGTCCTCAATTTGAAGTTTCTCCTTGTTGCTGGAGAGAATACTAAAGATCCTCGATAAGGAGGATTGATAGGATGGCAGCTGGTACTGCAGCATATTGCGGTGCTTCTCCTTGAGAATGCTGCCAGGAAAAGCCCGCTTGAAGAACTGCTCCACAGGACTCAGATCTGGGTTTGGACCAACTATCCTCACAATTATCGTGTAGCCATCTCCAAATCTGCCAAAATAAAAATTGACGTTAATGAATTGATTACCGTGGAGCACATCGGTTCAATTTGTACATCTGTCTGTTATAATTTACCCTTTGAACACTGACTTTTGTGAACGCTTCTGTCTGAAGCCTATGCACAAATGATGACTCTCATTAAAACAATATCATGAGGTAGTGCCCTAGCTCAGAGCCTAGCCTTAAGAACCTGGAATGCTATTGCGATCTAAGGTAAGGCCCATTGTTTGGGCAGGGAAGAGAGAGATCTTTACTACTTATCCTTGCTGTATCTGGCACAGATTTTACATTTTAATCTTGCAGTTCCAACATCCCATTGCTACCATGCTACTTGTTAGGCCGAAGGACCAGTTCCACATTGTAGGGATTCTACGATAACAGGAGAAATAAAACTGTTTTGCAGTGTGAAATGCCATTGCATGATGGTACTTTTTTTCATGAATTTTGCAACACCTCAACCACATGCAGGAATACTCGCATTTTCTTAGATGGAAAATCCTCATTAGAATTAGACTTAGAATAAGATTTTATTATCACATGTACTCAAGTATAGGGATACATGAATACAGTGAGAAGTGTACAAAGTGCCCAGTGGACTTCCCATCGAGTCCGTGCTGGCTCAACATGCCGCCACGGATGCTATCCGAGAATGGGAGGTAATTAAAAACTGAAGAGAGGAAAACAAAAGAAATGGATGGAGTGGAGGAACTCTGGCTCAGGAGCCCCACTCTGCTACCATCTTGGATACCTCATGTAATAATGTTAATAATACATCTTTTGGGATTACTTGCTGAGTCCAGTTTGTGGGACTGTCCATTTCACCGTGATGAATAAATCATGTTCCAAGTAAAATATTTTTATATATAGAGGCAATGGCATTTCACACTACAAGATACTTCTCTTTCTCCTGCTGAAAGAAAACAGAGGGTTGTAGTTGATGGAACATGTTCATCTTGGTATCCAGTTACTAGCGGCGTACTGCAAGGGTCAGTGTTTGGTCCACTGCTGTTCGTCATTTTTATAAATGACCTGGATGAGGGTTTAGACGGGTGGGTTAGTAAATTTGCGGACGACACTAAGGTCGGTGGAGTTGTGGATAGTGACGAAGAATGTAGTAGGTTGCAGAGGGACATAGATAGGATGCAGAGCTGGGCTGAGAGGTGGCAAATGGAGTTTAATGTGGACAAGTGTGAGGTGATACACTTTGGACGGAGTAATTGGAATGCAAAGTACTGGGCTAATGGTAAGATTCTTGGGAGTGCAGATGAGCAGAGAGATCTCGGTGTCAATGTACACAGATCCCTGAAAGTTGCCACCCAGATTGACAGAGTTGTTAAGAAGGCATACAGTGTTTTGGCCTTTATTAATAGAGGGATTGAGTTCCGGAACTAGGAGGTTATGATGCAGCTGTACAAAGCTCTGGTACGGCCACACTTGGAGTATTGTGTACAGTTCTGGTCACCGCATTATAAGAAGGATGTGGAAGCTTTGGAAAGGGTGCAGAGGAGATTTACTAGGATGTTGCCTGGTATGGAAGGGATGTCTTACGAGGAAAGGCTGAGGGCCTTGAGGCTGTTCTCGTTAGAGAGAAGGTGGTTGAGAGGTGACTTAATAGAGACATATAAGATAATCAGAGGGTTAGATAGGGTGAACAGGGAGAGCCTTTTTCCAAGTATGGAGACGGCAAACACGAGGGGACACAACTTTAGAGTGAGGAAAGATAGGTATAAGACAGATGTCAGAGGTAGTTTCTTTACTCAGAGAGTAGTAAGGGTATGGAATGCTTTGCCTGCAATGGTAGTAGATTCGCCAAGTTTAAGTGCATTTAAATCGTCATTGGACAGGCATACAGATGTACATGGAATAGTGTAGGTGGGATGGGCTTCAGATTAGTATGACAGGGCGGCGCAACATCGAGAGTCGAAGGGCCTGTACTGCGCTGTAATGTTCTATGTTCTATAGAATCCCTACAGTGTGGAAATAGGTCCACACCAACCCTGCGAGGAGTATCCCACCCAAACCCATTTCCCTACCCTATTATTCAACATTTCTCATGACAAATGCACCTAACCTACACATCCCCGAATACTATGGGCAAGTTAGCATGGCCAATTCACCTAGCCTGCACATCTTTGGACTGTGGGAGGAAACTGGAGCACCTGGAGGAAACCCACACAGAAACGGGGAGAATGTGCAAACTCCACAGCCAGTCGCCCGAGGCTGGAATCGAACTCAGGTCCTGGCGCTGTGAGGCAGTAGTGCTAACCACTGAGCAACTTTGCTGTCTGTTATCATTTTAAGACATCGCCATGGAAATGTTCCTTATTGGGAGACTTGGAAATGTAACCAGTGGTATTGAGTATAACTGCAAACATTTCCGTTAGCTGTTGTTGTTAAGGTGTTTGATAAATTTAATTCCTTGATGTTCCCAACAATCCAGAGGATGAAATTTACATTGGATAAAAGTATGCCCACACCATCCCTACCCTGACTAGACACATTAATGGCCAGAAACCTGGCTGCCCGTGGATGATGGTCTGTCTTTATTGGATCAGATTTTGGACTTTAGCCTGTATGTTGGAGGAAGTCCCAACCTGGAGAGCGAAATGCCAACCAATCTGATTGATTCTTGTTTCAGCAGTGCCAGAATCAAATAGTGGCCATTGCTGAAACTATGCAGAATCCAGAATAAAACAATGGATCCCAGACTTTAGGCAAGTGTGGGATTTTGGTCAGGCCAGACTGGCAGAGCACAGCAGGCAAGTGGTGCAGGGGTAAAATCAAGGTGTGATCTTTGGAGACAGATATTGCCCTTAATGAACACAGGGAACCCCAACCCATCTTTTTACCCTAAAGCTGCAGACACAATGCCCACCAGCCATAATATGACAGACAGATTGGGAACAGATGGGAAGAGAGTTGGCAGGTCAACCATTTTATTTTACAAGACCCACCGTTCCCCTACCTTCAAATAAAATGGGGATCACAAACTTCACAACCTCTAGTTCCAATGTTTAGAACTATTAAGTTAAATTTATTTTCTCATGCAAGCAAGATGATGAAAAGTCTCAGACCTATAAGTCTGTTTACCTCTCCAAAGGGTGCTGCCTAACCTGATGAATATTGACAGTATTTTCAGCTTTCCCCTACTCTGACAAGCCACCTTTACCAACTGAGAAGCAAATGATACCTTGGGTAAGCATCAGCACAAAAATGGGTTCCATCCCTGACACACAGACAGCTTTAGGGCTAATAGGTATTAGCTTCTCCTGTGTACTCTTACCTGTTTTTGAGATGCTGCACACTGCCAAGACATCGAAATTTGCCATTCACCATTATGGCCATTCGAGTACACAAAGCCTCACACTCTTCCATGCTGTAAGGGAATAAACACTAAAGGTCACAAGTTTTTCTCACTCAATGCAAATCTAAAATTTTGTACCAGGCCATCATCATAATCATTGTTTTGAAATGCAAGTCCTGAAGTGAATTCATGAATGACGCAAATTGACACTAAATCTGATGCCTGCTGAAAGTTTCCATCTGTCAGCTGGAGACTTAACTCAGTTGGACAGTATCTGGATATAAAGAAACCTGTATTTGTATTTAAAAACAAATTAACAGAGCAAGACATCTCAATAAAGGAGTGCTGTGGAGAAAAAAATGACATTGACCAGCATAAGGAAACATTTGGGCAGACTATTAAAAACTTGGTTTAAGGTTGGCAAGGTTTTAAGGAGCATCTCAAAAGAAGGAAGACAGGTAAAGATGGCACAGCTCCCAACAATGGACAGATTAAAATTATGAATGCTTACAGAGAATATCTCTACATTTGTGTATACATCTTTTATGTATTGTATTCACACACAAATATATTAACATAGAAATACTGTATCATCATCTCAGCAATTATTTGCCAAACCACATCAGTGACATTATTTTTAATGTGGGTAGGATAAGGAGGCAGGCCCAGAGATTACCTCAACAGCAACAGGATCGATCCTGTCATGTTGCTCTCTGATCCATATGCTACTCATCTGGCCAAATGAGCTCACCAGACTCCCATTTCTTTATATTCTTGAAAGCTATATTTTGCAGAGCAATTTGTAAAAAGACAAGGGGTCAACATATTCATGGCTAATGTTTCTGATCAGCTTACTTCCAATTAAATCAAACCCACTCAGCACACCCTAACATGGATCTCAAAGGAATCCACAAACTAATGGGGAAACAGCATCCATTCCAGCTGTTTATTGAGTCCCTTTGTTATTAAGTAGCCTTCCTCCATCCATCCCCCGGAAAAACAATTCAACGCTGTTGAAGAATTACACGTTAGAAAGTAAAATGCTGATTTATAAAATCAATCAGAAGTGCTTTATAGTGTTTGCTCTGAATCAATACTACTTCATTATCATAATTCAAATGCAGTGTTTCAATCTGAATAGTTAGTGTCTGACAGTGGTTCTATTTATGTTATTGTTTCATCAGTATTTTTACTAAAATTAATACTACAATAATAGGAAATAACTAGAATTCCAATTACTGACATGGCTTCACTGAGCCTGTGTTGATGCATTCGAAAGAAAGATTGATAAGCATGAGGGAGAATGGAATTGAAGGATATGCTGATAATTTAAATGAATTAACATGGGTGGAAGCCCCGTGGAGTATAAAACCAGCAGAGACCAGTTGAGCCAAATGACCTTTTCTGGGATGTAAATAAGAGAAGATACAAATGGTACTAACCATTAGCCATTACCATGTCTGCCAATTACAATGCACTCTACTAAGCAGATTATTTTGGGCAGTTCAAGCAGCTAGTCATATCTCATTCAAGCACAATTTCTTCATAGTCCTGAATAGTTCCTATTTCCATGATTAAAACTCTAGTCTCTGCTTTACCAAGCAATACATTTGATTCTTTCTGCATTAAAATATTTCTGCTGCTTGTGCCAGTATTGATAATAAACCTCTAGGAAGTATCTGAACAAGATCACTAAAGTTCTAAAAGTCTCAGTGCTCTCAGCTCTGAGTAGAGAAGTTGGCAAGTACAAAATAATTTTATTAATGCATTGCTGCCTTGGAAGATTCATGTCTTTATTTGTACGGGGCTGTGATTGCAAATCCTTAATTGTTTCATGCTAACATGAATATATATGTATATTGCTTCAAGTACAATCCAACCAGACAGTGCCACCTTTAGTTTATTGAAAACACAGTGAGATCAAAACAAAATGTCATAGTCACTGCCACTGTCATAGTCTAGCATCCTCTCTCAATGTGCAGTTTTACTGTGTATCCATAATTCATTCCTGTCTATCTCCTGGAATTTGGCCATGAGAATACGATGGACAGCCTTGGATTGATGCCAAAGTGCCCATTGCAAGAATAGGTTTGCACATCAGTGTATTCAGGACATAAGCCAAACATTTCTATTGTAACAAATTCATAGGCTATGCAAAACCTCTGGAGTTTTCCATTCACTTACCTGTGTGACGTCAAGACCACTGATCTCCCTTCTTTCACAATACTAAGAATTGTGTTCCACAGAAATCTCCGAGCTTTTGGGTCCATCCCTGTTGTGGGTTCATCCTGAAAACAGTTTGAGGAAAAAAGAGGCATGCTATTTAAAACAGTGATCAAAGCATTTGTTATCTTAATTCTAAAGGGACTGAGGATTTTTGGAAAATAATAATTCATTTATGGCTACGAATACTTAAAATATGTAAGACGGTGATTTCAGGAGATCAAATGTATGTGACATTTGGGGGACAAAGGATTTGTTTAATAAATAATTCACAGAATGTTGATGCCACTGTAGAGCAGTACGTATTGCCAATCTCTAAGAACTATGTGGCTATTTAGACAATTTAAAAGCTTGGTTAGAGTTATCCATATTGCTCTGTGTCTGAAGACACAGTAACCCATAGGCAGTATAAGGCCCAATGAGCATTCCTCTTAAGACTGAAGATGTCATAACAGGCTCAAAATGTTAACCCTGTTTTAACTCCACAAATGCTGCCAGACCTGCTGAATTTTCCAGCATTTTCTGGTTTTTATTGTCTACCATCCTTACACTAGTCAAAAGTGAGGACTGCAGATGTTGGAAACCCCAGTTTAGATCAGAGTGGTGCTGGAAAAGCGCAGCAGGTCAGGCAGCATCGTTTAGATCAGAGTGGTGCTGGAAAAGCACAGCAGGTCAGGCAGCATCCGATGAGCAGGAAAATCGACGTTTCGGGCAAAAGCCCTTCATCAGGAATGGAAGGGCTTTTGCCTGAAACGTTGGATGTTCCCTGACCTGCTGCGCTTTTCCAGCACCACTCTGATCTAAACTCTGGTTTCCAACATCTGCAGTCCTCACTTTTGACTAGTGTAAGGATGGTAGACAATAAAAACCAGAAAATGCTGGAAAACTCAGCAGGTCTGGCAGCATTTGTGGAGTTAAAACAGGGTTAACATTTTGAGCCTGTTATGACCTCTTCAGTCTTAAGAGGAATGCTCATTGGGCCAGCATTTATTGCCCATCTCTAATTACCCTTGAGAAGATGATGGTGAGATATCTTCTTGAACTACTGCAATCCATGTGATGTAGTTAGATCCACGCTTCTGATGGAGAGAGAATTCCAGGTTTTTGACCCAGCAACACTGAAGGAAAGTGATGTATTTTCAAGCTAGAATGATGAGCAACTTGCAGATATGGATGTTTCCATCTAACTGCTGTCCTTGGCCTTCTAGATATTTGTAGTCATGGGTTTAGGAGGTGATATCTAGGGAGCCTTTGTGTCTTGTAGATGGTACACATTGCTGCTGCTGAGCGTCTGGGTTGGAGTGAGTGGAATGCGGATGGTGTGCCAATCAAGTAGACCTTTCTGGATGATGATAAGCGTCCTGATTATTGTTGGAGCTGCACACAAGTATGGAGTATTCCATAACACTCCTGACTTGTGCCTTGTAAATGATGGGACGGGAACTTTGTGGAGTTGAGAGCTGAGTTACCTACTGCAGAATTCCTAGCCTCTAACCTGCTCTAGTAATTACTGTATTTATATGGTTAGTCAAGTTCAGTTTCAACAAGTGGATCATCCACTCAGCGCTTCTGGCTGAAGATTGTTGCAAATGCGTCAGCCTTTTTATCTTTTGTACTGATCTGTTGAGCTTCCCCTTCACTGATAATGGGGCTATTTGTAGAGCTTCCTCCTCCTGTGAGTTGTTTAATGTCCACCATCATTCACATTAGATTGCGGCAGGACTGCAGAGTTATAGTCATAGAGATGTACAGCACGGAAACAGACTCTTTGGTCCAAATTGTCCATGCCGACCAGATATCCTAACCGAATCTAGTCCTATTTGCCAGCACCCGGCCCATATCTCTCAAAACCCTTCCTATTCATATACCCATCCAGATGCCTTTTAAATGCTGTATTGTACCAGCCTCCACCATTTTTCCTCTCGCAGCTCATCCCATACAAGCACCATCCTCTGCATGAAAAAGTTGCCCCTTAGGTAATTTTTCCAAGTGCTTAGACAAAATCCCTTGGTTGTGCAATCATTAACTCTATTACTTGCTGCTATGCTGTATGGCATGCAAGTAGTTCTGTGTTGTAGCCTCGTCAGGTTAAGGTATGCTGGTGCTGCCCCTGGAGTGTTCTCCTGCACACTTCATTGAACCAGCGTTGATCCCCTAGCTTGATGTAATGGTAGAGTGGGGGATATGCTGGGCCATGAGGTTATGCATTGTGTTTGAGTACAATTTTGCAGCTGCTTATGACAGAATGACAGCTCAGAGACCATTCAGTCTAAGAGGCCACTTTGATGGAATGATTTAATTGATCGCACAAGAGGCCCAGTGATTCTATCTCACCTTCTTTTATTCCCAGTGAAGCACAGTGTGTTTTTTTTTCCTGCCATGTTCTTCTTTCACTCATTTGATCCAAATTCAGTGCAAGAATTTGCCAGAGTATATGCACAGCATGTTAAACACTCACCAGAAATAATACAGGAGGACCCCCAAGCAGAGCCATAGCGGTTGAGAGTTTGCGCTTGTTGCCACCGCTGTAGTTGCCAGCCCTTTTGTCTGCATATCGAATAATTCCCAGCTTTCGGATTCCCCATTCAGCAACCTAATGGAAAGGAATACTGTCAATGGTCACAAATAGAAGTGATACCATAAGAAAAGTGCAAACAGTCCCAGAGCACAATTTGCTTAAATTGCTAACTATCACTATTTGCAATCTCTGTCTTTTTTCACCCTCTTGAGTTCCAACCACACATCATTCTCAAAGACTGCTGCTTCTGCCTCCCTGACACTGCCAAACTCTACCTAAACTTCAGTCTGTCTGCTGCTGAAATCCTAGACTTTATTACCCCAGCCTTAATTTTTCCAAGGTTTGCTGGCTGGCCTCTCAACCTCTGAACTCAATAAACATCAATTAATCTAGTTCTCTGCCTTCCTATCCTATATCCCATTGATCTATCAACCCTGTCCTTGTTGACCAACACTGGCTCCCACACACCTTATGGCCTGAAATGTAAAATCTCTTCTTCATTCCTTATCTCTGTGATATTCACTAGCCCCAAAACCCAGTCCACTCCCACTCACTTTTCATCTGACTGTGACCTCTGGTCAGTCCTTTGACTCACCTCTAGATTCATCACATTCAGCTATTTAGACCACATGTTCTGGAATTACTTCTATTGCATTTCTGTGCTAAAGGCAGCTCTCTTTAAAAAATATATTCATCCCTCCCAATATCTCCTACTCTGAACTGGTATCAACTCTTTGACTACACATCTGTGAAGCATCTTTGGTTATTTTTCAACATTAAAGGCACTGTATAAATGCTCTCTGTTATCTTATGTAGCCTGTGTACATGCCAAATTGAACAACTTGCCTTTATATACCTTTAATATCATAAAACACCCTAAGATGGTATATGTGAGTGTAACCAAGCAATATTTGATACAAAGCCATGTAGAAACAATATATTCCCTTAACATAACAAAATGGCCCAAGGTGGTTTACAGAGTATTATGAACCACGATTAGACATTGTGCCACTTATTATGAAACTGGGACAGATAACCAAAAACTTGGTCAAAGGGGTCGCTGCATGTTAAAGGAAGAAAGAGAAATACAAAGTTAGTACAGTTTAAGTGACAAATTTCTAAGCTTATGACCAGCAACAGTTGAAAATACCGCCACAGGTTTGGGTGGTGAAATGATGAATACTCAAAAGGCCACAATTGAACCAGTGTGGAGTTCTGAGCTTTCTAGCTAGAATGGCCATGTAGAGATTTGAAAACTGGAATGAGGCCATGTCATAACAAAGTAAGAAGTACAGGTCATGCAGACAGTCCCTTCACTTCGAAGCATTGATCTGGGTACAGGTAGTTGATCACAAATAGGCTGAGCAGCTCTACTGTTAGACTGTATCTCCAATTTAAATTAAGTTTTGCTGTTTCTTTCTATTTGCTATCCAACTGAGAAATGTGGATGTGTGGAGTTCAGAATGTGGTTAGAACATGAAAACCACTACTCTGTGGAGTAGTTGAGGCAACCAGCCAGGATTACTTTAGGGGAAATCTAGATGGCTTCATGAGGAAAAAAGAAAGAGAAGATATGCTGATTAGATGAGATAAAGAGGAGGCTTGTGTAGAGCATAAATACAAGTCTGTACCATGACTTGTTTCCACACTGTAAAAACATTTTGTAATAGGGTTGACTCAGCCGACCTTTCTGACACCTTGAATACCCAAATGACATTTATTGCAATGAAGACTGTTTGTGCCTTTTATGCTATCCATTTTACCTTGCAAATCTCTTTCTCAGGAATTCCACGCAGGAGTCCATATAGCTCTAGATGTTCCCGGCCAGTGAGAAGCTCATTGATGGCATCAAACTGAGGACAGTAACCCATGTTCTGGTGGACTTCTTGCATGTTAGATAAAATACTGCAAGAGGAAGAACAAACCAACACATTTTAATTTAGTGAAGCATCTTTGAACTTTCAGCCACAAACCTGGATTCACTCTGGATTTTTCTTAAATTGGAAAATGTAAGATAAAACAGAACAATTCAATGGTTGCAGATTCCAAAAACAAGAGAATTAATTTCTAATCTCTTATAAAGTCAATCTTCCAAATATCAAATCTGGCTTGTAGGGAAATATTGAGAGGATAATCTTCTTCAGCAACTTCAGAACAGTTTAGAACCATGGGGATCTATTAAGGACCTTGAGGTATCACTGACACTGATGTTGTCATCTCAATTGTGTTCAAGTCTTGGCTGATCTCGCTTTATGCATATGCTGCTGCTATATGCATAATTTGAGGTGTGCTATGTAAGTAGTTTAATTACAATCCATCCATATTTCTTGTCCAATTGTAAATTAATGTTTCTATTATAATTGGAAATGCATTGCTATAAAGTCTCACTTGAGGCAAAGTTATTTCCTTAGTTTGACACAGAGTTTCAGCTTGAAATATCTTTCCAGAGACCTGCTGCATGACTGAACATTTCAAATAAATTTAATCAGGAACTATAAGTAAAAGAAGATCTATCTACATCCATCAAGATATACTGCAGGTATGCAAAACAGAGCGTACAGGATATGTGAGAACATTTTTTTCCATTTTCATTTTTGCTATTTAAGTTAGTGTCAAATGATCAACTAAAAAACTGAAGTGATAAGTTTCTTTCTTAGCAACTGTTGCATCAGTGACCTCTTCCTATACTTTCCCGTTCATGCTTAGTTCTGAATTAGTTGTCACATTCCAGAAATGTTGGGAACACAGGGTTTAGCGTGAGGAAGGAACTGAAGGAAGTCAGTATTAATAAGGAAATGGTATTGGGAAAATTGATGGGATTGAAAGCCAATAAATCCCCAGGGCCTGATAATCTACATCCCAGAGTACTTAATAAAGAGATACTGGATACATGGGGGGTCATCTTCCAAGATTCTTTAGACTCTGGAACAGTTTCTACAGATTAGAGAATAGCTAATGTAAGGCCTCTATTTAAAAAGGAAGGCAGAGAAAAAACTTTAGGAATTATAGGCCTGTCAACCTGAAATCAGAGCAAGAAAAATGCTAGAATCCATTTTTAAAGTTTAATCGCTGAACACTTGGAAAACAGTGGCAGGATTGAACAGAATCAACATAGTTTAACAAAAGGGAAACCATGCTTAATAAATCTATTGGAATTCTTCAAGGATATAATTCATAAATTTGATTGAGGGAATTAGTGGATGTGGTTTATTTGGAGCTTCAAAGGCTTTAGACAATGTCCCACATGAGGTTATTGTGCAAAGTTAAAACATATGAGATTGTGAATTGTGCACTTTTAATGAATAGAAAACTGGTTGGTAGACAAGGAACAGAAAGAATAAATGGTGTTTTTCCAAATGGCAGGCAGACACCCTGTGGGGGTATCACAGGGATTAATGCTGGACCCCAGCTATTCATTATTTACTAATGATTTACACGAGGGAGCTAAATGTAATATCTCCATATTTGCAGATGTAAATGTTGGGTGGGAGAGTGAACTGTGAGGAGGATGCAGAGATGTTTCTGTGTGATTTGGACAAGATGAGTGAGTGAGCAAATGCATGGCAGATGTAGTATAATGTAGACAAATGTGAGGTTATCCACTAAAACAGGAAGGCGTTTTATTATCTGAATGGCTATAAATTGAGAGAGGAGAATGTGCAATGAGACTTTGGTGTCCTCATACACTGGTCACTGAAGGTGCAGTAGGTAGTCAAGAAGGCAAATACTATGTTGTCCTTCATAGCAAAAGGATTTGAGTACAGGAGCAGGGATGCCTTGCTGCAATTATACACAGCCTTGGTGAGACCAGACCTGGAATACTAAATGCAATTTTAGTCTCTTTCACAAAACATCCTTTTTCAGTTGTTGATGGAGCAAAACAAATGTTTATGAGATTGATTCCTGGGATGGCAGGATTGACAAATGAGGAGAGGTTGAATCTGTTAGGATTATATTCACTGGAGTTTAGAAGAGTGAGGGAGTATCTCATAGAAACCTAATACATTCATCCCCACCCCCATCCACCCATTGTACTCTTTGCTACCGTCCCCCACACTCCTCCCCGACCTATCACCTTCATCCCCACCTCCATTCAACTACTGTACTCTATGCTACTTTCTCCCCACCCCACCTTCCTCTTATTTATCTCTCCACCCTTCAGGCACTCTGCCTGTATTCCTGATTTGCCCAAAACGTTGATTTTCCTGCTCCTTGGATGCTGTCTGAACTGCTGTGCTTTTCCAGCACCACTCTAATCCAGAATCTGGTTTCCAGAATCTGCAGTCATTGTTTTTACCCTGTTTTTACCTAATATATTCGAACAGGACTAGACAGGACAGATACAGGAAGAATATTCCTGATGACAGGAGATCACAGTCTGACAAAATGAGTTTAGGATTGAGATGAGGAGAAAATTCTTCACCCAGAGGGTGAGCCTGTGGAATTTACTATCACAGCAAGCAGGCGAGGCCAAAACATTGTACGATTTCAAGAATAAGTTTGAAAAGCACTTGGGGCTAAAGGGATCAAAAAGGTATGAGGGAGAAGTGGGAACAGGCTGTTGAGTTGGATGATCAGCCAGGATCATGAGGAATGATAGAACAGGCTCAAAAGGCTGAATGGCCTACTCCTGCTCCTATTTTCTACGATTCTATCCAAATGAAAATAAAGCTGAAAATATTTGACCACATATAGAAATGATGAACCACTCAATGTCTTACCTGTAGCCATTAAGGAAAGCTTCTCCTCCTGTCACATAACTATCTCCGGTCAACATTTTGAAGGTGGTTGTTTTCCCAGCACCATTCACCCCAAGCAGCCCAAAACACTGCAAAGGGAGAAACATCAGAATTTTATACTTTCTTCACTTCAAAAAAAAAATGACTAAAGATTGGACGAAAAGGGCACCCATTAAATAGCTCAATCACAATTCCTGACTCCTCATATATGTCAGTCTTTTAACAGAACGTTTCAAAATTTGCAGATGATTGCTTAGTTAACTTCTTGTCTCTTTCAAAGAGAAAAATAAAGGACAATGCCTTAAATATTCTGGCAAATATGTTTATAAAACTATCCCTCAAACCAAAGGCACCAAAGTGAATGATCTGTTCATCTTCATATTGGCATAGATGAGGACTTTTGTACAATTTGGCCACTATATTTCTACATCACAACAGTGACTATTGCAAAGATTTTCACTGGCCGTAAAGTGCTTTGGGACATTGTGAGGCTGGAGAAAGTCAAATAACTTCAAATCTTCTTTAAAATTAAGTCTGTTTATAATGTTTGGATCTATCATTTTCTCTGTGAAAGTATTCCTGGAGTTCATATGTAAATGTACATCAGGACACTTCCCAACTTATAATGGGGACGTTTTCCATAGAAGGTCCCTCTGTCAGTAAGATAAAACTCTGATAATTGTCATCTGTTACAAATTGTGTCAGAATAAAAATATTACCACTCAAAAGCCACTTCTGTTTCTTGTGTTAGTTTACTATATAAAGTTGGCATGTTGATGTTCCTGATTCTTTATGAAACAGTGAATCTTAATTGGAGAGTATCCTACATTGAAAGTTTTCATTAATTTTATGGGGGTTACTCTGCTCAATACTCTTGCACACTGGACTGTATGTATTAATACTTTAATTGGCTCTAGTAATGGGCTCTATTAGGTTATTAAGATCGGAAACATGCTACCTGAAAGGTGGATATAACAGGTTCTGAACGAACTTTCAAAATGACAATACAACTTGTACTTGAGGAAAAAGTAAGGTGAAAGTTCAAATGACTTTCCTTGTGATGTTGTGTTGTATGATTCTATAAATAGCATCTTTAAATCCTCCTTACCTCTCCTGGTGGAATTCCAACACAGAGTCTGTCCACTGCAGGGTTCCTTTTCATCCTGTAAATCTGTAACAGAAGCATGTATATTAATGTGGCACAACACATCACACAAAAGCAGCAATAGGGAGTTAGCCCAGTGTTACTTCACTCATCAAAATTACTTTTTAGAACTCACCTTTGTCAGGCTTTTCAGTTCCAGGATGTCATTTTGACATCCACCACTCAGGACCCTCTGCCTTTCCTTGGCCACATCCTCGTCTTCATCAGTTAGAACTGGAAGTTTTACAGATGTGGGCCTGAACAGAGGACATAAGTATACATTAACCTTCTCGTGTGTGCATTAATACCATGCTCAACAAAGTATGTCAGTCATTTTTTTAATTGAATAGGAATATTGAAAAAAATGTTCTTCATGTCCTGTTACTTTTGGCTGCTCACATTTGTGCATCGAAAAAGTCTCTAAACGTAGAACAAATGCTTTTAGATATTCTGGTGTTGAATGGTTTCTATTTTCCAACAAAACAGTCCACACTTGAACATTAATTTACCAGGTGCAAGGTATTGTATAATAAGGCACTACATGAATTCAGAGATTAATATGCTACAACATTAGAGTAACTCAGATCCAAAAAGTTAATTAACAATAAAAGTAACTATTCCTACTTTAATGTAATAGCTTATTGAGCAGCTCTGAAAGAGGCAATACTGTGCTGTGTCTTTGTAACATATGAAGAATTACACTGAACTTTACAGCACAGACACAAATTATTTGACCCAATGTTGGTGTTTATGCTTTATACATGCCTCTTCCCACCTTTCTTTGATGAACGCTATTACATTCAATATCTTTACCTTGGTTTTATAAAGAATCTGTACTGAATCAGAACAGTGATGAAAAAGAAAACCACTCCTTCCACAGCCATAGCAAACAGGTTCCTTCCTACTAGATCCCAGGAAAGCGGGGAGACAAAACGATTCTCGCCTACAGGAAGAGAGAGAGAGAGACCCCATGAAGTGCACTCCAAAACCATGACAATGCATACTTTCACTTTCTGTAGCTTAGTTTACTTAGGCCACACCCTCTCTTAATCAGTCGAACACAACGAACAGATGCACATAATTACATTACATTACATTACAGCGTGGAAACAGGCCCTTCGGCCTAACAAGTCCACACCAACCCGCCGAAGCGCAACCCACCCATGCCCCTGCATTTACCCCTTACCTAACACTACGGGCAATTTAGCATGGCCAATTCACCTGACCTGCACATCTTTGGACTGTGGGAGGAAACCGGAGCACCCGGAGGAAACCCACGCAGACACGGGGAGAACGTGCAAACTCCACACAGTCAGTCGCCTGAGGCGGGAATTGAACCCGGGTCTCAGGTGCTGTGAGGCAGCAGTGCTAACCACTGTGCCACCGTGCCGCCCACAATCAAGCACTAAACAAATAAACACGACAGTGGAAGCAAATCATACTAAGGCAAAAGCCTCTCCTGGTTCAGTGGGCCATCCAACACAAATCAGAGAAAAATAAGGAAAGAAGGTAGGGCGACACCCCCTCACTACAACTACTTCATTTTAATGGGAATTCTTGGATTGTGCTTGCTAGAAGTGTACATTCTCACTCTACAAATACAGGGAACCTTGGATCTGATGTGAATTGGGAAGCCTCAGCAACATGCAAAGAATGGTGGAAATCCAGTGTAATAAGACATTGCCCTTTTTTCTCTTCGTGACACCAATGTAATGCCAATTTACCGAGTGCAGCGAAAAGCTAAATCTCTTCAAACTCTTAGTACATCTCATCAGTTCTCAGCAGTTCAAAAAAAAAAGTTATTCTGAATTTCAGTCACTACAGATCTCAAAAGAATACTCCCTGTTGAGGTTTGGGTGAAAGCTTGTCAGAGTCATTGATGGTATGACCAAAGTGCAGATGTTTTGCTTTCTGCTTTGGTTTAGGTCGCACACGCACAAATCCTACCCAAAACTAAACAGCTGGGCTTGACAGATCTTAAACTCACAACTTGTGATCCACGAATTAGAGCCAAATTAAATATCAAGTTTACAACATTTCCTACTGCAATAAGGTTAATTGGGTACCATTTACTCTAGTTCACATCACTTTAGATGAATGTTGCATTCTGTAACATAAACAATCTGGTCTTCAATACTAGACCAAAACTGAAAATGGGTACATTAGTGCAAAGACAACAACGCAAAGATTTTCTCAAAATGAAATGGACTTGGAATTCAGAAGACAAGCCAATAATTATTACACACCAAATCGTTCTAAGGCATCTGCCATGGCCTGATTTTTCACCATGTCAATCAACCCACGGCCCAAACAGAAGTGGGGAAAGATGAGGAACACAGATTTCAGGACTTCGTTAATGCTATTCAGTTTCTGCAATAAAACAAGAAAGAACTGGTTTACAGATTTGAAGAAATGCTGAACAAAAGTTTGATTTCAGTGTCAGTAATTATCATTGCCACATTAGTTTGCTATGCCAGAACATAGCAACATGGGAACAGAAAGAGGTCAGCCTGCTCTTTAAGAGTATTTTGTCTTTCAGTAAGGTCATGGCTGATCTGTGATCTAACTGTGTATTTATTCCTCCCATATCCTTTAAAACCTTTAGGTAATAAAAGTCCATCTATCTCAAATTTAAATCTAAAATTATGTCATATCAACTTTGATTTGTGCAAGTAATTCCAAACTTGTGTCACTTGTTCTATGTAGATATGTTTCCTAATTTCACTCCTGAAAACCTCTGACTATTTTTTGACTGTGATCTCTAATCATAAATGTCCCACTTCACAGAAACTGATTTTCTATCTCCTTGTCAGTTCTTTGTAATATACTAAACCTTTGACTAAGTCACTCCTTAATATTTGAAATCACAGGAAATACAATACCAGATTGTTTAATCCCTCAGAGTATAACCTCTGGACTCTAAGTATCATTGTAATAAATCGACACTGTACTTCCTCAAAGCCAGTGTCTCAGAAATTTCAACTGAAGGACTTTTTCCTACAGACAGACAAAACCATCATACACTTATCAGATCTCCTTAAACGCAAAGCAATGTTTCAGTCAATCAGATTCAAAGCAATGATCTTGAATTGTTAGGAAATTACTGGAATTGAAAGAGTGACACTTGTAACTTTCAGATTGAACAGCAACAGAATCAAACAGCACTTGCTTGTATCCAATGTGTGTATGACCATGGACTAGTTTTTGTTCAATGAAAAATACCAGGCTCAAATACAAGCTTTAGACTGCCATCTGTATGGTTCTATCCATAACTGCTGCTCTTGGAGGTGAAAAGTTAGAAAGTTCAACAGCATAACGGTTATCACTCTGGACTTTGAATCCAGTGATCCCGAGTTTGTTTTGTCCCGGTTGTTATTACATTTGTTAAATTTAAGACGGCTGAGTGGAAGACACCTACAGGTGAATTGGAACTGCAGCACTTTTTGGCAGAGGAGACATAATGGGCTGAATGGCTTACTTCTACTTCTACATCCTATGATATTATGAAGTGGACTTGGCCACCTCTGACCTTGACTACTCCCTCCTGCAGTCTTCACAACCACTGCCACAAACCGCAACAGACTAATTTCAATATTGCTCCCTCAATAATCTGTTAAACCAACTACAAGCTCCACAGATTTTGAATAGAGAATTATCTTATGAATTTCTACCCTATTTCTTTTAAGGAAATAAGATTGTCTCAGAGGGTATTGGATCTGTGGATATTTTTCCACACAGGGCTGCATGGGCTGGATTGTTAAACATGTTCAAGGCTGAGATAGATATTTTTAATCAGTCAGAGAACAAGGCAGGAAAGTGAAGTCATAGAGTACAGCGAGGAAATAGACCCTTTGGCCCAACCAGTCCATGCCAACCATAATCCCAAAATAACCTAGTCCCACCTATCTGCGGTTGGTCCATATTCCTCCAAACATTTCTTATTCATGTTCTTACCTAAATGCCTTTTAAATGTTGTAGCTGTACCTAACCCCACCACTTCCTCTCAAAATTCATTCCGCACATGAATCATACTGTGTTCAAAACGTTGGCCCTCATATCCTTTTTAAATCTTTCTCCTCTCACCTTAGAAGTATGCCCCCTAGTCTTACAATGCCCTACCCTTAATGATGATCATATTATTTTGATCAAAATGAAAGGTGTAGCAGGCTCAATAGACCAATTGGCCTACTTCTACTCCTATGTCATGTAGTCTTCTCAATACACATGCAACAGACCTCAGTAATAATACATTATCACACCTATAAAGTGCTAATGTATTATATTACCCTCGATACATGCAACACTTGTTCATGCCATTTCTCATTCAGGATAGAATTGACATTACATCCACAAATTCTCAAATGGCAATTTATCTAATTGTACTTAGCCAAATCTGACATCAGTTTTTTCAATCGTTAAATTGCACATGACTGTCAATGCTTATATTTTCTCTGATCATCTCAAGCAACTCTCTTCTTAAGAGTAAGCATTCAGGCAGCATCTTGGCAAGGTCCCATTTTGTAATTGATTCACAGCTCGATTTTATGAACTTACATTGTTGCTAAACAGCTCCAATACGAAAGTTGCCACACTGCCATTAATACCAATGAACAAATTAACGCTGGTTAGTATCACATAGGCAGTGCTGGGGATCCTGAACACAAATGATGCTGGGTACATCAAAGGTGTGATGGACCATCTGGAAGGAGAAAGAGGCTTTAGTTACAAGCACAGTAGTTACATGATCAATAAAGTGAACCATATCATCTTGGCTTTACTAATTCCTCAGGTGGTGGGTTCAATCCTCTATCCAAAGACTCAAACACAAAACCTAGGATATGTTGAGGAAAGCACATGATTGCAGTCATCCTTGTTCAAGTGGATGCAAAAGATCTCACAGTATAATTAGAAGAAGAGCAGTGAGTTCTTTGGTTTCCAGACCAACATTTATTTCTTTTAATTCTGTTTCTGGGTTTTACTGTGGACAAGGTGGTTCCCCCATTTGGCTGCATTGCAATAAATTCTATGCTATGATTCAAGCTGAGAACCTGAGTGGTGCTGTATTTGTGTTCATTTCCATCAAATAGCACTGGGAACTACTTACTGCTGTCTGAAAGTTAGACATAACCTCGATGGCTGATGAAACATTGAAGAAGCAGCAACTTTTTAAATTTATAAATATTTATGATTTCCCCTGATTACATGTCCTATGTTGTCATTGTTCCTATTACCGAATTTGAAATCCAAGAGATAGCATGCAGAGAATAGAGTTTGTCAGCAAAGGGCTGAAATGGAGCTGTGAAATCCCTACACAGCAGCTGTCACAAAAATGGTGATGAGATGAAGCAAAGCGGTGTTCCTTGGGGATAGTTTTATATATACATTAATGATCTGGCTGTGGTGCTTTGCTCAGAGGTGTTTTTCCATACTCAGTTCAGACATAACTCCCAGAGAAACAGTAGCACCAATGGAATCTATTGGACCTGCTGGATCCTGGTGCTAATGGAGTATAAGCTCAATGTCCTTCTCCAAACAGATCAACCACTGAGATTGACCAATAAAGAGAAGTGTCACTTTGAAGCTTTACAGCCATTTTGTTCCATCCTGCCAATAGAAAAGCACTACAGACAAGCACAATAACAAACAAAGTATGGACTTACCCATAGAGGAAGAGAAGCAGAGCCAGCACGGGCAGATTCGAGGAAGACACATATGATTTTTGTTGGAAACAGATAAATATAATAATGACCAGAGTGGCAGGAACCACATAGTTGCACTGTAAGGAAACAAAATAAAATTGAGGTCTACTCTCAACTATCAGCAAAGTAATGGAAGAAGTCAGCAACAGTACTGTCAAATGACACACAGCGGTTTGGATTTCGTCAGACCACTGGTCTCCTAACTTCATTATAGCCTTGGTCTAAACATGGACTAAAGAGCTAAATTCACAAGGGAACATGAGTGTGACCGTCCTATTATGGGACAGTATTTGACTATGTCATCAAAAATCCTCTGCAAAATTAAAGTTGAGAATCGGGGAAAGCTCTGAGTTGGCTGGATTCATACTTGGCACAAAGGGAGCTAGGCAAAAGTGAGGACTGCAGATGCTAGAGATCAGAGTCAAGATTAGAGTGGTGCAGGAAAAGCTAAGCAGGTCAGGCAGCATTCGAGGAACAGAAAATCGACATTTCGGGCAGGAGCCCTTCATCAGGAATGAGGCTAGTTGTGCTTGGTAAAGGCTAATCATCTTAGTGCCAGGACATCTCTGCAGGAGGTGTCTACTGCCATATAAAAACACTACAAGAAATCATCTGAAACTTTGGGCTGGGGACTTGTTGGAGTAACATTCCTGTACTGAATCAATCTCCTCTTGAGAAGATGACAACAAGTAGGCCCAAGATCAACAATCTCAATTACACCTCTGAGCCATGGCACAGTCAAATCTAATTTATCTCAGATATTGTTGAAGGATGCAGAGTCTGTGACACTCAGCTCAGAATCACCTCAACTTCTTTATAAATGTCCAATTGAAAATGCTCTGAAAGCCAGAAATGAATCCAGAAATGAAGAATAATAGCTCCCAAGAACCTCAAAATGCTTCAAATTTAGGAGAAAGAATTCCTTTCACCAGTACATGTGCTAAACTGTATATTTACTCTGCTAATCAAAATATAAACTTTTTCCAAAATAACATGGTCAGCACTTGCTGAAAACTTCAAAAGTGGAAAATATTCACAAGTGTGTTGTCTTAGTTCCTGATCTAACATAGTAGTCTGTAGATTGTGATTCGACGTTACTTGATTCCCAACACTAGAGGACACCAGTGTGCTGTAGAAATGTGTCAGCACAGCAGTAAGCACTGCAGAGGCATGAAGCAAAATGCAAAAGACAGTGTTAACCTGAGGGCAATTGGCACTTGAACTAGAGGGGTTGCAAGACAAAGGTTTGGTTGGTGGCTTTCCCTTACTTCTGAAATGTTTAAGCTGCTTTCACCAAGCATGGGAAAATAAATCATAGTTCATTCATCAGGATAGATAATATATGCTACCTGAGTACCACAATATTTCAATTAGTGGATTAACTATTCATATCCATAATACGAATGAGAATAATTTTATTCATTGAGATGCCTGTACGAAACAAGCTGCCACAGCAAGTGCTGGAGACTGGTACAATTACAATATTTAAAAGGCATCTGGATGGGTACATGGATAGGAAAGATTTAGAACAATATAAGCCAAATACTGGCAAATGGGACTAGATTAATTTAGGATATCTGGTCGACAAGAATTGGACCAAAGGGTCTGTTTCCATATTGTGCAACTATGACAGCCTGTATGACTATATTTCTACAGAACATTAACTTCTTTGTGTCTATTCATTCATGGGATGAGGACTGCGCTGACTGGGCCTGCATTTATTGCCCATCCCTAAGTTCCCAGAAGGCAAACGTGAATCAACTACGTTACTGAGGGTTTGGAGTCACACGTATGCCAGATCAATAAGGATGGCAGCTTTCCTTCCCTCAAAACCCATTAGTACACCAGATGTGTTTTTTCTGACAATCAGCAATGTTTTCCTGTCCATCATTAAACTCTTAATTCCAGATTTTTCCAAAAATTAAATTGGAATTCTGCCATCTGACATGGCAAAATTCAAACACAGATCCCCAGAACATTATGAAAACAGAAATTGCTGATGAAACCTAGCAGGTCTGACAGCATGTGGGCAGAAAGCAGTTAATGTTTTGAGTCTGGTGACTCTTCATCAGAACATTACCTAGGTCTCTGGAGTAACTGTCTAGTGATATACCACTAGGCCATCATCTCCCAGGGAAGCGACAATTATAATGTGGGCACAAGACATTCACCGGCACTGTATCCTCACAGAATCATACAGTGCAAAATCAGACCACTCAGCCAATCATGCCGGAACTAACCCATTGTAATAATGTAACTCATAGTATCTGATGAGCAGAAAGAGTGGCCCCTCTGCTCCTGCAAGGTTTCTCTTTTCAAGTATATGCCCGATTGCAGCTGCACTACATTTTTTGGTCAGAAATATTTAAAAGTGTTTTATGAGCACGCTCCCTACTCACCATGTCCCACACATAGTTAGCTAGCCAGTAGATGGCTGGTTTCACTCCGCTGATGAACTGCATATGCTTGGCTTTGGTGACCCGCTCCTGAATCAGGAAAACAACAAAACTTGCCGGCACGAAGGACATGGCAAAGATCACACAGATAGAAACGAGAACATCCACGGAAGTGGTCATCCTGTAATACACAACCAGAATGGTCAAATCAGATGATCAAATGGTTCTGTTCAAGGAGTAGAGAGCATTGCCTGAGTCTGTTGGAGTGGGACAGCAGGGTTGGTCTGGATGGCTGGACATCCTGTCCCAACCATCGAAAAGAGGGGCAGGAAACATGCCTGATGTGGACAGACCTGCAGCCGTGCCTACCATAACAAGCTGGAGGTGGGATTTTCGCCTACCTCAGCATTGCTCACTAAGCTGATTGACTAGTGGCTCTGTTGTCCCAGCAAAGGGAATTGTGACCACAGTCATGACTGTAGACTGGACTAGATTCTAAACGTGAAGGATTCAAGGTAAAAAAAATAAATCTGGGTGTCTGACAGCCAGAGGCAGCAAGTGTGAGGTCCCAAGCCCGTGGAAGGGTGCTGGGGAGTTTGGTGAGGTTAGGAGCTTGGTAAGCAGGTGTGCCTTTCAAAGGCAAGGGGAATTGGAGTGGAAATCTGGAGAGCGCAGTTCTTGTGGGAGACCTCCATAAGGAGAGGGTGCCAGTGTCTAAGTTGCCACAGCCTCCCCTTTTGTTCCTGAGGCCTGAGCACATCAACAGTACATGGCCTCACCTTCATCCCCAATCCCAGCTCACCAGCCTCCAAACTGCAACCAGAGAAAAATCAGCTCTTAAGTCACCATGTATTAGGATTGGAAAGGTTCAACTGGTGGGCTTTATGCTGCAAACTTGCCAGCAACAGCCTGTAAAACTCTGCTCACAGTTATAATGCAGTTCATAGTACCTCACAACTGATGAGTGGAAAGAGTGGTTCCTCTGCTCCATTTTAACGCTTAACTCTGTAACTGTTCATACTCTGTGGTATTGAGATTCCACTACTTAATTAGGAATGTCAGCAAACGTTCCTGCCTAATTTGAAAGGCACACCTCATCTTGATAAATAGCCAGTGTAATATACAATTAAAGGTCAGCACTGTGGGACACATTATGTCCCCCAGCCATGACAACTTCGACAAATATTTAATCAAAGATTTTAACAACTTTCAAACACAAAACTCACTATCCGTGAGTCCTTGCAAACAATGACACTGCTTTATTATTCTCGTGGCTTCAAGTCTATCATTTTGTTTTGGATTTGATTTCCATCTTTCAGTAAATTCTATCCTCACAAAGCAGACAGAAACCCATGCAGACTGGGTTCCCAAGGGTATCTGCACAAATTCTATTGAATGCAGATGGCATGGGCAGATATCTCATTTTACCCCACTGTTGGATCACAGATTCTACAGATTCAACTGGGATTCATTTCACTGTGTTGCAGCCAGCAGGAAAATAGACCAGTTTGAGCAGAATCTGCAGAGAGGGAGTTGGACGGCCCAGCAGGATCGCTTATTATTGTTTTGCCACTGAACTGGGAATGGGTCTGGCACTTGAAATTGTCAGCAATATTTCCTCTCATTGCCAGCTCTAAGATCTTGCTTGAACTGCATTTCAGAAGTTGCAATCCAGCTCCATCAACCCGCAAGGTCCCATGGTTCGAACCAACCATCAATTTAGAAAGGGTCAAAATCTTCCTGCTGAGCAGCAGTGTGGACCAACCATCATCATGTAACTGCAATGGTTCAAGGAGGCAGCGGGGATGGGAATTGAGTGTTGCTGTCTGACAATGCCCACAATGGATAAAAACAAATGCACATCATTGGAAATCACATGGAGTTTTTATTGAAAGCAAATGAATAGCACATCTTAAAATTAATTGTTGCTCAAGAAAAAGTGAAAGAAATCATTGCAATTTTTTATTTGTAGGTTGTAATGTATCATAAAATAATTTACGGTGAGGGACACACAAAGTTGATACTTACAGAGCCACCTCAGAGATCTGCTCTTTGGTCAGATTGAGGGGATGATTGATGGCGGTGATTCCGTATGCACTGGGATCTTCACCTTCCCCTAACCGAGTACGGAGAATAGCATTGTTCATGACATTCAGGAAGGCTCCAATGGCATGCCAACCTTTGTTGTTAAACCAAATCTAAATTACAAAACCAAGTGTCAGTGTGAAACATTACCATTAATGACATGGATTTGCTATAAATGCAATATAAGTGGACCCTTTACTTTGGATTTTACAATGCTCGAAACTCAGAGTCCTAAAAGTTTAAGACTTACCTTTACATTATCTTTCGTGTCTAATCCTGACATAAATTTCAAGAGCCGGCTCATAAAGCGGTCAGAAGCACTACCCTGGAAGATGAAAAGTTTGCTTATCAGTGGGAGACAGACGTAAATGGCTGCTCATATCCAGAGTGACACATTAGAGACAATGCAAACGTCATGTAACCATATCAGTAACAGCAGCTCTGAGCAAAACTATTTACAATAGAGATTTGAATGGCATTAAGGATCCCAGATGCAAAAGCTGATCAGCATCTGGTTCTGAAAATACTCCTGTTTCTATAACTAAGTATTTGATAAGGTTTATCATCCAATAACCTTCCCTTTTTATTTTTAACACTTCTGGTAATAACAGTTTAGCCACAGGAGGTAGCATTGACACAATCACATCTTTTTAATTCCCCAATTGTATAAATTTAGTGGCGTTGTACTATGCATTTGCCATATATCTTTTCTTGATTTCACTTGTTAATAGCACATTGGTGTCACTAACAGTGCTTGATTTAATGCCCATCCTTAATTACACTTGAATGATGGTGAGTCATTTTCTTAAACCACGACAATCCTGTGATATACTAAACAACAGAGTTCCAGGAATTCAATACAGTGATAGTAAAAGAATGGTGATGTAGTTCGAAGTGAACATGATTTGCAACTTGGAGGGAAAGTTGCAGGTAGTGGTGTTCCATCTGTAGCTTTTCTCCTACTGGGTAGTAGAGGTTGTCAGTTAGAAAAATGCTCTTGCAGGAAACATGTCTAGGGGCAGTGATATTTTGATGTTAAACAAAGTAAGCCAAGCAGTTATTTTTAATTTAATTCAGAATTGGTGCATCAATCATAAAGTTGAAATTTTGACCATCCTTTGATGTCTTGAGATGGGAGTGTTGAGCATTCTTGAACTTTTTCAAATGACAGTCTGCTGAAATGAACTAGGAGAAAGTGAGGACTGCAGATGCTGGAGATCAGAGCTTAAAATTGTGTTGCTGGAAAGCGCAGCAGGTCAGGCAGCATCAAAGGAGAAGGAGAATCGACGTTTCGGGCATTGGCAAAGACCAATTGTCGTTGCCCAACCCTCATTTCCCTGAGATGTGATGCAAAGGATAGCTTACTTGGCCATTTCAGCAGACTGATGCTGCCTGACCTGCTGCGCTTTTCTAGCAACACATTTTAAAGTCTGCTGAAATGGCCAAGTAAGCTATCCTTTGCATCACATCTCAGGGAAATGAGGGTTGGGCAACGACAATTGGTCTTGCCAATGATGCCTACAGCCCAAGAATGAATAGAAGTGTTGCATTTGGCCCACGTAGTTTGTGCAATTGAGGTGAACTGTACAACAGTAATAGGGATGCCACACACTTCAGCTCTCCTCTCTGTTCCTAACCAAGAGTCTGTAGCGTGGAAAGAGGCAGAGAGAGAGATGATGCTACAGTGACTTTGAGCTGGGGTGGGGAGAAACTCAGATAGTATCTGATATCCTTTCGATTTTCTAAAGGACTTTCCAGGAACTAAGGTAGCCTAGATGTATGTTTCAAAGGACTAAAAACCAGGTAAAATTTACCTCAGAATTACATTAATGTTTGTAAAACTGGATTATGCTGATCAAACACTTTTGATTTGCTGTTTATTTTTATCCAAACTGTACAAAACTATATCACAAAACTCAAACTTCCAGTGCTGACCTGTGTCAATGCAAGTGCCTTTTTTAAATGGAGTATGGCTTGAGTGACTTCTTCCTGTGGTGGAAGCAACGGAGAGCTTTCTCCCCCAAGTGAAAATCCTCCATACCTAGAGAACAAGAAAAAAAAAATCACTGACTGGTTCTTTTCTTGTAATTACAGAAATGATTTTGTTATAAAAGGCTATAGGATCACCATGCTACATGGCACACTATGATTTTGAAGTGTCATTAGCTGACACTCTGGGGAGACATTAATATAGTGGTAATCTCACTGGATTAAAAGTCCTGAAACTCTGGGGACCTGGGCTCAAATCTCACCACATCAGCTGGTGACTTTTAATTACCGCCTTAAACATTCAACAGCAGTTGGAAATGGAGAACAATTCCTGACCTTACCAATGCTGTCCACATCCCATGAAAGGATCAAAAACAAACTTTCCCAATAACCTTGTACTCAGGTAATTCTGATGGTAGCGCAGAGTAGTTTCACCCAATCCTCTGTTAGCACCATTTATTTTAATTTTATTGACTGAGGCTTTCATTATTTCTGAATTTCAACTACTCAAATCTAAATTATTGCTTTTTTATCTGAAGTATTTCATAAAACATTTTACAGGAGTGATGCATCAGATCTGCACATTTTGATATAACTGTTCTTGCACTGAATTGAGAATTATAATACTTAAGTACTTTCACGGACATCCTGTCTGATGGCTTTTTGCGCAGCCTGGTTTTATGAGGATTAAAGTCAAGGCACACAAGAACACATTCATGTTAGTTTAATTATGAACCAACCATGTGGGATGGTAAAAGTATAAATTGATTTAATCATACAAAATTAAAGCTAGGACACACAGTAGATCAGTGTGTAAGATTCACATTCAGTATTTTGTAATCACAGCTGCCTTTCATCTGCACAGTGTGAGCATCTGTACAATACTATTGCTCTTTGATTGGTTTTAACTCACAAAAAGAAGTGGACCCTCCTCCCTCACAGAATGAAACACTGACCTCATCCATCCTGGGTGTGGTGGCAGTCTTTTCATCTCCATTGCACACTTGTTATTTGGATCATGATGGATGGAAACAGCAGTTGTGATTGTTACAGGGTGAATCACAGACTGAGCTTTTCAGTCTAGGTGACCACTCTACTCCCCCAACACCACTCTCTCCCTTCATCGTCCCTTCTTCATTGCCCTCAATATCAACTTTACCACCAAACCCATTTATTTAACTGGTTGTCTCCACACTTTACTCTCTGAGCCCCCCTGAGCACGATGATATCGAGTCATCCTGCCTAATATAGTTGTGCACAGTCCTGCCATTGATGGTCAATTGATGGGCGGCACGGTGGCACAGTGGTTAGCACTGCTGCCTCACAGCGCCAGAGACCCGGGTTCAATTCCCGACTCAGGCGACTGACTGTGTGGAGTTTGCACATTCTCCCCGTGTCCGCGTGGGTTTCCTCCGGGTGCTCCGGTTTCCTCCCACAGTCCAAAGATCTGCAGGTCAGGTGAATTGGCCATGCTAAATTACCTGTAGTGTTAGGTGTAGGGGAATGGGGGGGTTGCGCTTCGGCAGGTCGGTGTGGACTTGTTGGGCCGAAGGGCCTGATTCCACACTAAGTAATCTAATCTAAAGATTATTCTGTAAATTTTGAAAAGACTACCAGTCGAGAAGCAGAACAATGTTAACAACTTATTAACGTACCTGAATTCATTCACCCACATTTTGTTCTTTAAACTGTTGAAATAAACCAAAAAACAGAGCTGAAACATTTGACAGATGAAGTCAAACATAAATTAAATGAGTAATGCTCCCGACTGGAAACCCAGTTCCGTTTTCTTTATGCTTTATCTTGTGTAACTCTTTCCAATTATATTATGCACGTGACAATAATCCAATCTTGAATGATTTTCAGATTACCTTCTCCCAATGATTTGAGCATAGGTTTTCACAAGGTAATCGGACACATTTCTGCCGGACAGGTTCTGGAGGATGTCTGTGGAATTCAGTTTAATCTATAAAGGAGGAAGAAAAATTAGTTATCTTTCCAAAAATGCAGACTCTATACCTTTCCTTTTTAGATTGTTGCATTTTATTTTAAATATAACCAAAGCCTCGATGCCAACATTAAAACCATTTGTTAAGATGGTGGTGTAGTGGTAATGTTAATGAAATAAACATCCAGAGTCCTAGGATTTACGTACTATAGACATGAACTCAAATCCCACCATGCAACGTAAAGCTGGCGGAATTGGAATTAGAATGTTTCAGTAATGGTGACCATCAGACCATTGTCGGTTGTCTCAAAAGCCTCATATGGTTCACAGTTGTCCTTCAAAGAAGGAAATCTCTGTCCTTACTTGACCCTGCCTAGATGTCTCTTCAGAGCCATTACAATGAGGATGACACTGAATGGCTCTTTGAAATGGTCTATCAAGCCAGTATATTCAAGGACAATCAGGAATGGGCAACAAATGCTTGTCTTGTAAGTGATGCCCATATCCCAAGAATGAATGAAAACCAAAAATGTACAAAAACAAAGTCTAGCATTTATATAGCACCTTTCTCAACCAGTGGAGATGTTTCACAGCGACTAAAATCTTTTTAAAAAATATAGTCACTGATGTGCATGGAATGGCTTTATGCACAGCAAGCCCCTACAAACAGTAATGTAGTAAGGACCAGATAATCTGTTTCCTTGATGTGAGAGATATTGATTTAGGGAGAAATATTGTCCACATCACTATGGGATAATTCCATTGTTCTTCTTTGAAATAGTGCCATGAGATGTTTTACGTTAATCTGGGATAGCAATCCGGCCTCAGGTTAACATTTCATTCAATAGACAGCATTACTAACAGTACTGTAATTTTTATCCATCCTTGTCGACTGGAATTACGTAAAAACAACATATAGGTGAATATTCACATTGGTATAAATCACAGGTATGACGTTTGCATGAGCACATCAGTGCATCAGATGTTTTGGCTGTTATGGACCAGACCAAACCCTCTCAAAATATATCAAGAAGAGAGCTTAGATCCTAACTTAAGTGTAAGGCGTTGCACTCCAGATGCAATTTGACTGGTCAAACTACTCGATTATAAGCAAAACATATTTTATTTTTACACTACAATTAAAATACGGACAAAATAAAAATAAAATTGATCTAACTATAGCTCTATTGAACTGCTTAACAAAATTATATATATGTATATATTTATATAAACTACTACTAATTAACTGTTCCAGTATGGTATCCATAAACACACGCTTGGCAAATGCAAATTCAGTCAAACAGATGGTCTCACATGTAATTCTAGCAGCAGGAGAGCCCCAGCTTTTAGCTGTAACAGAGAGAGGATTAAGAGCTTCCACATACAGCTTCAAGACCCCAGCAACTATAGAAAGCTAAAACTAAAAATTCTGTTTCTGTGGGAGCTTGACCCCACCCATTCAGGCTTCTTCTATTGTTTTAACTTTAAAAAAAAACCCAAGGTCTCACAACTGTTTACTTTATTGACTTTGAGCAGATCACTCGACACCTCTGTCTCAATCTTTCTTTATAAGACAAACCAGGACAAAATACACCTCTTAAGGTCAATGAATCGTAACATGGCACAATTGATGCAAAATATTTCAGATTCCTTAATCAGCACATGTGAAACAGCAAGATTGTGTGTTTTGTAGTGACAGACATTTCTCATTAAAATGCTGTTTTCCTTTTCATTAATGTCACTTGAAATAACTCCACAGAAACTGGTATCCTGTCACCATGACACCCTTTATTTATATATGTAGAGTCCTTGGCACTGATTCAGCTCCTTCAGAGCCAGCTCTCAGAGTGAACAAAACCTCTGACACTTGTTCTTATCATTCAACCAGGTCTCCCTGTTTGGACCAGATTAATAGCCCCAATCAGCGATCTCCTATTCTATGAGGTCCACCTGGCTGACCTTATTGAAAATCACTATGTTACTCTAAATTGTTTAACTATACAAGTTCAGACAGTCTTGCCTGAACTAGTGATATCAAAATAATATACAATAGGTAAAAATTAGCTGATTATAAAGGTCTCTTCCTTTGTTGACACTTCATTAAATATATTTAAATGAAGCTGAGGGGTTTTCTGGTCATCAACTCAAATCCCTGGGTTTCAATTACAATTGTTCTAAAAGTAACTGTCATGCATTCATTCATTACAATTTGTAAATAAAATGTCTCATTCTCAGACCTGAGGAGGTGGAAGTCCACCAGCAGCTGCAGGACAGTCAGGAAGCATCTTCTTTATAGTATTATCACTACACCGACAGGTTGGTGAAGGATTATCCATTGTCCAATTCCCATTGAGAAAGACATCCATTATAGAATCCGAAACAGAAGGAGTGATCCACTCTGCAGCTGCAGGCTTACAGGGATTATCACTAAAATGAGCACAAACACAAGACACAACTATTCATCTTCATTTCCCATTCTTCAAACATATCTCTCTATTTAAGCCAATCTGTTTGTACTGTTCTGACATCAATGACTTTATTATGAGAAACTGTGACATAATACCCACTTGCTCTGTGACACTGCAACATCAATGTAGCAAAAATGTCCCAAGACACATTACCGAACATAATTTGACTCCAAAACACACAATGAGATAAGAGATATTGAAAAGCTTTGTTGAAGATATATGTTTAAAGTAATGTCTTGAAGGAGAAGATGGAGAGAGAGTGTTGGAGAGGTTAAAAGAGAAAGAGCTTATAATCTATCCAACTGAAGGCAATGATACAATGAAAGCCCAAAAGAAAAGAACCCCCTGATAGGTTTATTCTCCCAAAGAAATTTCAGGGCAGTCACAGCTTACATTGGGTTTTCAGAGAGTAGTTCACTAAACTGACTCCAGGGATGAAATGGTCGACTTATGAGGAAACATATGCACCAGTTCTGACTACTTGGCTCAGGCTGACACACTTGGGCAGGCCTCAATGAAGTTGGGGCAACCATCAGGGAATGAGTTGCCTTTGTATTATATCCCAGTTTTGTGTACAGTGATCTACATGACAGCTGCTGTGAAATGATAGAATCATTTGAAATTGTTCTTCTCAGTTTGGGAGAGAACTAGGATTTTATTTGTAAGTTTTGTGGGAAATGATTTATACACAGACAGTTGATTGAATCACTCTGGGAAATACAACACAATGGCACACAACAGGAATTTTGGCAATTAGAATGCGATTGTTTATATAGGCAGACAGATGAGAAGAATTGCACAATCAATTCCTGTTACAAGTCTCAGGGTCACTCGTATGAGGCTTCCTGATAACATTATTTATGTTCAGCAATGTCCGGAATCCAATACTGATATTAAAGCAAGATGCTCCTGTCCTTGGCAGATTTCCGGACACTGGTTCCAAATGAGCTGATGGAAATTTTTCTGTTTGTGCAAATTCTTTCTAATCATAGGATCATAAGATCATAAGAAATAGGAGCAGAGTAGGTCAATTGCCCATTGAACTGTCCCATCATTCAACAAGATCGTTGCTGATCTGATTCTGCGCTTAACCCCACTTCCCTGCCTATCCTTCAGGACCCCTCTGACTCCCTCAAAAACAACAAACGCTGGAGGTCACAGCAGGTAGGGCAGCATCCATGGTGAGAGAGCAAATTAACGTTTTGAGTCTAGATGACTCTCTTCATCGTACAACTCTCTAAGAGAAGGAATGCCCCCTAATTTCTATTTAAAACAGGAGAACTTTTATTTTCTCAAAACTGCGCTCAAGTTCTAGACTCTGAGATAAATCTCCCCCCAGTAATTACCCTGTCAAGTTACCTCAGAATCTTGTATGTTTAAATATGCTGACCTCGCATTCTTCTAAAAGTATAGGCTTAACCTGCTCAGGCTTTCCTCATAAAACAATTGTTTCATCCCAGGAATAAGCTTAGTGAACTACTTTCTGAGCTATTTCTAATGCAAACTATACACAATACTGTGGATACAAATGTAATAATGTCCTGTAAAATAATAGCAAGATTTCCCCACTTTTTTGCTCCAAATCCATTGCAATAAATGTTAATATTACATTTGCCTTCCTAATTACTTGCTGTAGGTTGTGATTCCTGTGCAAAAACACCGGGGTCTTTCAATACTTCAGCATTCTGCAATTTCTCTCCATTTAAATAATATTCTACTTTTCTATTGTCAAAGAATGGACAACCTCACATTTTCCCACATTATACTCCATCTGCTAGCTTTTGCCTCCTCACTCAACCTACCTCCTATTTCTTTGCACACTCTTTGTATCTTCTTAACAACTTAATTTCCTATCTATCATTTTATCAGCAGAAAATTTGGCTGCAGTACAGTTAATTCCTGTATCCAAGATATTTGACGTAGATCATAAATAGTTTAAAACCCAGCACAGATCCCTGTAACACAGCACTTGTTACATTTTGTCACCTTGAAAATGGCCTATTAATCCCGACTGTTACCTGGCAACTAGCCAATCATCCATCCATTGTACTATATCACCCAATACCATGAGTGGCATCTTGTGCAATAACCTTTTATGTGGCACCATTTCCAAAGCCTTTTAGGAATTCAGTTGCACAACTACTGGTTCCACTGTGTCTACCCTGATTGTCTCATCCTCAAAGTACTCTAACAAATTTTTCCAATACAGTTTACCTTTCCCAAAATCATGTTGGCTCTACCTGGTGTTATTAAGAATTTTGAAAGGTTCTGTGCCTGCATCCTGAAAAATGGAAGCTAGCAATGTCCCCTTGACCAATACTTTCATTGTTTTTTGTTGGTGCGTAGGCTTCCAAAGTGCATGGCACTGAAATCAGCAAACAGAGATTAATGTGCTAGCGCATCAGAGGAAACTCACAGCCCTGCATACACACGTCGCTTAGAGAGAACATTGACATATAGTCAGTTCTGATGTAACGTGATAGTTCCGTTCTCGTGCGATCGTGCATTATAAGAAAAGCATGCAATAGCCGTGCCATTTAAACAATGGGGGCAGAATCACATTATAGCCATTACAGGTAAGGAAAGTTCGTATTCCACAAATAATGGTCTAAATTCTTCCATCGCGTTAAAGCCAACTCGCATTGAAGAAACACACGATATAGCAGAACTAACATATGCTAAACAAACTGGTCTATAGTCTCCTGTTTCTTGTTTCCTTTGTTAATTGAAAGAAATGTTACATCTATGATGTTCTAATCCATTGCAAACTTAACAGAATGTAAGGAATTTTCATAAGTCGGTTTCAAGGAATGTTCTGGTAGTAATGAGATTTACTGAAAATGACCACAGCTCAGGACCTTCAGTATCAGAGTCAAAAGCATATCTGCAATGATTTATCAATAAATAGTATCCAGTACAGATACTCCCACCATATGATGTCCATTGTGTGTGTTCAGGATACGTTAAATAAGATATGCAGTGTACTCACAGAATGGGACTTCCTTTCATACACCGATTGCCGAACCCTGGCTTATTAACAAGAGAGTTGAGCAGTTTTTCTGTGTGCTCATTTCCGGGAGCATCATTACTGTGAAGAGGTTATACAAAAAAATTAATAACCTCAAATCAAGTTGTAGCAGCAGTCAACAAAGTATCAAATTCTACCTTACTCTTTTTATATGCTTGTCATGCCCTTTCTCGAGACCCTTCTGTCAACCCTCTTCATTCATTTGATAGGACATCAGTTTTAAATATGTATGGATCAGTACCAATAGTGCTTACAGTGATTCAGTGCCAGTAAGTGCTATGTCTATATTGTTGATTTGGTGACTGTACTAATTCAGTCCACGTCTAATTAGCAGGAGAGACAGTTCATATCCATGGCACTGGTGAAGCATCTTGTGTGTCCTCCTAGAACCAGTAACAAAACCAACACTTTCCTGGAACTTTACTGTCATTGTCATGTTTCACTGGGCATTTTTGTCCTTCTTCTGTAGCCGAGGCACCTGACTTATAATACATGCTAATTTAAGGTGCTTTAATTATCTTTATAATGGTATTTTAACTGCTGATTGATCAGCTCACCTTGCACAGGCACCCTGTGCAGTGAGACCCACCAAGCAACAAGCAGAAGAACTAAAAGAACTAAGATTTAAATTGAACTTTGCAAGGCAATGAGGAGCACAAGTACTTTCCTAAACCTCACAGGCTATGTCTGAACTCTGCCACCTAAGGATTTCCAGCTGGATGGCTGAATGTAAATGAATCTCAGGAATTAAAATATCCCAAACCTCCAATAAATGTTGGATAAGAGGTGGAGAGATTGGGGCCCGTATAGTCCACCTGCCTACCCAATTAAACTTTCCCCTCTACTAGACTGACATCTTATCAACCTGATCTTCTCTTGCCAAGGCACAAGTTCACAAAGTTCAATGTGATTAGGCAATACAAATAGTCCAAGACTGGGCAGATGTCTGACTGAAGATAAATGATTACCGCATGGATTTAAGTGTTTTTGAGCAGTATTGTGGAACAAGCATCCATGAGTAAACAGTGTTGGAACCACAAAGGAAAATGTAACTGCATTCATTGCTTCACAAATGGTATTTTGCTTGATGAATCATTGTCCATTCTAAACACAGCCATCAATTATTTTCTAAATTGAGTGGAAGTGATCCTGGCAAGAGGTCCTCTTGCCCTCCCTATAATGATTGCCTTGTTCTACTGTAATGAGTTGCAAACAGCGCATAATAGAAGACGTACCTAATGAAAGTATACTGTTCATCATACATCCAGGGGTGCAGTTCTAAGCTGGGATATTTACCAAATGGAGGCACAATCAGACTGAACACCAGTGCAATACACACAAACACAGCAGGTAGTACGATCTGTAAGACAGCAAAGCAGGGAGAATTCCTTCACACTTGTACAAACACCAGGTTGCATGAATATGCATTACCAAACTGTATTGAATGGAAACTATCTTAATGCTGTAGGTTGTAATTAAGATTCCATTTCCATTTACAATGAGACAAAAAGAGATTTTCCATTTTAAATAAAGTCTCAATGAAAGCAGAACTGCTCGCTGTGCAGAAGTGAATGGCATCTCGTCAAGAATACAGAATTAAAGGAGTGTATAATATTCCTAGGAGTGTTAAATGATTTTGACCTGGTGGGTGGTAAATGCCTGAAATTAAAAATGGCCTTGGACAGAGGATGAGAGTGCAGCCAAGGTTAGTCAGATTCTCACTCAAACTATGCCTTTGCCCTGGCCTTATGCACCCTATAAACTGCATTCTAAATGTGGAAATGCTCATAGAATTTAACAGGCCAATGAATGGAGCATCTGCAATTGGTCAATCTCAATCCAGTTCAATTGAATAACAGCATCAAAGTCACCCTAATTTCTTAATTCTATTCAAAGAAGCCAGAAAGGTGATCAATGTGAAAATTCTGAGCTTTGAGCTGAGGCAGAAGTCAACAAAAGTAACATGGCTGGTGTAGTGATTGGAACGAGGTGAATCTTATTGACTGTGAGACCCTTGATTGGGTTGTTAACCCAGGCCAATCAGGGAGCTTTGGCTGACAGATGTAACAGGGGATTCAGAGTCTCCTCAGTTCAGAGACTGACTCTGACATGGTTGGCCACAGCCAGTGTATTTTGCACATGTAAATAGAGGGTGACTTGGTGACAGGAAATCAGCCTCTGTGCAGTTATTTCTGCTGGCCTATGTTGACCCTTAGCAACTAAAGAGGGATTTACTCAGAAATGTTTCTAAGACTTATAAAGGAATGTAATTTCAATCGCCCATTTTGTATCCAGTGACATCAACTCATTTTTAGACTCGTCATTCTTACATATGACAAGATTACCCAGTTCCTTTAGTCATACCCAGACCCAATAAATGCTCTGATCCCACTGTTCACAGTAATGCAGTGTGGCCTACCATATTTGTTCTGCCATCAGTTCCTCTGACAATTGAAGGCTCACCTGAGCAAAGATTCCTTTCCGGCTGCGTTTTGCATAAATTAACCTCTTCCAGAACAATGCCACAAACTGCTGCCTAAAAAGGTTCCAGCCTCTTACTGAGTAAGAACCTTTCCCATCCATTCCACTCAGGAAGTCCGTTTCACGGGCCTCTGCAAACAAGACAACCATTTTTTACTTATATTATACCTTTACCTGCACAGTGTAATAAAAATAAATTCATTCAATTATGGGGCTTGTTATTCACCAAGTAACTCAATGGTTCCATAGCACATTAATAGAATGAAGGGTACGCAAGCATATTTGATAAATAATCACTTGCATTTGCATGGTGCTTTTCACAGTCTCTGACTGTATTAAAGCGCTTTACAACCAGTGAGGTGAGATGTAGCAGTCAATTTATGAAGAGGAACTTCCAATGGAAATTGATCAGCCTGAACTGTTAACTCTGTTTCTCTCCGTAGATGCTGCCTGTTTTCAGTTTTCCAGCTTGTTTTGCTGCTCTTATTTCAGACTTCTAGCACCTTAAGTATTTTGCATTTGTGTTCCTTTCTACATGACTGGATTTAAATTATAAATGCCCCTTAAATAATACTGGTGCTGTTAGAATTCCAATTTACTTTTGCCGTTCCTATCTGCATGCCCAATGGAACCAATCTGCTCCCTGGTCATGGGACTACTGGGACATCTCAACACTGTAATTTCCCTCAGTTCTAGTGCTCTACACTCAAATTTGGCACAGGATATTAGGGCAAAGGCAGCACTTCATTGTGTAAGGATCTAAATAATAATGTGAATCAATTGTTATTGGAAGTAGGCAAGAAATTGAAGTTGAGGCCATAATCAAATCATCTGTGATCTTACTGAATGATGGAACAGGCTAAAGGACTAACTGGCTGCTTCTAACCCGATTTTGTATGTATGTATATAATGTGCCACCTGCAGATTTACAGACATCAACACGCATCGTTTTCCACCTCCTTACTTACCTGGATCACCATCCGAGTCATTAACGTCAGCAGCATCATCAGTGAACGGTCTCAAGCAACTCTGTCTGTCCACAAATCTCGATCTCCGGTTTCGGCAAGCTGGAATCATGCCATCTAAAGTGAGATCAGATTTACCACTTAGATCAACTTTAAATCATCAGGAAGTAATTCATTGTGCTGTTAAATATGGCTGGGTGGTTCACAAATGTTTACTTTCTTGTTTAGAACTCATTTGAGGATTTAACAGAAGTGCACACTAAGATGAACATTTATTCTCAGTGTCACTGGGAATAATGATTTGGAGATGCCAGTGTTGGACTGGGGTGTACAATATTAAAAATCACACAACACCAGGTTCTAGTCCAATACGTTTATTTGGAAGCACTAGCTTTCAGCAACCACCTGATGAAGGAGCAGCGCTCCGAAAGCCAGTGCTTCCAAATAAACCTGTTGGACTATAACCTGGCACTGTGTGATTTTTAAATGGGAATAATGTTGGGGAAAACTGATCTGTTTTGGAATGTGGTGCCTTTTCTGAGGCAAGACAAAAAAAGGACAGCATTTCCAAGTAATGATGAGCATTCCAAATGTCTTTAAATTTGAAAGTATCATTCAGCAAGAGTAGCAAACTGACAAGAAGTGCAAACTGGCAAGAGGTATCTTTCATTATTGCATTTTACTTAATTGTGCCATATATTCTAACCTAATAAAGTAAAAATACCACCAATTTGAGGTGCAGACCAGTACTCCATAGGTTTTTAATAGTTGATTATCAAAGAACAAGCAAAGACATGGACAGAATAGCTGCTTCCATGTTGTGAGATTCCATGACTTCGATTTGGAGAATAAAGGCAGGTATTGGATGGACACTTGTGAAATTAGAGGCAGTAAACTTCAAGGAGATGACTCTGCTGTAATGCACCCAATACTTATTTGTCATCAGAATTGCCTTTCCAAATGTTAATAAAGTGTTTTGCCTTGATTAAGCACTATGCATGGCAAAACTTTTACACACCTTACACTTAGTGTTAAAAGGTTGGTTCGTTCAGTTGACTGGGTGATTAGATTAGATTAGATTAGATTACATTACAGTGTGGAAACAGGCCCTTCGGCCCAACAAGTCCACACCGACCCGCCGAAGCGCAACCCACCCATTCCCCTACATTTACCCCTTCACCTAACACTATGGGCAATTTAGTATGGCCAATTCACCTGACCTGCACATCTTTGGACTGTGGGAGGAAACCGGAGCACCCGGAGGAAACCCACGCAGACACGGGGAGAATGTGCAAACTCCACACAGTCAGTCGCCTGAGTCGGGAATTGAACCCGGGTCTCAGGCGCTGTGAGGCAGCAGTGCTAACCACTGGTGGTTCATGTTTGATTCAGAATAACATCAAGAGCATGCATTTGATTCTAGTTCTGACTGAGGTAGATTTAGGAGCTTCTCTGGACAGTGGAAGGCACTGGCAAAGTATCACTGATGCAAATCCGGCAAGGAATCTGCTTAGGATGCAGCATCAGCAAAAAATGAGCCAGTTAAGGGTTTGCCTTCAGGCAGAACATATGAATGAATGAGTAACACCTAACCTCAGAAAATGAGGTGCACTGATATTTACAGGAATAAAAACGCATGATGTACAATTCTGGAAGTTGAAACTTTGCACATCAGATTACAAAATGCAGAGTTCAGATCAGGTTACCTGACGTTTCCGTATCCACTCCGTTATCCTCAGCAACCTTAAGGAAAATCTGAAAACAAAAATGGCAAAAAAGTGAAAGGTTTGTGCTGGTTCTCAATTTATTAGAAAAAACTATAAGGATGATAATAAAGATAATGATACCAAAATTTATGTAGCAACTCAGAATCTGTACAGGTTTAGTAAAAACACTCAAGACACTGTTTAGTTCTAGTGGCATGCTAGAGTTGGGAAAGTTTTCCCTCTGCAGCAGTACTGACTTTCATAGTGCAGTATGTTTGCAGTTGGAATTAGTGTTCATTGCAGGTGAGAAGAAAGGGTGTGGTATTCAGATAAGCAATACATAATTGTGTCATTGGCAATAATGCACCACTTTGAGACTAATCCTATAATTTCCAGTTTAAATCTTCCAGTGCTTTACATGTTGCAATGTTCAAATAGCTTCTCTTCTCCCTTATAATAGCAATGTTATAATGCATCAGAGACCCACTGGCAGACAGGATGAGCAACGATCTCCACTGCAGCTGAATTACATGGTATATCTCATGGGTCTGCAAAAAGTATTCCATTTATTTATCATGTGCTAAAGATTAATCATGCTGGATTGATTCAGGGACAAGGTTTTCTGGTCTACTGTATTCCTGTGTGGATATTCTGGATTCTGTGATGTGAATTCAGAATATTCTAAATCTCATGAAAGGCATTTTCAAATGAAGTGGTATTGTTCAAGGATATTGATTCAGTTCTATATTCTTTCTTGGGAAAAATAAGAACCCTTGAACATCCTCTGCATATCTCCTCAGAACTCAAACTGGAGCTCTAATTTCAGGCATTATTGATTTTCTGCTTCCTCACCAAGCGATTGATCCTCATGTGTCAACGAATATTATCAGGACAGTGGTCATCATGACGGAGTCCAGTCTTCAAGCAAACATGCAACCGATGGCCACAGGATGACTATCTGGAGTGGAAACCGCGGCTGATAGTCCTGATGTTTCCTTGAAGCACAAACTACAACCACCCAGGCTGAAATCATTTAACTCAACACCTAATTTGGGATCAGATGTGATCAAGTGTTCTGCATAGCTCCAAATTCCAAACCAAATTTAGCCAATGGCCTATCAAAGGACACCCTACCCACACCATTTTCAGCGCATTGACAAAAGTCACAACTAGAACCAAATGCTGACTACACCAGTGTTCACTGAAGAGCTGGTGTTTGCAGAGAAGCAAAATATGAAACCCCAATGTCTTACTTCTTCCAGAGTAGTGTCGGAAATTCCATAACTGGAAATTCCAAGGTCAGAGAGTCTGTCATCAATCTCATGGAAAAGTTCCACAAAAGCCCCATCTTTAGCAGCCTCATAAGGCAGCACATATGTCAGTTCATGGCCAATATCTTCAACCAAGCGAGCCTTTGGAATGTGTTTCAAGATGAGATTGGAAATGGCTGAAACATCTGTAAAATGGAGAGTAAAAGCAAGAACACATTAATGAGCTATTTGATGGTACTGATGCAACAGTCCTGAACAATGTTGTTCACACTGCCATTAACATTGTTTTAAAAATCCATCAAAGGAATGTATCCTTTGGTTAAAGGTAATGAGTCAGGAGGCTGCTGGCACCATAAGTGGTGTTATGTAACCAGAAGGAGGAGCAACCACACCTAACAGAGATATTAGGCAAGCTAATTATTTGCCCCACTCCACTTACATTCTATAAACTTGGCTGATTGAGAAGGTCTCGGGGACCTGTTCCTCTATCTGTCTGTCTGTCTGTCTCTCTCTCCCAGTGAAGAAATGTCTGGCCTGTGTCAAGCATCTTCTCCACAAACAAAATGAAGAAATAATGTGGCTAATAAATAACTTCAGGCATAGCCCTGTGCCAATTCGACTCTGATGGATTTGAGCTGCTCATCCCAAGGTGGTATACTTGGTCTTTGTTAGGTTTTGCTTACCTATAGTGATGGTATCACTTTCTTGATCACTGCCAAGCCCAGCATCAGAGCTGCTTTGAGAAACACTGTCATCCTGTAAATGAGACCAGAGTAACTACTCATTAGTCCAATGATGTAACTCAAAGACAGCAGCAATCAATTGCTGCACATTCACCATGTTATCGCAAAGATAAAGAGGCCCGGGAGAGGGTGCAAAAATGCTTACAAGAATAATACCAGGAAGGCAGGGGTACATATTAGGAGAGGACATGTTTCTGTGGGTCTTATTTCCCTTGGAAAGAGAAGGCTGAGTGGCTACCCTACTCGTGATCTTTAAAAATTACAAAAAGCTTAAGTCGTGATGGAGAAAATATTTCCACATGTAGGACAGAACAAAGCTACTAGTTATTAATATCAGGTAGTCACCAAAAATCCAATAATAAATTTAGAAATAAGATCTTCACCCAGAGAGTGCTGAGAATGGAGAAATTGCTATGGCAGGATTGCCTGAAGTGAATACTATAGATGCACTTAAGGAAAAGGTTGAGCATTTTAAGAGGGAAAAGGATTGAGACTGTTATACTGATAGAGTTAGATGAGGAAGGAGGAGTAAAACATCAATATTGGCATAGACTGGCTGGACCGAATGGCCTGTTTCTGTGTCCTATATCCTATGTAATTAATGTTTACCTTTTTTAAGTAGGACATGGTGCTGCTGCTGTTTCTACAGGAGCTGAGAGATGGCTCTAAATCTTTCTTGACCAGAGTGAGGTAGTAGCCTGTTCCTAACTGGTTCTTTAGGTACAATGATGATCCACAACAGCATAGCTTGCCATTAGAAATAATGGCAATCCGGTCTCCCAGCATATCTGCCTCATCCATATGATGTGTAGAGAGGATAATGGTCCGACCTGGGAAGGAAAATGGATTTACATTTTTCCCCACCAGAATATAACATCGTTCTCCAGGAATCACTTGGTATAAATCCACAGATTGAAAAGACATTGTTAAGTAATGGCTGGAATCAACTCTGGATCCTTACTCAGCAACAGTGCATTGAATATGTCCCTTAAAAGGGGTGCAATATTCCCACAAGATAACTACACATTATTTGCTATGACAGTCACTGTTAGCAAATAAATGCATTTAAATTTGATTTGAACCACATTCAGGTGAAGTGTACAAGCACGTGCTTAGTACTTGGCTTGCAGACCTCGTATATTAAGTGGTTTTGTACAATATTCTGGCAAATCCTTTGTTTGAAATGTTACTGTGGGTTCTGCTTTCAACACCGTTTTAATCATTTTGAGGCTTTCTTACACCATGAGGACTAAAATGCTTACTTCAATATTGCCAAACGTTTAACCTATCAGCCCAATCCTATTGACTTTTCACAAGGAAGATTAACGGAACTCAAGCAGGAGGATTAGGTTAATTCAGAACTCGGACATTATGCAGCAGGAGCTTTCTAAAGAAAGGCTTGTAATTACACAGGTCCTTTCATGATTTGCAGATGTTGCAAAGCCATTACAGCAATGAAGTCTCCATGAATTCTGTCACAATGTAAGAAATATGTCACCAATACGTGCTCAGCAAGCTCCCACAGAAAGCAATGTAACAAAGGCTAGAAAACCTGCACATCAAGTAATGCTGATTGAGGTATAAATATTGTCCAGGGCACCGGTGAAAATACCATTTCTGCTCTTTGAAATAGTGACATGGGAACTTTTATGACAAGCTGAGAAAGCAGCTGGGCCTTGGTTTATCATTTGACCTAAAAGATGACAGCACTCACTAGGCATGATATTTGAGGGGCATGCCAAATTTTCATGGAATCTGATTTTCAGTTTATTTAGTCCCACACAATAGCACTTGGCCCACTGGATATTGCTTCCAAAAGTTCTGTTTTATCCAGTAATAAAGCACAGGGATTTAGCAACACCTTCACAATCTAAAGAAGAACATATTTACATTAGCAAAGATTGGTCTTGGAATGAGTGGGTTTGTCCTAAAATGAGAGGCTAAACAAGCTGAGCCTATTTTCTCTGCAGCTTAGAAGAACGAGGTGATTTCAACGAAACATGCAGGATTTGGAAGGAATTTGATATGGTAGTTACCAACTGACTGTTACTGCTAAAACACAAAACCACAGTATCAGGCTAATCATTTAGGACTCAGATGAGGAGAAATTGCTTCACTCAAAAGCTTGTTGAGACTTTGAAAAAAAAACTTTTATATACCTTCATGGGATAGGCCAGCAGTTATTGCCCATCCCTAATTGGCCAGAGGTCAGTTAAATGTCTGGAGTTACACATAGGCCAGACCAGGTATGGGTGGCAGATTTCCTCCTTTAAGTGGCATTAGTGAACCTGACTTTTTTTTAATGACAATTGATGGTGGTTTCATGGTTCATGGGTTGACCATACGCTAGCTTATTTTTGATTACAGAGTTTTGTTTTGAATTCACCAACTGCCATCGTGGAATTCAAATCCATGTCTTTAGTGACATTAACATCATGCACCCAACATTCTTCACCTCTGGTTCTATTTTTTGTGTTCTTGCTATAAAAAATGAGGCACTGAGAGCATGACAAATGGTTCATGAAGGCACCATCATGATATTTCAGGCCATGCTGTTATCTTACCTTGCCGATATTTCAGCAGCAGATCCCATATCCCTCGGCGGGAATAAGGGTCAACTCCAGCAGTTGGTTCATCCAAGATGACAACTTTCGAGCCACCAACAAATGCAAGGGCTACTGAAAGTTTTCGTTGCATTCCGCCTTTTAAGTCAAACAAAGTTAAAATATTAATTTCCGTTTAAAGGTAAGTAACAGATAAGCAATAATTCTGAAAACTATAGCACTGTCATAAACCCCCAAGATTTAACAAATAAAGAAAAGTAGTTGAGTAACTCAGTCCTTGTTTGGCTTCATGAGTCAGGATTAAAGGCAGAGGTTTGTGCTCCTAATTTCATCAAAAATTCCATTGCAGGATAATGTGCATCACAGACAGTTTGATTTATGCATAACAGATGGCATACCTGTCTCAGTTACTAAGTTGGGGGGGGGCGTTTGACCACATCAATTTAATATGTGCAGTTATCATAACCAAAGAAACATTCCAAAATGGGAAACTTTAAATTCTATTCCCAATGACAAACTCTGAAATCAATAGTCACAGAGGAAGTAACCTTTCATCGAGGAATTGACCTTTCATATACTCCTGAGCTATGGTTTGACAGGAATTAAGTCCTGGCTTCACCAAAGGATGAGGGCACTGGGGGATTACTGAGGGGGCACTGATGGGGTTTTGGTTGAGGCATGTTACGGAGTTAGTCTTGCCTCTTTCACAAATGTTTACATGAAAGAGGGGGTCACATGTGGAGAACTGGAGCATTATATAAAGGTACAGAAACTGAAGCAATTCCATATTCTTCCTTCATCTACCAGGACAGCAGGACATGCTTGAAAGTAAGCAATTTTCAGACAATTAGCTCTTATGATTGCATCCTGACTGAGGAATTCAGGGAGACTACAATTAGTATTGGCAAAATCATCACCCCACAAAGATTAAACTTTGAACTTCTATCTTGTAAAGCTGAAAATGGTCTGTTCAGATTTAAATAAAGACAATTAACACTAAGTTCATTATACCAGGTCAGAACATTTAAAACTGTTGACAATGGCTGGCACCAATGCAAAATTGATTCATTCTTTAAACCTGCCTCAGAACATCATACATAACTCCCCTCACCTTCCCAGATTCCCTTTTGGTCTACTTAGTAAACTAGCTGAAAATCAATGACCACAAAATAGTTAATAACTTAATACTTTCACTTGTGAAGAGTCCAAAATTACTGGTCATAAGTATATGATTGCCACTCAGAAGGGTGGGAATGTGGTATGAGGAAGCACAGGAGGAATTGAAGCAAACAGAGTAAATGTGTTTGAAGGGAAGGTGGATATATATGAGCGAGAAAGAAAGTGTTATGTTAATATGGTAAACTGATATTAGGAAGGGGCTTGTGTGAGATATAAATACTATGACTGTGCTGTAACATCTTTGTGCAATAAGTACCAAGAAGATCCCAGGTTTAATGACGGTTCTGTTATTTCTACAACCTAAACCAAGATGGCAATGCACATGACTTTTAATCTCCTTGATTAGGGAAGGTGTTTTTTTAAAAAATAAATTCTTCAAGACTCCTGTTGCTGTTTGCAATCAAGGTCACTCCTACATTACGTGGATGGCAGGAGAGGATTATTCTGCTCCTGCCTCCTAAATAGCCCACTGACAGTCAATGCAGAAGCTCAAACAGGAAGAACAGACCTTGGGAATAGGAACAGATGGTAATGGTGTGTTAATAGTCCTGTTAAGGTTAGGGATATACAGATGAAGGGTATTGATAGACTGAATGTCTGAAGCACATAAAAAGAGAAACCTCTGAGAATCATGGAGTAGGTTAAGGAGAAGCTAAATATAGGTAACATTATATTCTGCAGATAAATTATGCATTAATGGGCGGCATGGTGGCTGAGTGGTTAGCACTGCTTCCTCACAACGCCAGGGACCTGGGTTTGATTCCAGCCTCGGGCGACTGTCTGTGTGGAGTTTGCACATTCTCCTCGTGTCTGTGTGGGTCTCCTCTGGGTGCTCTGGCTTCCTCCCACAATCCAAAGATGTGCAGGTTAGGTGGATTGGCCATACTAAATTGCCCATAGTGTAGGTTATTAGTCAGGGGAAAATATAGGGTTGGGGGAATAGGTCTGAGTGGGTTACTCTTCAGACGATCGGTTTGGACTTGTAGGGTCGAATGGCCTGTTTCCACACTGTAGGGATTCTAATTCTAAGTAAAAGGATTGGTTTCTGTTTTCCTACTTCATCTGGCTTTTAAATGATTCAACTACAGAAGATGCCCTTGGTTACTCTTAGATTAGGATATCTGGTCGGCATGGACAAGTTGGACCAAAGGGTCTGTTTCCGTGCTGTAATTCTCTCTGACTCTACGACTCTATGACACATTGCTAGGATACTATCACTTGAAAAGCCATTGTTTATTGTCATCCTATTTGTCCTTGAAAAATGGGGCTGAGCATCCTTAGTGAATACAGCTAGTAGCTCACTAGGTCATTTCAAATACAAGTTAAGAATCAGTCCCATTGCTGTTGAATTTGGAGTAAGTTGCAGACAAGACCAGGGAAAGACGGCCAGTCTTGTTCCCTAAAGGGCAAATGAGATTTTACAATAATCTGGTTGTTTCATGGTCATATTTAACACTATGAGCCTTTTGAATCCAGATTTACTTAATTAACCAAAATCAAATCCCCAGCTGCTTTGATGGGTTGTGAATTCAAATCTCCAGATATCCAGGCCACTCTTATTGCCATTGAGCTTTCATTTCCCTTAACTAAAGCCACTCAATTCTACCTTATTGAGGTACCAATGCTTTCAGAAGAAGGAGAAAATTGACTGCTAGAGACAAAAGATTTCAAAATAAATAAAATGTAATGTGTTAGAAGGGCCAAAATTGCACAATATAAACCACATGCCACAATCTGGTCCCAAACGTAAACAAAGCTCTTTGACCAAGAAGAAAATGATAAAAAAAAAATGAAAGCTGGCCTGCTTTTTTTCCATTTTGCTACTGAACTTTAGTAACCCTAGCGGAGGGTACTAGCAGTCAGCACTGTGAGTAATTCAGCAACTAATAACAGTATAATCTCATGGCTGCAGATTCCACATACGCAATAAAACTGACAGCTGGAATTGAGTTAGCACATAGTTCTGGCTAGCATTCTGAGGCGGAGATAGTGCAGGCTATGCACTGGAACTCTCAACTGAACTCCAGATCCCCTGCAGAGCCACTGTGGAGATATAAAATGTTGTAGTACTGGTATATCTTCTCATTATGAATGTGTTTAAAAAAAAGTCAACGCAAATATAAAACTGCTGCCTGATGACTGAAAGAAAATACAGCGATTGGCATTTTGAATACCATCCATCAGCAAGGATAACCAAAGGAAGATTTGCTCACAGAGAACCCTTCAGCAACTGCTTACATGCAGTTGTAATATGTAACAATATATAATGCCATGGTAAATAGCTGTCTACACAGGTTTAAATGAAGATATATACTGCATGACTAATGTCCTTCAATTGTTTGAGGGTCTTCTTATTTACATTGTGGTAAGCCCTACATTATATATGCAAGATTTCCAGAAAACATCTGATAAAATATCCCATAATAGACAACTAATACTCAACAAAATCTACAGCACAATAAAGATTTTACAGACTAACTAGTCCATACCAATGTTCTTTTATTCATTAATTTACAGTGCATGTGCAACTGTGGCAAAAATTGAGCCTTTTTGTCCATTCCTAATTTCTCTCAAAAAGGTGAGCTGCCCTCTTGACATCAGAATGACCCATTTCAGAGGGCAGTTAAGAATTTACCAATACGTGCCTGTGGTCTCTAATCACATATAAGCCAAGCAGATCAATGCTGGCAGATTTCCTTTCCTGAAGGAATGAGTAAATACGTTTTGTAATAATCCAGTAGTCTTATGGTCATCATCCCAATACTAACCTTATATTAAATTAATTTGTAGTTAGTCCCTCCAGCTACTGTGATTTGAACTCATGCCTCCTGCAGATTATTAGTCCAGATCACTGGATAACTAATCAATTAACATATCTACCATCCTCTCCATTTCTGCTCCATCTGAAACTTCTTCATCCTACTTCATAATTTATCCTTCTAAAGCCTTTTTCCTAATGTCATTATCCAGCTTTCTAAATGTATCTTTCATTTTCCCCTTACCTATTGCACATTGTAGCAATTTCCACTTTGGCACCACTCTTGTGACAAAGAGAGTTCTCCTAAATTCACAACTGTATTTATGGGCAATCCAATCTTTCTGGATCCTGGTTCTAGATTCCCCAACAAATGGTAATACCAACTTACATTTGCCCTACCAATCTCCTTCCTTCCCAGAGAAAAGAGCTGCAGCCAAGGTAAAATATAGCATCAGACAAAAACATGATTAAAAAGGCTACTGTTTAAGAGGGGCAAAAGGACATATTGGCTGTCCCTGGCTTTAGTGTGGGGACCACTAGTGTTTGTAATTACATTCATGGTTCAGAATCTGAAACTTGGTGCAAATTGGTTGCACTTAAAAATATTATCAAACCAGGAAGGATGGTGCAATTTATCAAAGTAGTGTAGGAACTACCGGATAAATTAAATAATATGTAACTGAAAGCAGGTAAGTGTAAAATACAACACCATGGAACAAATATGTAGCACGTATGCTTCATGAGTGGTGTTGACACCGGGTGGAATGTTAAAAGATTTAATGGACACATTAATCCCTGGTATTGCAGAGGGACAGCAGACAAAGCCAACAGAATGCTGGACTACACAGTTATAACACTAGTGGCCAATCCATATAATGCTCTGGTTAAAGCGTACCTTGAGTACTGTGTCCAGTTCTGGTTACTGAGAAACAAGAGACAGCTTGAGGCACTGGAAACAGTGCAAAACAGGGCGCTGAGACTAAACCAAAGTGTCAGGATTCAGGGCTGTGAGGACAGACTGGAGAGATTCAGGCTCTTTAGCCTGAAAAAGAAGTAGCTGAATTTCTTTATCAAGAATACTACTAGAAAATAAGTAGTGAAAGCAGACGTAGGGAGTTCAAACTAATGAAGGGTAACATTAACAGTAGTATCAAAAACTCTATTTCATATGGCACCTTTAGTGTTGTAAAAATGCCAGTGTGACTCTCAGCAAAATTTGAGACTGTGCTACATTAGGAGATATTAGGACAGATAAGCAAGAATTTGGTTTTAAGTCACATCTTGAAAAAGACAATATAGAATGCTTTCTTTTTACAAAAATGAGACAAGCCAAATAGTTACTAAGTAGTCAGTTAAATAACTACACTGGAATTGTTCGATGACCTTATCCAGTAAAGAAGAATAACTCACCTGAAAGCTTGTTGGTTGTTTCTTTACGTTTGTTGGGCAGCCCCACATCCAAGACCATCTGCTCCACCTCTGTCTTCACCTCACTCCTTGACAATCCTTTTAGTCGTGCATAAAACCAAACATGTTCCTCTACAGTAAGCCTTAGAAATCCAGAACAGTCTTTGTTACAATGAGTATTTCTGAATGTCTACTTCGATACATGTCAATGAACAGGACCAGCCACTGTTGGAGAGCCAGAGATCACATTTTGAAGTCATTATGGGGTTTAGCTCTCTAAAACCTTGTGATGCATAAATGAGCTCAAGTTGAAAATCTAAAGCCACACTAACTCTCTAATCCAAGGGGCAGCAAAAATAAACAAATATATTAATAAAGTTCACCAATATCACAGCAGCCAGCAGTTTAGCACAAATTCTACAAGAAAACATTATGGCTTTCCACCTTCTTACTTGAGATCATCAGCTACAGACCAGCTAGTAGGAAGTCATAAGAGTTAACAAAGGGAGTTAACAAGGAAACAAAGTTGTAAAGTGCAGTATTTTGATATAGTTGTTTTCCTGTTATCTGGTTTTCAGTTTGCAAGACCGGTCGGCCCTCATTACAAGCGATTCCTGATGAAGGGCTTTTGCCCCAAAATGTTGATTTTCCTGCTCCTCGGATGCTGTCTGATCTGCTGTGCTTTTCCAGCACCACTCTAATCTAGACTCTTGATTTCCAGCATCTGCAGTCCTCACTTTTGCCTCATTACAAGCACCAGGTACACTGGATCCGAGCTCCTTGAGTGTTGAGTACAGGCCTCCCTATTACTAACTGTGTTGCTGTTACAGCCAAAATAACAACTGGTGCACCAATGTTGAGTATGAACTCGAATGGTTCCTGTGCTTGAAGCAAGAAAATAAGGCCTGAGAAAAAAATATCAAAGCAGGCCAGTCACAAATGGTGCAGATGAAATGGCTGAAGATTTTATAAATATCTGACTATCTGAGGATCTGGGAGTACTCCTGGATGGGGTGGAAATTATGATAAATTGCCCTGTGGAGGTTGGATTCAATTTGTTCTGGCACGACTTCCCCCCACAACATTTGTTCACAACTCTATTGAAAGCTCACATGCCCTCTGTTTCATAGTACCACCATCCTCCAGTGAAGCAGTCATGATTTCATTCCATCAGACATACCAGTTTTAGATAATTATGTAAAGACTGAGGAAGCCACACATAAGTCTAAATAAGCATGAGTCACTGAACTGTCGCCAGAAAACCATTAGCTAAGATGACAGATTATACTCTATTGCTATCCTATTGGGATCATAACAGGCTAAGAAGTAATTCTGAAAGCCTCAGGATCCATGTGGTTTTATGCTGATTATTCGCTTTCTTGTTGTTCTAACAATTCAGCGATTTGTGAAAATTATTACACATTGTGTATTGTAGTCGCGTGACTTACATGAGTCATTATATGCACATGATATATTATTTTGGGGATTTATCATAAAGCTGGCCAATATTCTCTCATTCTTACCGGATATTACACACTAACACCTCCCTTAATAGCCTCTGGTTTCCACCAGCAATACTTTGTAGAAAAATCTCTGCAGCATATTGCTTTGGGGGCATCCAAACTATGATATTAGGTACAATTATAAAGAGAAAAATCAGCTCAAGCTCTCAGATGTATTCAGTGATAAATTACTTTTGAGAATCTGCACTTTGATAGTATTCATATACATTATATGTTGAGGAAGGGAACATTCTATTAAGGAACAAACTGATCAGGCCAATTGACAGAACTTCATAATTGCACTTACAAATCAAAAAGGACATTGTGCTGTGGGCACACACCCAGGCTTTGCCGAATGGAATCGAGGTCAGAACAGATATCTTTTCCCAGAATGTAAGCTGTTCCAGATGTTGGTGGAAACAATCCTGTCAATATTGACCTGCAATGCAAGTTGGTGATTATAGTGCAATTTATATAAAATCACAGTTTGCCACAAAGAGTCATTCTTCACAAAATAACCCAATGATGGGCATAGGAACCAGTTTATTTCCCCATGTACTTATGTTTACTTTTCGATTTCATACTCATTACAGAGATATTTCCAAAATGAGGATTTCAAGCAACAAGAAAAGTTGTGAGTAATTGATAATGGGTTGCCTACTTGCTATCCCTCATACAGTCATAGAATCATAGAGCCGTACAGCATGGAAACAAACTCTTCAGTCCAACTCATCCATGCCGACCAGATATTCTAAGTAATCTAGTCCCATTTGTCAGCATTTTGGCACATCTCCATCAAAACCCTTCCTATTCATGTACTCCTCAAGATACTTTTCGAATGGCAAATTGTACCAGCCTACACCACCAGTACATTTCATACACACACCACTCTCTATGTGAAAAAGTTTCCCTTTTGGTCCATTTTAAATCTACCCCCCACCTCCAACACACACACCTCAAATCTACAGCCTGTAGTTTTGGACTCCCCTACCCTGGGGAAAAGACTTTGACTATTCACCCTATCCCTGCCCCTCATGATTTTATAAACATCTATCAGGTCACCCCTCGGCCTCTGATGCCTCTACCTATAGCTCAAACCTTCCAACCTGGCAACATCCTTGTAAGTCTTCTTTGAACCCTTTCACGTTTCCTACAGTACGCAGTATTCCAAAAGTGGCCTAACCAATGTCCTTAACAGCTGCAACATGACCTCCCAACTCCTATACTCAATGTACTCACCAACAAAGTCAAGCCTATATAACTCCTTCTTCATATATTAAATAACGCAAAGTCAAAATCCAAACCTTTAAGATGATATTGTGACATGTTATGGCACTGTTTACAAATGCAAACCTTTAATCACAGTGAACCCAAGAACTACTTTTAATCCAGTTCCGGACATAAAGCATCTGGCTTGTTTCAGTTCTTTGCACAGAATTCTTACATAGTAGTGGTTTTGCCAGCTCCATTATGTCCTAGGAAAGATGTGATCTGCCCTTCGTAAAAGCTGAGACTGAGTCCATCCACTGCCAGCTTCTTGCCATTACGGTAAATCTTGACCAGGTTTTGAATGGAGACACCAAGTCTGAGGTGACTCGGCTCCTCTTCCACACAGACTGAGAATGAGAGAGAAAAGGAAGTCATGGATCATGTAAAGCCCCTTTTCGTTGCCCTGAAATTTATCCAGCTTAATACCGAACAGACAAAGAAAGATACTTTGGAAATCTGAGTAAACACTCAGCATGTCAGGCAGCTTCTGCAGAGTTCTTATAAAATGGCCCTGAACTGAGAGACTGAGCTAGTTTTCAGCATTCATTGGGCTAAATATGGAAGTGGTAAGGGGCAGAAAACCAGGCCTTCTAGCTTCCTGCACAGATAGGAACCAGTTTAGATAGCTGCAGGCAGGAGCTTGGTGAAAGGCTAGTCGCCGGTATTGCAGGAAGGTGAAGGTTCTCCTTCCTTATCTGGGTATAAGTCAGTACACCACATAGAATGAGCTGATTGCTATGCACCACCCCATCAATGCTCCCACCTCATTCTACCCATTACAGTGGTGAGCTGCTGAATCCCAGAGGCTGCCTTGATCAAAGTCTCCTCTCACTTACATACTCTTCATTGTAGTCTTTTGCTCCTAGTATCATAGAATCCCCACACTGTGGAAGCAGCCATTCAGCCCACTGAGTGCAACTGACCCTCTGAAGAGTATCCCACTCAGAACCATCCCACTACCCTATCGTTGAAACTCTGCATTCCCCATGGCTAATTCACCTAACCTACATGTCTGTGGACACTATGGGAAATTTAGCATCACCAATCCACCTAACGTGCACATCTTTGAACTGTGGGAGGAAACCTGAGCACCTGGAGGAAACCCACGCATTCATGGGGAGAACGTGTAAAGTCCACACACTGTCGCTAGAGGGTGGGTTTGAACCTGGGTCTCTAGCACTGAGAGGCAGCAGTGCTAACCACTGTGCTGCCTATAGCTTGTGCACAGATTTTAATTGACTTGATTAGATTATTGTCATGTACTGAGATACAGCAAGAAGTATTGTTTTGAATGTTTTGTAATCAAATCGCACCATACATAAGTACATCAGCGTAATAGAACAGAATGCAGAATATAGTATTACAGCTACAGAGAAAGATCAACTTTAATATATGAGGGGTTTGGTCAAAACCTGATAACAGCAAGGAAGAAGCTGTTCTTTAATCTGTTGGTACATGTTTTTAAACGTCTGTATCTTCTGCCTGACTGAAGGGGGTGGAAGAGAGTACAATCAGGGTGAGAGGGGTAATTGGGCACTGAACATGTCCTTGTGCTGAGAGTCATTGAGATATTACACACAGAAAGAATCCCTTCAGCCCACTGTATTTGGGCCAGATGTCAAACATCCAGATGTTGTGATCCCACTTTCATCACGTGGCCTGTAACTTTGCTATAGCATTTCAAGTGTTTATCTAAACAGTTTCGGTCTTGAGGGTTCACACCTCCACCACATTTTGAAGAGTGTACCAAATGAAAATCCCAACAAATGAATGTTTCTCTGAGGGGACAAGCTTAGCCGCTAGAAACTATCTCGCCTCCTGCTTCCTGTCCCCTGGTAGGAAAATCCAACATGCCAGCTAACCAATCGGGCGTTCTCCAACTTTTATTCAACTTAACAAGTTGGTGTCACTGAGCAGAATATTCAATTTTGAAGGATCCATCGACAATTATCCCAGTTTTCTTATTTCAATGTCTGCACATGTGTTTGGGCATATAGTGCACAGGAAAGAAAAACAGAAGCAAACATCTATTGAACTATGTATGTTTGTTATACCAAGAAGCACCTAGTATTTGATAGTAACTTGTGCTCTTTAACCCCTTTGGACAGAGTTGCCTTGTACTAAAGCAAATAAAATGATTGCGGCTGCTATCAATGGATCAGTGCCTCAACACACGTGTTAACATTCCTTCACCATTATCATAATAGAGACACCAACCTACTCAAATAAAATGACTAAAATGGCAGATAGAGGGAATTCGTACATGAATGTACTGAATATTCATTAACACCAGTTCTGGAGCATGCCGGCAACCCTTGGGATTCATGGAGAAATTGGTAGAAAATTCTTCAAGAAATGAACAGCATGGAAATAAAATGATCATACACTTTACTAGATTTTTGTTCTTACATTTCCAGGTGATGTTGACAGGGACCCGGGATTGTCTGAAACTCGGATGAGAGTATGGTCAATGCCATCACAATACCTAAGCTCGAGTAAGTAGCATCAGACTTCAACATTCCTAAAACATCTCTTAATGTATTCTCAGGCACATCATTTACTTTATCAATGATCAAAGTAAGTTCTCCAAATGAAATATTAAAAAAATAAGTTCAGAAAAAATCTCACAGACGCATCTTTCTTTTCAAAGGAAAGGGTTCCGCACTTACTTTGTGAATTTGTATTCTTAGCAGATGGAGTCTGCTTAATGTTCTGAATTGTATCTCCACACCAATAGGATTTGGTAAAAGGAAAATACCATGGCTTGGGAATGCCATATTGTCCTATATAACAAATAGTACACAGAAAATTACAATTAAGTTAATGCTCACACTACTCTGCCACTGAAAATTCAACTTTGTTGATTCCTATTGTAGACTAGTTAAAATTCAAATGGCATTCTTAAGTGAAATGCTTACCATATTAGATAGTTATTTTGTACTTGGAAGGAACTTTTGCCTTCACAAAGTATAACTTTCTGACCTCTCTACAGAAACACAATTCTTAGTAAAAGTTTATCTGCACTTTACAGAGGGTTCATATTATGAAGCTGTTGTATCTTTAATAGTTCTTGAAGGACCTGCATTTTAAGGATTGATGAATAATATATTTAAGTTTTGCAGACACAGCTGGAGTAGTTTCTTTGGAAGTGGTCATTGATAAATTCACTGTGGACATTGATTTTTTTTTAATAAGGCTTCTTAAAGCTTCACATGGCCAATACAAATGCACAATCCTTTAATCAAAATGCTCGGGACCAGCTGCTTTTCGGAATTCAGAATTTTTCAAATTTCAGAATAAGTGACAGTTTGATGGTGAAATTTTTTAAAATCTTACCGAAGAGCAGACTCACTGTGAGTAAACAGACCCTGAAACAGAATGGAGGCCTGCCAGTGCTGGGCCACGCCCCTCCCCCACACCACATCTGAGTGACACGCATCGAGTGAGTGTGAGTTGGGTTAACTGTTTGCATACTAAACATCCTTTGTTAATGAGAAAAAAAACTTCACAAAGAAACCTTCGGATCTTGGAGCTTTTCGGATTTCAGGATTTCGGATAAAGGGTTGTCTATCTGTACTAACTACTGGCTTTGCTTCCGGATAGTGACTTGCTCACATGTGCTAAAACATCAGAGAGACAGACTTTGGAAATACTCTATCCTCTATTATTTTTTCTTCAAGAATAATCATTCGGCAAAACGGTTTGTTTTCAAAAAGCTAAACTCGACAAAGTAACTCCGCAGACTGTGGTTGTTAACAAATTATTGCATCAATTAATTAGTCATCTTGGCAACTGGGAAAAGTACTTTTAATTTATACTGTGACCAGTGAGTTGTGGGACTGGAGCAAAGGTGCATTCCATTTGTCTCTGTCAGAAAATTAATAGGAACAATTTTGAATTTGCACATTGTTGGAATGAAAGATGGAAGAGAAGCGTGAAAGGTCATTGAATCAATATCAATCAATCAATTGATACAGAGATGTCTTCTTGATATAACTCAACAATTTGAGTTATTTCAGAGGGTAGTGAAGGGTCACATATAAGGCAGACAAGGTGAAGACAGCAAATTTTCTTAGCATAGGCAAATCTGTAGGTCATTAGCTCAAATCTCTGCATTGCTGGTTCGGTAACATTACAGCTTTGCTGCCACATCTCAATCAGTAAACAGCTCTATTATTTTGAAAACTGCATATAGTGTTGGGACAAGTCTTGTCCAGAATCTAATGATGGTTAATTCTCCAGTCAATAACATCTGGACACAGGCACTAATCAAGTGAGTGAAATTGATTTTATGCAGATAGTTTGTAGCTATCACTATTCTTTGATGAAAAAATAACCCTGCTTTATTCGGAAGATGCAAGTTGAGCTTGCTGTAGTACATAGTGACTCTAAATAAACTTGTTTAAAACAGATGCTGCTCGCTGTATATTAAATTCTTAGTTTTGAATCCTTCTGGAAGCCCTCCCAACCTCCAATTAATCAGGTGATGTAGTTGTGCCATTAATCACTCCATATTCTTGTACTGTAAAATGATCTGGGAACATGTATACTTCTTTGAACAACTAAGGTAACAAAATTATTTGGAGATTAGAAAGCACTTCACCTCATTGTTTCATAGGTTATTCATCCTAAAGCAACTTATCCCTACCTGGGAAAACTGCCTCAATGTACCAAGTTAGAACTCCGTACAGGAATGTGTCAATGATCATGAGGATGATGGATGTGGTGATGTTGTACTCATCGCCTTTCGATGGACTCGAGAAGAGGTTATGCCACTGGACCCCAATTCCCTGCTCTTCGAATTGAGCAAAGTAGTCAAAACCAAAGCCAAAGGCGACTGGGGAGAGCAGGCTCTGTGGAGTACAAGAAGATGATGGAACTGAGAAGGGCTACCAAGGGAAGTCAACAATTACTATCTAGCATGTTTTGCCATGGAAATTTCAGGATTTCCTGCGTTAATCTGAATCGCATGTCCCCTAAATACAATTACAATCCCCAGGAGAAGCTCAAAAATACAATGTGAAGGTCACATATTCAAGCACATTGCAGCAACTTGAGCACATAGCTTGAAACCAGCATTTCAACGTAGTCATGTGCTGTGGAAGTGCCACATTATCAGAAATCCTATTTACACTCTCAGAAGAACTTAAAATATCTTATTGTCAATGTTTATTCTTCAACCAATATTAACAAGAGACAGATTGTCTAGACAGCATCTCAGTGCTGTCTGTTGGTATTTGCCATGAGCAAACCAGGTAGGCACATTTCCTCCAGTGCAGAAACAACTGTGCTTCAAAATCTATTTCATTGGCTGTGAAGCATCGTGGGACATTTTAAAATCAGAAAGATATAATATACCATCAAGTCTTTTTCATGTTTAGTTCAGCATAGTCCTTTATATATTGTTTTATGAATAATAAAAATTGTTTGGGCTGAGCAAAGAAAAGATATAAGGTATTGCAGCTGTGCATAGTGTGCAATATGGTCATGGATTGGTGACATTATATTGAGGAGCCAAGTAATAAAGAAAATTAGCTTTGTGTTAATATGCTCAAGAAAGATAGATTCACATGAAAGGAAAAATAAGATTTCATGGATGTCCTCTCATGAAGTAACAGGCTGCATATCATTAAAAACAATGGGCTCATAATAATTTATCATATCTGCACAGTCTATTTTTCAATTAGGCTAACTGCACTATTTTGGACAAAGGTAGCATGGGGATGCAGAATTTAACAATGGGCACTGCCCCAAACTCAACTGTAGTAGTTGGTGCAAAGTTGTGGAACATTACTCTGCACTTGGCCCTTGCTTTTCCCAATTAATGAGGGAATTGATGCAGGAATTGGAGTGAGCAAGTTGGAAAATTATTACCCAGGGACTCAAGAAACAAAAGACTTCATAACCAAGTTATGCAGTTAAAGTGCTGAGTGTTCTACTTACGGCAATGATTTTGATTGAGTAGGTCGTATACTCCTGCCAAGCCATACAGAGGACATAAGGAAGGTACAGGGTAAAGTAGATAATCCCTCCACAGGCTGCTGCTAGGTTAGCCTTTGAAAACATGGTGCTGATCAAAAAGCATTGCAAGATGGTGACCACACCAAAAACCGCAAGGAATGTGAAGACAGCAATGGGGTTGCTGTAAGGCAATATGTTTCCTTCCTGAAAGGACAAGGGAGAGAAACCATCATCAAATTCAAATTAAACCAAGTTTAGAGAAGCATTAATCCAACAAATCTAAATTAGAACTTTGGCTGTGGTGAAACTAAGTTCCATATAATACTGAAGTAAAGTCTACATTATCTCACATGTAATGAAGGCTGGCCCCAGCTCAAACTGATTGCAGGTTTAAAAGACACATACATTTGCTTAAACTGCAAACTTGTATGATTTTAAGTTAGGATCTGACAGAAACATAGGTGGAAGAGATATGAGACAAATGTAATAAATCACTGAAGCAAACATCAGCGGAGTCATCTTTACATTAAAATACAGAATCAACTGGGTCTTTTTGGTAGCACCCTTGTGACAGTGCTCTCGCCTGAGTCTGAAAGTGAAGCCTTTTCCAAATCTAAAGGCGAGAACACAAAACCTCATCTGACACTTCAGTGCAGTGTCAAGGAGGTGCTGCACTTCCAGAGGTGCCAGAGCCCATGAGAGATTTTATACTGGATGCTAAAGCTTTCTAACATTATTTCAAAGAAGTACAGAAGATGTCCACGCCATTTTTTTTTCCTTCAACCAACATAAAAAAAACAGATTATCTGGCCATTATCAAATTTCTTAACTGACCTCTCCTGTATGCAAAATGGCTACCACATTTCCAAAATTTCACTATGGGCACTGCTCAAAAGAATTTAATTGGCAGTTAGGAGCAGGTTTAGGGCTAGGGTAATGGCTGTAAAGCACTTCAGAGCATTCTGAGGTCATAAATATTTTGCATTTATTTTCACTGATGGAGTTAAAGTTCACATTGGATGAGGAACAGACAGGGGTAGAGTTAAAGCCACAATCAGATCAGCTATAATCTCACTGAATGATACATCACAGTTGATGAGCTGTCTTGTTCCTATTTCTTATGTTCTTACATTTTCAATTATTTTGTGCCTTCCTATAAAATTGCTTCCCACCTGGATCCTGTGTGCAGTTACAAAAAATTGTTGAAGAATTTGCCACGTACTTGGATTAGACAAAGACAATCTGAGTTTTTTTCTTTCCCCAAATAATTTTCAGTAATGCCTTAGGAACACTTCCAATCCATCAACTATCTCTTCAGCATCAATTGGAAAAATGCACCTTTACAGGCTAAATGCGAATATTGCTAAGATCATGACAACAGAACAGACAGAGCATCAGGGACATTAATCCCCATTATTATTATCAATGTCTTGCAAATGTTTACTGACACTAGTGGAATTGCAGAAACCTTTAGAGTGGGGAAAGTATAGTTGTAGGTGACAAAGGGCCACTTTAATGACAATTCAGAAGAGAGTCACTTACCTTTAGAATTACCACCAGCAAGGCAGCACTGATGAGTAGAGGGATTAAACTGCTGATGAACCAGCTGAACCACAGTGTGCCACTATTCAGACCCATAATCCTCATGGTCTCCTTAAGGCGTGCTTCTTTCTCATATACTATCCCTTTAATTATCACAGCGACAGAGTAGATCCAGGCCAGAGTGGTGAAGAGAGGTAGTGACTGGCTCAGAACGCGAAGAAATCTTAGGAACAGTAAGATATAATTTGTTTATTTGTTTGTTTTGACTCTTCAACCATGGACACAACATTTCATTTTGGTCTGCTAAATCAGATGAAAGCAACGAAAACTTCAAACTATTCATGTGAGCCTCAGGTTCAGAGGTTTGTATACTTTACGGGCTTAATGTGCACACATCTAGAGTTGTGAGTTTTTTTCATTGCCTCCAACATATACATATGTTTTACTAACAGGGTTCGATTGGGTAAAACAGAATCAAAAACTTGGTCCAAGTCAAAGAGTGTAACAAATTACCTAAAGAAGCAAGATGTGGTAGAAAGAAGCAATTCTAGACCTTAGAGCCTTAGGACTTCTGAGGCACAGCTTTTCATACTGGAGAGACCAAAATTTGAGATACAGAGAGACCTTAAGTGGGAGAATGTGGGTATCATGGATCATAGTTGGGGTAGAGGAGGTCAAGTTGCTGAAATAAGGATTAGAATTTTAAAATCAAGGCATTGCTTAACCAGAAGCCAGTGTAGGTCAGTGAGCACAGGGCTGATAGAGGAACTTGCTGCAAGACAGAATATGGGAGCACAGATGATCTTAAGTGGAGTATCAGATTAGGTTGCCTCATCCCTCCTTCAGCAACGGCAGTGGCTATGATAGGAGATCTGGATGAAAATAAAAGTATCTGCGTAGGTTGAGGTCTTTAAACTTACAGATCATCCACGTAGCAGGGGTATGGCATTTGCTGAATGTACACGCCAGTTTTCTCCTTCCTCCCGGTCACGGTGCGGATGATTGCATGCTCTATTATATCCTGGAGGTACGAGAAGCCACCCCAAATATAACGGAGGTCTTCAAATGGGTCAGCACGAGGTCCAGGATCCCAATACCTTTTGGAATAGCCCAAAATAGAGCAATGTGTAACTCTGAGCATAGCTTTTGATAAAGCAATGAGCACAGTCATTGATACACACTCTGCTATGCCTAAACAACTGCAGGTTTTAATATCTTGCTATTTCTATTACCCGTCCATGATCTTGTTTGTTCTCTCCACGTTGTCTATATCCATCCGAATTTTGTACTTGATGTGCTCTGTTGGTTTTGTACTGTTTGAATCAAAGTCCAGGAAGACAATTCCCGCCCAGAACTTCCTTTCATCCAGCAGCTCCATTGATTTGTTTATCAGTTTCTCCTCAGTGGACACAGCCTCTAATTTATCCCACTTTACGCACTTGGATTAAAAAAAAAGTTACAATCAATAATGCATAATAATATCGTCCAGCATGGTCAGCCAAGATGATGCCACTAATCATAAGAGTCACAGAGTCATCACAGTGCACAAAGTGGTCATTCAGCCCATTGAGTCCCTGTCGCCTCTCTGTATAGCAACCTTGATGACAAATGCCCACATGATTCTTTTCTGAAGTCATCAATTGTGTCCCTTATACTATCCCTGTTGGTTCTGTTATAAACTTTTATAATCATCTTAAACTTTGTCTAGACCTACTAAAAATATTGGTTAGAACCCAGACATTTGAAAATTTGATTGCCCATTCTTAGATGTGCACCTAGAATTAAATAGTACAGAAAAGACCAATCAGCCCAGCCTTTCTAGTCAGGTGATTTCCACATTAGCTTCCTCACACCTTTCCCCCTCTAAACCTGTCAGCATAATCTTCTACTCTTTTCTCCCTCGTGTACATACCTGGTTTCCTCTGAAATGCTGACCCGGTGATCAGTTCTGCATTCAAGTTGGGAAGAGAAGCCGCTCCAGAATTCTGCAGGGGCTTATTTTTGAGATTATCTTACAATAAATGCACTTAATTTGGATCCTCTTACATGGGTCCCCTTAAGATTTTGGAATCTTAAACGGCTCTTTTGATTCACTGTTGAGCTTTTCGCTTTCCTCAAGAAAGGTACTCCAGTGAGGAAAGCCTCAAGGAATGAACCTTGAAGGCACTTAAAGGTTGATTGCCAAGCAAACCCCTACCTCTTGCCAGGGAGACAGATTAGTGACCCACAAAACTGACAATACTAACCTATTGCTATGTGCTGTAAGGCAAGCTTCTAACAAATAGGACAAATGACTTGTGTGATCACAGTGAAGTTATTTAATACTGACCTCCATAGCGAGTGATATTTTGTGAATTGCCTGTTCGGTCTCATTGTAAACCTCTCTCCAGGTGTACGTGGACCCGTTTGGATGTTGAACCTCTTCTGGGTATTTGGCAAGAAACTTGGAGAGATCAGCGGCTGACCAAGAGGTTCCGTCTAGCTTTGAATCAATGTACTTTGCTGTAACATGCTTCTTTAGTAGGCTCTGCAGAGATTAGAAATTGTAGACAAACAATTAATATCATCACAATAGTCAACAGCCAGAATATATATCTATGCTGCCATCCTGTGGTGACATCAAGTTTACAGTGCATTAATGGCCTAGGGGGGGTGCAATCTATTCTTCATACTCATCTCATGAAGTGCTGCTGTACTGCAGGAACAATCGCATGCTGGTCCAATGGTCTGAACAAATCTATTTTACAGCACATTCTGGATACTTTTCTCTGATTATCTTCAGAACACGAGGTGGCTCACTGGTTAGCATTGCTGCCTCACTGCACCAGGGACCCATGTTCAATTTCAGCCTCGGGTGACTGTCTGTGTGGAGTTTGCACATTCTCGCCGTGTCTGCATGGGTTTCCTCTGGTTGTTCCGGTTTCCTCACACAGTCCAAAGGATTGGCAGATGGAGTTTAATTTAGTTAAACATGAGATGCTGCATTGCTGGAAAGGCAAATTCAGGGCATTACTTATACACTTCACGGTAAGGTCCTAGGGAGTGTTGCTGAACAAAAAGACTTTGGAGTGCAGATTCATAGTTCTGTGAAAGTGGAGTCACAGGTAGACAGGATAGTGAAGAATGCGTTTGGTATGCTTGCCTTTATTGGTCAGTGCATTGAGTACATGAGTTGGGAGGTCATGTTGTTGCTGTGCAAGACATTGCATAGGCTGCTTTTGGAATACTGTGTTCAATTTTGGTCTCCCTGCCATAGGGAGGATGCTGTGAAACTTGAAGGAGTTCATAAAAGATTTACAATGATATTGCCAGGGCTGGAGGTTCAAGCTACAGGGAAAGGCTGAATAGTCTGGGCTATTTTCCCTGGAGTGTTGGAGGCTGAGGGGAGATCTTGTAGAGTTTTATGAAATCATGAGGAGCATGGATAGGGTAAATAGACAAGATCTTCTCCCTGGAGTGGGGAAAGTCCAAAACTAGAGGTTTAAGGTGAGAGGGGAAAGAGCAACCTATCCACGTAGAGTGTGGTGCGTGTATGGAATGAGCTGCCAGAGTAAGTGGTGGAAGCTGGTACAATTACAACATTTAAAAGACATCTGCATGAGTATATGAATAGGAAGCATTGAGAGGAATATGGGCCAAATGCTGGCGTATAGGATTAGATGAGGTTAGGATATCTGGTTGGCATGATGATTTGGACCATATGGTCTGTTTCCGTACTATATATCAATATGATTCTATGTGTAGGTTGGATGGATTGGTCATACTAAATTACCCATAATGTCCAGGGACATACGGGCTAGGTGGATTAACCATGGGAAATGCAGGCTTACGGAGGCAGGGTAGGGGAATGGGTCTGGGTGGAATGCTATTCGGAGGGTCGGTGTGGATTTGTTGGGCCAAATGGCCTGCTTTTACATTGTAGGGCTTCTATGATTCCAATATAATGTGGACTGCATTGCCCATTCCCACAAACATAGAGGATATCGACCAACCGAATGATCAAACTTGAGATCTTCCTAGTCAGAGCAATTCAAAACCTTAGTACTGTGTCCTCCTTAAAACCCTCGGTGAGAGGTTAGGAAATGATATGTACAAAGGAATCTCAGTGTCCTTGTCTTTAAATCACTTAAGGCTAACATGCAGGCATAAGAAACTATTAGGAAGGTTAACAGAATGGTAGCCTTTACCATAAGAGAATTTGAGAATAGGAGTAATGAAGTCTTGTTTCAATTCCATAGGGGCTTGGTTAGATCACATCTGAAGTATTGTGCACAGTTTGCATCTCCTTAGCTCAGGAAAGATATTAATGCCACAGAGAGAGTGCAAAGAACAATCACCAGAATTGTTCCCAGAATAGCAGAATTGTGCAATAAAATGAGATGGAGCAAATTCGGCTCCAGTATTCTCCAGAATTTTGAAGAATAAGACATGATCTCAATGAAACCTACAAAATATTTAAAAGAATAGGCAGGGCAGATTCTGGTAAGATGTTTCCCCGATTGGAGAGTCTAGAAGCGGACACACAATTTTAAAATAAGTGGGATGCCATTTAGGAGCAAAATGAGGAGAAATTCTTTTACTCGGGGTGTTGTGAATCTCCAGAATTCTCTAACTCACAGGGTTGGGGAAGTTCATTCTTTGTGTGTCGTTAGAGTACAGACAGATAAATTTCTGATTACCGATTGCATAAAGGATTAAGGAAACAGTGTGGTAAACAGCATTTAAGTGTTCAATCAACCATGGTCATATTAAATGAGAAAGGATGCTGTCCTTATCCTCTCATGAATCTACTTTAACTTGAGGCTAGAAAAAATCTACCTCAAGGGTTCAGAACCAAGATGAAGATATGCAAGTGATGTATCTGACATAAATTAATTGAATGTTGAACAGGCTTGAGGTTGAATTCTTTCTAAAAATAGCAAGGATTTCACCAAATACAATTTGAACAGATACACACATTAGCCAATTAGAAGAGTCAACCAGCTACGTAGGAAATATTGACCATGGTTAGGTTTTATTTGACAGATTAAAGAGCTATTTAATTTTCAATAAGCCTTCACTTTAATTTGCACTATTTTAAATCATGTCAACTTAAAACAGGGTCAATATTCATTCACTTTAACACTGTTCCATGGCAGATACCATGTTGGTTTCCTTGACCTAATCAGTGCCATTTCAGAATGGTCTCTCTCACTTTCTAACCCAAACCTACACCCCAACTCGCAGCTCATTGATCCTTCCTCTGGATGACCCCTCCTCCTGGTCTCCGATGCTCCCACTCCCCCAATTTACTAACCCTCCTGTTTTCAGGTTACCTCCACAACCCTCGAACTCAAAGCAGCCCTCATTCCATAAGTTGCTTCCTAGTTCTCGCCCTCATGTTCAGAACCCTCCCTCACAGCATGAGTTGGATAGAAGGTCATGGCAAGTGGGAGGGTTAGCCAGTGGTGGTGGGAGTGAGGTGGTATCAGGAGCTGAGGTGTTAGACAGCAAGAGGGTCAACAGCATCCAGGAAAAATGGGGCATGAGTGGTCTAGCCAATGGGAGGTTCAGACAGCAAGAGACGCAACAAGCAGGAGGCAAGTACATAAAACAGGATTAGCATTTTTGTTCTTTATTTTACACTTAAGTTATCTTGTTTTCAATACTTGATAATTTATCAATGTCCCACTTTTAAACTTACAGAGTATAAGCTTTTAATATCCTTCTTTTGACATGAAAAATCCTACAGATCTTATTGGTTCTAACTGTAATGTTGGTTGAAATGTGAAAATTTGATTTACTCAACATTGTTTCAATGGAAACAATTTCAGGAACACGACAACCTGAGCAAGGAATTTATCACATTACATTATACCTGCATCTCCCACCAGAGGGTAATGCTATTCATGCAAAGTCATTCAAGGATAACTAAAGCACCAAGTACAAAAAAAAAGGAAACATTCCCCACCAATAAAACAATTGGTAAATGCCATCCCATGTTCTTTGCAGTCAGCTCACAATTAATGTACCTATTAACTTAACTATAATTTTGAGTAACGAAATGGCAGTACAAATTCAGGTGAATGTCACTAAGAAATGTATTTTTTTTTCCCAGTAGAAAGCTAGATTTCGCATTTGTCTCAATTTGATCACACTCATTTTGTCTGTCTCCGAGTAAAACTAAGAGTCCCAAATCCTTTCTGGTGAGAGGAGTCAGAAAGGGCTGCAAATGGAACTTAATTTGTGAAAAAGAAATTAATGCAGATAATTAAAGTGAGCCATAATTATTAGCTCATGAAAATATTGTTATCCAAAAATGAGTATGTATTAATGTACATTGAGATGGTTTACATTTGCTGCTTTTTGGGGAATGAGCAGGGAGAGTGGTCATAGGTGAGATGCAGGAATATAAATGTGCAATGTGGGTTGAACCTCCCATTTATTTGAAGCCGAAGCCAATACAAGATTATAAGGTGACAGTGAGGTAATGGGGTCAGATTTGGATTGCTCTAGCAAAGAGAGGTACCAACATGATGACCAAACTGTTCTGTAACCTTCTAAATTCTATGGTATTATGAATGGAAGACAATATAAAACCCCTGGATTTGAATTGCCTCCCCTAATTTTAATTGAGTACTCGGCAAAGGGGGTGGTGATCTCGTAAATTCTGCCTGGAGACAGGCTCCTTTGACCTGTTACTGAATTCTAAAGAAAATTAAGTGACAGGTTGTACATCTTGATGCAGCTAATTTTCCAGACACAGAAGCAGAGAGGAAAACAGAAACATTACTGCTGTGAGAAGTGGTGAAAAAGACTGTACTTTGTGTTAGCTGCCAACCAGGAATGCTGGTGAGAACTAGTTCTCTGTTCAATGAGAGACTAGTGGAGCACAGGAGGTTGAGAGGTGGCCTGACAGAAGTTTATAAAGTAATGAAGAGTATAGATAGAGTTAATGGTAGCTGTCTTTTCCCTAGGTCAGGGAATTTCAAGAGTAGGGGGCACATTGTTAAGGTGAAAGGAGAGATTTAAAAAAGACATGAGGGGCAAATTGTTTTACACAAAGTGTGTGGCTCCTGAGGAAATGGTGGATGTGGGTACAATGTTTAAAAGACATTTGGTAAGTACATGAATAGGAATGATTTGGAGGTATATGGGCCAGGAGCAGGCAGCTGGGACTGGTTTAGTTTGGGATTATATTCGGCATGGACTGGTTGGACTGAAGGGTCTGTTTCCGTGCTGTATGACTCTGTTTAATGAAAAAGGAACCGTTAGAGGGTACCTTGATGCTGGAGGCCAGTTTGTGTAGATTTAGAAGAATAAGAGGAACAGTTTTCAAAGGGCACTGGAAAAAAAGAAGCTGTGGCAGGGAGAAGGGAGCCTGCTGAAAAGTTGCAAGGCCTTTGGAACTTGAGCTTCAAGATTACATACCTGCTGGGAGCATAGTGCATAGTAAATTGCACCATCAAGTGTTTTGGGTTTTGTGTGATTATTAATGGTGAAGTACTTTTTCCATATCTTATATATTAATTTATTAATATAAACTGTCAGTAGTAATTTTAGTGTGTTGCTTACAGTAAAATTCCCAACGATATGAAATTTTGGCCTGCTATATTTTTCTGTCATTGGGAAATCCTTCTCTCATTTTAAAAATTATTGCTTTCTATGTAGATTGGAGCAATGTAAATCCGCCAATTGCCTCCTTCCACATCCCCCCCGCCCCGCCCCTTCTGTCATGGGGGGGTTTCCTGACAGATAATCCACCACTGAATGATTGGCTTCATGATTGAAAAGTTATCCATTTCTGATTCAGTATTCTGTTCATATTTTACATGTGCTTCGTAATGAAGACCTCAATGAGAAAATGGTCCACTGGTTGTGTTGGTTAATAATGAAATAATAATAAATCGACTTGCAAGTGAGACATCAAGTTCACAGGATAACTTCCTGCGCGATCAGCTATATCTCTCAGTTCATGGCAGTCAAGAACACTTTCATTTTGCAATTGAGGAAATTGTACAAATTGTTAAAATTAAACATGTACTGAATGTTCAATTTCTGAACGAGGAGCATTGCATCATGTTTTCTGGGTTCCAAATGTTGAATGAGTAGAACCTTATCCAGCTGGCAGCCATTAGATAATAAAACCAAAGTTCCAACGTGTTCACTGATTGCCTAATATTGCCACCACCGAGTGCTGAGTGAATGTGTACTTTTGTACTACTGACTGCAGTATCAGAAAACTAACACATTTATTTGTTTCATACTTCTAATCATTAATGTTAATAGCAAAACACTGATTCATTTAGGAATTATAAAGACAAGCTTCACAGACCTATTGTAGTCTCATACTGTCTGATAGATAACCTTGCTATTTACTTGTTTTTTCTTGTCTATAAGAAATAGATTGTAGACATTTCCCTCCTAGCTTCAGTCACAGGAACTAATTTTTCTGTGAAAAGTACAAATTGCAAATCAAAGAATCTTCATGATAGAAGAGTGAGGATGGCTGCAGAGTGCGGGCAGAGTTGGATTCCATCAGGTACTTGTCCCTGAAGAGGAAAGAGGGAAAACCCCAACAATGGAGTGGAGAAAGACTGTCAACAGAAACATAGCCAATTCTGTTTACACTCAACATTAAAGAGGGGTGAGTAATTAGACTAGTGGCGCTACATTGTTGTGGCACAGACTGATTTTGTCAGTTCATTGCAAAATTAATCAACAATGTGCAATATAATGACAACTGGTTGGAAATTAAGGTTTAACCAAACCACCAATGTACTTACTCGAATCAAATCCATTGCCTGACTTCTTTCCATAAACACCCAGATCTTTGGTCCAATCTCTTTCCACATCTCTCCAATCTCTTTGAAGACACTCAGCTCTTGAAAGGTCTCATTAACCTGAAATAAACAAAACAATTGAGATACAACTGCAGCAGGCAGAATAGGAAGAGATCAGGTTGATTGATTTTTAAAAATATATATATATAAAACTACAATAATTGTCCTGAAAACAGAGCCAGAGGTATGAATACAAACTGCAGGACTTTAACGGAAAAATCTACAAGGAGAGAACAACATACATTGAAAAAAAGACATATAAAGTTATAGTCACTACAGTTCCACAGGACCATAGGACTGCACTCTCACTACCGAGAGACATGATGGGTGGTGGTTTAACCTGAGGGTTACCACACCTCAGGCAAGAAGTGAGATCTATTCACTAGAACAAAGCAGTTTGGGAGTGGGGGGAGTGGGGGGGGTGCAAAATTTTTAAGATGACATGAGAAATATTTATAAAAGACATGAGGGACTTTCTTTTTACACAGAGTAGTTAGTGTGTGGAATGAACTTACAGAAGAAATGGTGGATGAGGGTACAGTTAAAAAATTTAAAAGACATTTGGATCAGTACATGAATAAGAAATGTTTGGAAGGATATGGGCCAAATGAAAGCAGGTAAAACTAGTTTAGTTTAGGATTATGGTTGGCACTGACTGGTTGGACCGAAGGGTCTGTTTCTGTGCTGTCTGACTCTATGTCTCTTAATGGTCAGTATGGGAATTGAATCTTATGAATACTGTATTGCTCTCATCCTGCATCACAAATCAGCAATCCAGCCAACTAAGCTGATGTTCACCTAATGGTAATAGTGATAGATATAATGGTTATAACCTAGATCATGAGTTCACACACCAGTGACTGGACGCCTCAGAGTTGAAGGCAGTGAATGTAACTAATGATTTTTGGGCTTCCCTTCCAGATTAATAACATGGGAACAGAATATGCCATTCAGCCCCTCCATTCTGACCTGTTTCTAATTAGACCATGACTGATCTATACCTGAACTCTATCGTCACAGCTGTCACCCCTAAATGAGATTCCATTCCTACACTCCTAATATGTCAATGTATTTCAGGAAGTTGCCTAGATCCTAAGATTGAAATCAAAGAGAACAATTATGTTGAAATGACAAATTGCCACAGTAAGGAATGATGCAGGATGAGTAAGACTGTTGAGAACAAGATGGATCATGTCAAAGTGATAGCTGAGCTTCCTTTTCATCCCAGCTGGGGAAATAATTCCAAGTCCCTGCATGATCAGTCTCTCACAGTTACCTGGAAAAACTGAGTTTGTATTTTATCAGGGAGCTAAAATGAAATCAGGGAGCAAACCTTCTGTTTGCAAGAGGTTATACAATTCAAAGGAAGAAATCAGAAAACACAAAGGTGTAGAATGGGAAAAGGGCATTCCAGATTATCTTGGCCTACTTACCTCCTGAACAATTCTTCGAGTCACAGGGGTATCAGGAGTGTACAGCACTTTACCAACCAGCAATGGTTTCATTACCCTCCAGATCATTTTAGAGATGGGATTGGATTCCAAGTTCCTCATCAGGTCATTGCAGTATGGCGCTTGAAAGAAGAATAGTATTTTAAATTAAAAGATCCTCAAACTATTCCAGTGAATTATTTCCTCCCTGAAGGTTTGTGAGCAAAATAGAAAAGAAATGATGAAAGACTTCTCAAATAAACTTTGTGTCCTGTGTGATCTTAAATGCTTTAAAGTCAAGAATTTCTGTAATTTAGAAAAGATCTCAGTCAGGAAGCTCCCCCCCAACCCCTTCACCCCAGAAACAGCATTGTGATAGTAAGTAGATCATCGCCGTTTATAATTTGTCAGTTGGGGGATAACCTTTGGCTAATGCACCAAGGAGAACTTCCCTGTTCCTCTTGGAAACAGTGGCAGATATCTAAGGTCCATCTGAGGTAGCTGAGCAGCGGGGGCCTCAGTTTATTATCTCATCTGATTACTACAGCTCAGCTGTCAGTCATTGTGGCTATGGGACTGAACCCATGCAAAGTCTTATTACGTAAATGATTCTTGATTGTACAGAATAGCTGCAATCAAAGCATCACTCACTTGCCCCTCTAGAAGTTGTGGTTTTGCTTGGTCAATGAAAGCATTAATTTTTAAGAGCAATCAATCTGCAAATTGACAATGGGTCTCCAGGACACTCATATTCAACATCCCATGAAAATTATGCACGTATTTACAGATGTGCCAACACATTTGTGAACGACTATACAACACAGCTGTCTTGACGCCTTAAATACAACAAAAGATAACAAAAGTCTGATATCTGGACACTGCAAAAACACAAATTCCATCATTAATCTGCTTCCCTCTGACAGAGGTTTGGCAGGAAACAGAGGTCTGACATTTAGCAGGAAATGGAGGACAGGGTCTGCCTTTAGATTTGTATCATGTCAAAGTGCTCCATGGTTAAAAATTGTAGTCTACTTGTAGAGTGAGTGACATTCTCTGCAACTTATTCAGTGGTTTTGTGTTAAAGGAGAAATGGAAACAAATAAGTACTGCCCACTACCCAGTGCTGAATTGTTCACTGCACACAAACATACTACAAAGACAAATATGTACAGCTGAAAAAACAATCTCTTCCAACCCTTTCTAACTATTGTTACCAACTCTGATTGGAGACATTCCTGGGGGCCTCATCTCATGACCTCTTATTTTCAACCATTCCATCCAGTCAAACGGAGTCTTTTTTTTCCCATCTCCAAAGTTTTCAGGAAAAAAAGCAAATAAAAGTGTTGAAAGCAAAAGTGAAATAAGCGCACTTCTTTTTCCCAAGTGTCTCCACAGTTTCTTTTCTGGATTGTTCTCAGCAGCATTCAGGAGATTAACCTTTCATTTTTAACTTGGATGGTAACAGTCAAGTGTGCATACTCACTTGTTGAGTTGTCATAGTGTGCGGCATCATCATCGTCCGTGCCATTTCTACCCAAAAGATACTTGTAGTTGTTGTCCTCATACCAATTCAGGGACTTGATCTTTAATCCACCACCTTCGGGATGGCCACACACAATTCTTGTCACGGCTTGGTACACCTCTTGGGGTGACCCTGTCGTATTCTCATTGGTCAGTAACATCATCTCTCTTCGCATGTCAGTCCAACTCTTCACTTCCATTAGCTGCACAAACAGGGAAGAGGAGACAATAAAACAACATGTTTCACTATCCTAGTACTTCTCTAGAACCAGGTTACAGGAGAACAGAGTTGTCTTATCAACTATAGATAGGGGTATTTTAGATCACCGAAAACCTAATCTCATGAGAGAAATCAATACAGAATTAGACAATGAAAATTCATGACAAATTTGCAAAAATGACTTGCACTTATATAGTTCTGTTCATGACCACTGCACATCTTTACAGCTAATGAGGTACATTTTTTTCCAAATGCAATCACTGCTGTAATGTGGGCAATACAACAGCTACTTTGCACTACATTTCACTGGCCAGTTGACCAGTTTTTCTGATGGCAACTGTGGGATAATTATTGGCTGAGACATCAGGAATAACTTATCTGTACATCTACACATGCTGCCATGGGAGCTTTTGTACTGACCTGAGATTGGAGATGGGACTTTGGCACTTCCAACAAAGCAGCTTGTCACTCGAGAGCCAGCCACTTTGTACTTAGAACCTTCCAAATCAGAGGCAAGAATACTGTCCCACAGCTAACACTGTCTGACCATGCTCAAGTTAAAAACCAGTTAATGTGGAGATTAATAACTTTTGGCTACATGTTACAGGGACACTATGTAACAGCAGCCAAGTCAGGCACTGCCAAACATGACTCTGGCACAAAGCCTAGTCAAGGAGCTGGCTTTTTAGGGAGCTCTTGAAAAGGCGGTAAGACAGGGAAGATACCAGACTTGCCTTATGAGCGACATGAGTACATGGCCAAGCAACATCCCAGGACCATTTAATGCACAGGCCCCAAAAGCTGCATACACATGTGGCTCCTTTAAGATATGCTTGTGTGTGGCCGTACTGGATTCTAAAAGTCTAAAATGCTGCAGTTAGAATAGTTTACAGAGACTGATAGAAGCAGCACTGTAAGGTTCGAAGAGGAAGATAAAAATTGTAATTATGAGTTTCTGGAATTGACATGTTAATGGTTAATGTTCCCTTTTAATATTCGCTTAAAATCTAGTTGTTGCACTTGGCCTGTTTGTTTTCAGTGTCCAGTTCCTTTAATTTTCTTTTGTATAACCTCACATACAGGTTATTTCTCACTGAATTATGTCAACACCTTTCAGCTGACTGCATAGCTTAGTGGAGAGATCGCTTGTGACACAAGCATACCTATTCCTGATGTACATTAAAACATAGAAAATAGGAGAAGTAGGCCACTCGGGCCTGATCTGCCATTCAAAATGGTATCGGTTGATCATCCAACTCAATACCTTGTTCCCATTTTCTCCCTATTCGCGTTGATCCCTTTAGCCCGAAGAACTATATCTAACTCCTCCTTGAAAACAATCAAATGCTTTGGCCTCAACTGCTTTCTACAGCAGACAATTCCATGGGCTCACCACTCTCTGGATGAAAAGATTTCTACTCATCTCAGTTCTAAATGAATTAGCCTGTATCCTTAGACTGTGGCACCCTGGTTCTGGACTCCCAGGTCATCAAGAAAAACTTCCTGTATTTACCCTGTCTAGTGCTGTTAGAATTTTAGATGTTTCATATTAACCCCCCCCCCCCGACCCCCTTATTCCAAACCTCCACTGATTATAGTCCTAACTGATCCATTCTTTCTTCATAAGTCAGTCTGGTAAATCTTTGTTGCCCTCCTTCCACATGTAAAACGCCTTTCTTCAGAAAGGAGACCAAAACTATACACAATACCCCTGGTGTAACTGTCATCAGGGCCTCGTACAATTGCAACAAGGTTTTCCTGCTTCTATACATAAATCCTCGAGAATGTCTGAAATGAAAAATCTGAAAAATGTTTCACTTTTGAATTACTCTTATTATCTTGTAATTTTAATACATTCTGACAATCATTGGGTGTCTGGTGTGCATAAAATCATTTGTGCTGGAATCAGAAAAGCCATTGCAATGCGGTTTTCATGAATGAAAGATTTGTTGGAATGCTTAACCAACATTAACACAGAATGTTAACATTTCAGAGAATTCTGATTATATGAGGCATCAAATAAGTTTCCTCTCTGAAATTGCTCAGTACAGCAAGGTATGGTAGAAATTCTACAACATGGAGTGGACTTGAGGTATTACAGTATGAAAACAGAGGCAGAGTATCCCTCACTCTAACACACCAACCTCAATATTTATGAAGTGTTGGGTAGAACGCAGTCAAGTTAGCTGACGAACTGTAGGACAATGCAAGTAGTGTGTTGAATAGAATCAGTAACTTGAAAAAAGATTTGATGTGGCTAGTTAATGTTAAATTTATAAACATGATAATCCATATCAGTGATGCAAGATCATGTGATTGCTCGAAATTCTGGGGGATGGTTCAATCTAGAAAATTCATGTAAAGCCTCGTCATGTAAATAGTTTGCAGACAATGTGCAAGAGAAGGTAATAGTTACAAATAGCTAAGTCTCCCGCAGTCTCTTTCAGACACAATCCTAAATAAAATGATGAATGAATTGACATGATGGAAACAGGAGACCAAGTGGTATCAGGAGAATGAGAAACATCCTGCCTCAGGGCCTTAATATTTTGTATACCCCACTGTACACTTGGCAATTAGCCATGGACTTGGAGAGGATTTGAAGCTCAGGTTGTTGGTTTGCTCGCTCAGCTGGCAGGTGTATTTTCAGGCGTTTTGTCACCGTGCTAGGCAACACCATCAGTGAGCCTCCGGTGAGGCATTGGGTTCTGTCCTGGGATGGGACAGAAACGTCCAAAAACAAATCCACCAGCTCAGTGAGCAAACCGACAACCTCAGCCACGGACTGCCTGACCAGTGCCTGTGGAACACACCAGTGACAGGAGGTCACAAATAGGGATTGTCCAGAGTGGAATATTTCAGAGAGCTCTCAAAATCTGCAGTATGATCACCTTCCAAACCTGTGAGCTCTGCTATCCAGAAGGACAAGAGTAGCAGATCCAAGGGAACAACACTACCTACAGGTTCCCCTCCAAACTAAACATCATCCCGATCTAGAACGAGATCGCTGTTCCTTCACTATTAAAAGTATTAAAATTCCCTTCCAAGCACCACTGTCCCTACACTCCAAGGATTGCAGTAATTCAAGAAAGTAGCTCAAGCCTACATTCTTGAGGATAATTAGGGCTAGCAGCAAATGCTGGCCCAACCAGCAACGCCCACATCCTGTCAACAAATCTTTTAAAAAGTAGATGATGTAGCTGCATACTGTCATTCATCCAAAATTTTATTTTACTTATAGCTGAGGAAATGACAGTAAGTATTCCATCAGTGACTGAGAAACATGCAAACAGTGAAAAGGCTTTCCTTACATTTTAAAACAGTCCTCCTTTGGTCTCCCACCATCTTTTATTATGGCAACAATGTTTACCATTCCTGAAATCAGGATGTTCTGAAGCCTGAACAATTCACAATCATCTAACCATCCATTAAATCCTACTCACATTAAAGTACCATTACAGTGGGTTCTCTAACTGCAACGTACTCTTGTATAACCAAGCAAATATCTGAATCTCAAGCTATTTTAAAAGCTGACAGCTATTTGTAGATAGGATTTAATTGTCCTCATGACTTATTAACTAAGTTCAGCAAAAGGAAAATAATTGCATTCTGTTGACCCAAACGAACTAAAAATTCAGTAAATGCTGGAAAACGTTGATCAGGTAACAGGTTGCAAATGCGGAGAGAGGAACAGAGTTAACACCTGGGGTTGATAACCTTTCATTAGAACTGACGACAGATGGATCATTAGGGAGAAGCTCCAACATCCTCTGCTTTGACCAACTGCAGTTTATGTTTCTCTGCTTCTGAAAATGCAAACTGTAGTTATCTGTCTATCTAGCCGCAGCCCAAGCAAAACTCAAGTTCCTTCAAGCAGTGGGTACTTGGATGACTTGGCCACATCAGCAAGTTCAGTGTCACATGGTTTCAATTATATCTTGACAGACAAAAGCAGGCAAGCCTAAGTGCTCCAACAGGAAAAGTAACTTGACGCTCCAGCCTGCTTATAATGTGAGCTTATTTCTGTACTCCGCGACTTAAGCACGGCACATAAAAATATATTTCTTAAAACACATATCACAATTCTGCTGCAATTGCTGAAAACGTGGTTCTGCAAGCAGTTTACTCTGTATGTTCTTAATGAGTTATTTTGCCTCAAACCAGAAAAGAGGATGTTGGCCCATGCTGTGAAACATGAAACCACAACTAACCTCGGGTGGATCATCAGTCTCTCACGAAGACTGGGGTTACTACAGTTCATTTGACAAAAGACTCCTACACAATTCATTTGTACATTTAGAGGTCTTGTATCCAAGCGAAGGGAGTTCCTTGTATAATGGTCACTATTCACATGAAAGAGAGGATCACACAGAATAGCTGCAGATGTGACTGAATTAATGCTCTGTATCATGTCAGATTTAGCGGACAGTGTGCCAAAGTAGATGAAAAGGAGTAAACAAAACACAAGATAGTAGGAGAAGGGATATAAACAGTCTTTGAGGGCGTGAAAACGTTTGAAGGATAGACATAGCAAAGATGTTTCCACTTATTGAGGGCAAGGCTGAACATTGTGTGCCATACACAAGTTAGTCACTGCTAAATCCAGTAGGGAAGTCAGGAGTAACTTCATAGCCCAGAGAGTGGTGAGAATGTTAATCTCACTACTATAAGGATGGTAACTGCATAAAGCAATGCTTCTCAAAATGGGGTCAGGACTTCAGCTGGAGTTGTGAGCTGAAATTTGGAAACTGGAAGCTCAATTGCATCAATCGCTGTGGTACTGCTCTGATCTCTCACCCCCACTTTCACAGGTCTTTCCACCCCGCTTCTGCCTCCAACTCACCCCCAATCCCCTACTCACACAGGTCTGACAGAGGAGTCACAAACATTTACAAGCCTCACAATGCGGTCACAGAAAGAAAAGGTTTGAGTTGCACTTGCATAGGGGTATTTAAGGGATAGCCAGATAAACACATGAGAGAGAAAAGGAAAGAATACACTAAGAGGGAAGGAGGCTCATGTGTGCCTAAATGCTGGTGTAGACCAGCTGGGCTCAATGGCTTGTTTCTCTGTTGTACATTCGATGAAATTGTAGCTTGCTTGACAAACGACCAACTCAGCAAGTTGTAAATGAACACCTGCCATCTCACAGCGACTTAGCCTCAATCACACATGTTGAGCAGTTTGCATATTTAGTCTGCAGTAAAGCAACATGTCTGACATTATTTGTTTTATCACATCTCTTTGCATTTTTCCTTTTTACAGATAATCATTATTTTCAGCACAGATTTACAAGCAAGCTTTAATCAAGCTGACCTTGCAGGTGCCAATGGGTTGTTTTGTTTTGAGTTTGTGAAAGTTCATTTTGAAAACAAAATTGCAGTGGGCCTCTAGATTTATGTAGATCTAACTGATCTCTACAGAGTAGGATGTTCCACAGGTTTGATTCTGACCTGTGAAGGAGAAGGGATGGATGATATAAATCATCCAAGTTTCCATCTATCAATACATGATTCACTAATTTCTGCTGGATGCCATGGATGGGAGAGTAGGGTGGGGACAAGATTGGATCTGACTGCAATGACTCTAACATTTAAATAGTCTTTGAATGTCCATTGTTAAAGAAACATGTGAAGCCATGGGAAGAACTGTATCTCAACTAGAGTTTATTAATATTCATATAGTGCATCTTCACCACTTTAGAAAGTCCAAGAGTACTGTACAGCTAATGAAGTACTTCTGAAGTGTCATGTAAGAAATGCAGCAGTCAATGCATCATATAGCAAGCTCCCAAAAATAGCAGTATGACAATGACTGGATAATCTGTTTTCGAGGTCTTAATTGAGGGTGTTGATGACCATAGATTCCGAAGAAGAGACAAGGTGAATCAATTAGAATATGAAACTGGTAATGGTTAATTGATGAGTTTAACAGGTGTTTCCCAAAACAATACAGGCTGGAATACAGGAGTGATTAGTCTACAGCCCTTGCTACCATGTGGAGTGCTTAAGGCAAGTAACATAGAGACATTTAAAGTGAAGTTAGATAAGTATAAGCAAGGAAGAAATTGATAACATCAAATTAAGTAGGGTGTTCAAAAGACTGTGAGAAACATTGATCTGATAGGCTGAATGGTCTCCCTCTGTGCTGTGAAGTTCAAAATAATTTTTTTCCTCAATACAATTCATTCCAGAGGAATCAATTTTTCTAAATGTGGTAAAACTTGCATTGTAATTTGGTGTTCCAATACTTGTAGCAATCAGCAACATTATCAGGGAAACTTTCAGAAGACGCTGAATACAAACTATATTACATTCTTGACATGCAGTACATGTTGCACAACTGCCTTTCTCCAACACCTTTATTGACCTTAGGATATCCCAAACTGACTTTTATCAATTAATACTTTTGAAGTATGACACAATAACAATGACAACAACCACGTTCTCAGCTTTTGTGACATTGATTGACTGACAAATATTAGCCAGCTCATGAGAGATAAATCTTTTCAACATAACTTCAGAGGAACCTTTATATTTACTGAGCGAACAGACATGGTTTGGTTTAACACAGTGATCTCTGGCAGTGCAGTCCTCCCTCAGGTAGTGGACTTGAGTCTAAGCTAACATTTTTTGTGTTCAAGTCACGCGTGGGACTTAAACTGACTGAATCACAGCTGACATCCCTTCCTTTGTCAATCCTCAACCGTTGATGTTATTAATGGAATAAAAATAAACTCTCTCTATAGTAAAGGACAAAGTGAGGTCTGCAGATGCTGGAGATCAGAGCTGAAAATGTGTTGCTGGAAAAGCGCAGCAGGTCAGGCAGCATCCAGGAAACAGGAGAATCGACGTTTCGGGCATAAGCCCTTCTTCCGAAACGTCGATTCTCCTGTTCCCTGGATGCTGCCTGACGTGCTGCGCTTTTCCAGCAACACATTTTCAGCTATAGTAAAGGACAGTCTTGGAGTGAGACTGAGCAATATCAATGCAGTTTGGAATGGGCAGTGAGTCCACAATACACAGCAGCTAATATCAGTCTTGAACTGGAGTGCTTACTGAGGCAGACTTGGTGTTGAGGAAATAAAAAGTCAAATGCTGTTCTGAGATGGGTCAAAGTGTGTTGTGGGGTGGCATAACAGAATGCTTTAGTCTACATCTGTCAGTAACTGACTGCACCCTTGGAGTCCTTGATGCTAAAGCTTCAAAGGAAATCCAGAAAAAGATTCTGCTCCTCAGCAATGTCTGCACTAGCATTAATTGCTTAAAGGGTTCAACCAAAAGAGCAACAGCATTGAGAATTGGACATTGGTGTCTTGAAGTTATCAAGCCAAAACATTTATCCTCCCACAAGCTGTCACTTTTGAGAAAGAGGCCCATTTGCAAAAGAAACATGCTGAATAAAATATAGACCCATGGAAACAAGCATCAAGCCTTCCTAACATGATCCAGTATTGTATTTATAATTTAACTTTGAAAGGCTATCACACCTCTTTGGCTAGAATCATGAGATTTTGCAGAACTTCATCCAAGGCTTCAGTTACATTCAATGCTTCTTTAGGATTAGTGATCAATCCTTTCTGTAAAACAGAGAGAGGCAGAGTTAATACAGATGCACACAGACATTAAAACATTTCAAGGTTTACATTTAACATTTAAACCGGAAGGATTAGATGTGATACTGGTTAAACATGAGCTAGTTTCGCACTATACTGACAGCAGAAGATAGAAATGTCAGGGGGGTGTAAAAACACAATATGCACAATCTTGTGGATTCCCCACATGCTGAGTTTGCTTCAAAATGCTCTGCTTGACATTTTAATAATAAGCAATGTTAATCTGTTTTTACATTAGGAATAGTCTGAAATTTAAATGAGCTTCAGTTGTGAAAAGAACACAAGACTGATGATGTATTACTTGCAACACAATTCCTTTAAAATTGGAATAATTCTATTCACAACTTTTGAAAAGAGTATCAAATGACACTGCGTAATAATTCACAGGAAACAAGATGGAACAGGTGATGTACAGTATATGATGAACTACCACATGCAATGTTGTGTCTTTTGCAACCCAAACATTATTTCAGCATTTGACTATTAAGTGCTGTAGCTGGGGGAAATAGTCATGAATTTTACGTGTATATATTTATACATGTATATACTTCTGAAAAAATTATTGAAATCTGGTGCTTTGGTTACATGGTATTTAAGAAACAAAAAAAACCTAAAAAACATACAAGTCAAACAGTACTACACAAAAGACCATTGACCTAAAATATTATCTCTCTTCACAGATGCTGCCAGACTTGCTGAGAATTTTCGGCAGTTTTCTGTTTCATTTTCTTCCAGATATCAAACATCTGCAGTGTTTTGATTCTGAAGTAATATTTGCTATTAATTCTGAGCTGTCTGAGAGCATTCGGCAGTAAAAATAGAAGTTAATCATCACTCTTATTATTAGATTCCCTACAGTATGGAAACAGCCCTTCAGTCCAACAAGTCCACACCGAATCTCTGAAGAGTAACCCACCCAGACCCATTCCCTTAACCTACATTTACCAATGCATCTAACACTATGAGCAATTTAGCATGGCTAATTCACCTGGCCTGCACATCTTTGGATTGTGGGAGGAAACCCACGCAGACATGGGGAGAAGGCACAAACTCCACACAGACAGTCACCTGAGGTAGGAATCAAACCCAGGTCCCTGGCACTGTGAGGCAGCGGTGCTAACCACTGAGCCACCGTGCTGCCCCATGAATTATATAGCAATATAGGCTTAGCAGACATTTTATGTTATTCCTCTTCCACCACTAGACACTACATATCACTATTAGGATAACTGTTTCAAAGTTCAAAATAAATTCAGAACACAGAAGCTCCCATTTATGGAATATCAGAATGGATTGTAAAGAAAACAAATAAATGGAAAGCCCTTCTCCTTCAACAGCACATCAGATTAGGTAGAGGAATAAATATTACCCAGAAAGAACTATCTGCAAAGTACTGCCATAGATAGAAGGGACCTTGATTAACATTTCATCCAAAGGATTGCATTGCAAATCCACAGTTCTCCACTGGATCATCTGTCTTGATCTTGCATTTAGGCTCTAGAATGGAAATTGAACCCACAGTCTTTGCAGTTAAAAGATAAGACTTTTACCAATTGAGCCATAGCTGAGATGCATTGATTTATTTTTCTTTTAAAAAACTACCTGAGGTGGGTGGCAGTTCTTTTACTGTTCCATTCATCTTAAGGGGTAGCCATGAAATTTCTAATGCCCAGGTTGCTTGGTCAATCTGATTGAACCTTGAGGCCTTTATGGAGCAAATAACCTTCTCAGCTTTTATAGGTAGGGTCTGTCAAGGATTACGGTTGAAACTTTATTGCTGGAACAGCACAGCAGGTCAGGCAGCATCCAGGGACAGGAGATTCGACGTTTCGGGCACAGGCCCTTCTTCAGGATTACCCCCCACTCCACAAATAAGTTTTAACCAAGAGGGAAAAACCAGTAATATGTGGAAATGAATGTACAGAATGTACTGGAACTCTCTTTGAAATATGCATTATGAGTCAGACCAGTGCATGTCACATACAAGTTTTACTATTTTTATTAAATTCTGGGAAGTGCAATAGGCTGAGGCTTTAGTGTTGCAGAACTCCACACTCTTTGACCCATCTCAGCAACCAGAGGAAAGTGCTGGGTATATGACATAGGCAGATGAAAATTAGCATAAGGTTTTTATGGCCGGATGACTGCTCTGATTAGCCCACAGTGACTGTATTTTGCCCAGATCTGAACACAATGCAAGGACATAAGCATGCTTCACAGGGTAGTTCACCAGATTCACCAGAATGGCTCTGGAGATGAGGGTTTAATAACAAGGTTGGAAAAGCTGGGATTATTCTCCTTGGAGCTTATGGTACAAGGACTAAGGGACTCAGACTTAAGGTTTGTGGAAGAGATGTAAGGAGAGTGTGAGGAAGACAATTTTTACTCAGTCGGTGATAATAGCCTGGAACTCTCTGCCTCGGAAGGTGCTGGGAAGCAAAGACAATTAAAAAGATAAAGCTACGGGGTCTGATTTGATTCCTCAGAGGAAACTGACATGGATTTGATAGGTCAAATGGCCTCCTTCTGTCCCGTAATGACGAGGGAATGCTAAGCTTTATTGTTCCTAACAATATAATATCCAATTTGTGTTTCCCACACATTGATATGAATGTATTCAAATGACTTAACTTACTTGTATTAACTTTAAAATATCCAGGTTCAAAAAGAATGTTAGTTCGACTTTTTTCAGTTCTGCCTCTGATAAGGTACAAATAAGAGATTGGGTGTAAGTGGCTGTGGAGTGATCTCCAATGATAACAAAGTCCTTCAGTTTTGGGCCATCACAAAGGTCCTTCAGCTGTAATCCTTGCCCCTCTGTAATGACCTGAAATCAATGACACATAAAGGAGTAACTGCTGTGTTGGAGCTGCACAGAAAGTATTAACCACCTGTTATTTATGCTTTTACAGTACAGTACAGTAATAAGTGTTTTATGCAATAAAGTCAGATAAGCAAGATTAAAAGAATCCAAAATAGATTTAACAATAAGTGAAATAAAATTGCATTACTAGGAATGGAAGAACAGAAGTTCAGCCTATTCCTATATTCAATCAAGTCAGAGATGATTTGTCCCTCAAATTCACTCACCAGTCCTTAGACCACATCACTTAATGTCCAAACATAATTTAAAAAGTCATCTTCTAAATTTTTAATGACTAAATGAACAGCCAAATAGAATGTTCTATCAAATTGAAATGCATTTTACTACCCACCCACAATTTCCACCCACAATTTAGCCTTAGCATAATTTGTAAAGTCCAATAGCAACTACTTGAAGCAAATTTCACTAGGTCAAATTTTAAAATGTAATAATTACATAAATTATACATCTGTGTTAGTTACTAGGTTATTATAACCTCATCAAGCAGGCTGAAATGACACCATAAATCCAGAACACTGGTTTCAAATTCTATAACTGCTACTGTAATCTTGAAAATTAGATTACAGCCTTAAAATTACTCTTCAAAACATAACTTTCAGAAATAAAAAGGCCACTGTAGATAAGCTTATAATTAGTCCAAGCAAGGACGTGATTCCTGGCTATTTCATTGGAGTACACTTTAAATGTCCATAGTATTTTGATAGATATGGGAATATAGAACAAAATAAATCTAACATATCGAATGACAAATATTTCAGGCAATTGCCCAAGACTGACAATATACTTTTCTGTTCAGTATTTGGTGTTGAAAACATGCTGATGCTTCAGTGTAGACTGGAAGAGAGCTTGTCAGGTGAAATGTTGAATGATCTTCTTATTTTTCTGCTCACAAAAGATTCTGGAGCAGTTTATGCAAACAACAATGGGCATATCATGGCCATCATTTCTCCTTCAACCAACCCAACAGTAAAAACTGAAACATTTACTGATTTGGAACCTGATTTCATACAAATTACACTTTAAAAAGTACTTAATCAACTGCCAAGTATTTCACAATGGACTGAAGTTGTGAAAAGCACTGTGTAAATGTAAAATCTTTCTCTTGTGTTCTATTAAGGGTGCGTAAGAGAGTTCAGAACCTGTTTATGTTCACACATGTTCAAAAGCATCTCCCAACCTCACAACGTCTTCTGCCTAAGACAGCAGATGTACAGGAACAGCACCTGAAAGATCCTCTCCAGACCACACATGATCCTAATTTGTAACTAAAGCACTACCACTTCAGTATGATGAAGTACAATTTCCTACCTCAAACACCATTACAGGTGTATTTTCCTGGACTCCGCCCATTAAAGAAGGCAGCTTAATATCATATATTAAAGGAACTTCAGTTTGTGTAATGAATGTTTGCCTCGTCTTTGACACTCACAGTTTAGGAAAATACTTTGTCTATTTATCCTATCCATGCCCGTCATGATTTTATAAACTTCTACAAGGTCATCCCTCAGCCTCCAAGGCTCCAGAGAAAACAGCTCCAGCCTATTTAACATCCTTCCAATAGAAAGGAGACCAGACTGCACACAATATTCCTAAAGTGGCCTCATCAATGTCTTGTACAGCGGCAACATGTTAAATCTCAAAGTAACATATTCAAATGGCTTAATGCTTGCAGTATGTGTACAATGATACCTATGGAATGGCATCTATGCAGTTGGCACTGCACAATCATGATGCAAGTTGGCCTACTGATGAAAGCATTATATTTTGTGTCCATGATACACCTGAATAAATTAGTTGCTATCCCTTCCAATCTGTTCCTGTAAATATAGATGCTTGTTTAATAAATTCTTCTGCTTGCACCGATGTATAAACTCTTCCCAGTATAATTTCACCATTGTATCTCCACTTTCTGGAGGCTGCAAATATTGAAGGACAAGTTTACATTGGCAATTTCCATTCTAGGTGAGAACATTGGAAATCGATAACAGGGGGAAAAAAACCGCAGCAAGTGCAAACAAATGTATGCTTTCCAAATTATGGAAGGTTAAGTACCTGTGACTGGATTATTACTCCACACTGGTGTCTACTTCCTTACCTTTCCAAAATTTACGTGAGCATCTAGGATCTGCTCCACTGCATCATGGTCAAATGACATATCTTGATACAGAAATTCCGACAGCGTCTCATTCTCAACCAAGAAATCCCGGAGCCTAAGATCTGCATACAAGAGATGATGTCGTGAGCAACCAACTAACTTCAACTGGACCAGAAATTAGAAACAATATGTGTTAGTCCATCAAAAAAAACATATCTACTGTCAACAGCGAATTGTTTGCTGAGTGGTTCAGCTTGTCTCAATGAGGAGAAATTTGCTTTTTGTGTCTGAAGGCTGTGTGTTTTAAGTCAGTCATTTAAATGCAATCCTGGGGGAGCATGGCATTTGAGTTGCATCATTCTTCAGGACAGATATTTGAACTAAGCTACCTGTTCAGGATGATATTAAAAACAAGATCCCATGGCAAGATCTAAGCAGTAGAAAGTCCTACTCTTGCCCTGATCAAACCTCAGAACAAAATCAAAAATCTCAAAAAGATGAGCTGTGTTTTTTTAAATTAATAGAGAATAAAAAGGTATCTGAAAACATAGAAACAGTGGATTTAATAGGGATTGGATATGGACTTTCTAAAAAATTGCATAACCATGGCTCAAATGCAGGGGTGCGGAATTAATTCATAGTTGTTTCTGGGAGGCAGTAGTGGCATGATTGCTCAAATGATCTCTCAATGTTCTATGATTCCATAAGTTGTTTACGCTAATCTAAATCATTAGTATAAATCGCAAGTTTGCTTGTAATTTAGGGTTGGATTTTCATTGTGATTTCAGCATTCAATTCCCAACTTGGGGATGGCATGGTGGCTCAATGGTTAGCACTGCTGCCTCAGGGACCCAGGTTCAATTCCCACCTTGGGTGACTGTGTGGGGCTTGCACATTCTCCCTGTGTCTGTGTTGGTTTCCTCTGGATGCTCTGATTTCCTCCCACAATGCAAAAATGTGCAGGTCAGGTGAATTAGCCATGCTAAATTGCCCATAGTGTTAGGTGCATTAGTCAGGGGTAAATATGGGGAATGGGTATGGTTGGGTTACTCTTTGGAGGGTCAGTGTGGACTTGTTGGGCTGAAGGGCCTATTTCCATACTGTATGAGAATCTAGTGAGTCCAGCTTCAGGATCAGAAGCCCAAATGGACAGTCACCTTCATTCTGATTTCACGAGAGGGCAGCCAATGTTCACAGGGAGAGCTTGCGGCCCAATGAGGGGTAGTACATGTTATCACACACCTCCATTGCAAGTGGGGCATGAACACAAGCTTTCTAACCCAACCTGTTCAGAGATGTTATTAAATTCTTCTGGTGGCCCTTCAACCCAGAACTCCTAGTCCAGAGGTAGGGATATTTTCACTGCACCACAAGAGCCCTCATTTAAGGATGGTGAGCAAGCTTGTGATGCTGGAGGACCAAATGAATACCTTTGAAACAAGAAAGTTGGAGAACTATTGCACTTCAAATTAAGAGTGCTTTCTCTCAATTTTTCTCAAGTTAAAAATTTTAAAATGGCTTCTGCACTCAGGCCATCACAATGGTGAAGGGAGGAAAGAGGTTTGGAGGGGAATGGAGGAATCTCTCCCCTAGTGTAGTACTCCTCTGCTACATTCGGGTAGAGAGGGTTTGCAAACGCAAGCAAAATACTGTGCAGCTGTTCACTGCTTCCCTCCCTCAATGCTCTCCAATAAACGTTAGCACCTTAGTCTTTAGTTACAGTAATTGTTGAAAAATTAAACAAAAGCTTAAAAAACACATTCCTCAATTGTACTCTATGCAGCTCGATTTCTACTAAATGAAGAACGATACATAAAATAAACGTGACAGAAATGCCAACCAGTGAGGCAAGTGCACATGTATTGAATAATTTTGCAGGGTTAATATAGTTCACACGCTGTCTAAGTCCGAATCTGGGCTGAATCAGAATCAAGTTAATATTCAGAGGAGACACGCGTCCGCGGCATTCCAGTAACTTGTCTTGACTTGTGACTGACCGATAGTAACCTCAAAGCCTGTACATGTACACACTTGAGGGTTCGTGGTGCTTTTATCAAGAACACTGCATACTCCTGCCTTTGAAAAAGGTCTCAAACTTCCGAAACTGGATCAGAAACAAAGGAGAGGATAGAAAATTGCCCCCGGGGGATTTTTTTTCGCCTTTTTAAAATAAAACTCTGCCGTCTTTTGAATGCATCGCTTTAAAATACTCAAACTATCAGTGGGTGGAGGAAGGGTTTCACGAACAATATATTAAATGCTCCATGTTAGGGCGACTTAGAACACTTTTCATTGTATTTTATTGTTAAGATACATATGACAATAAATTCTAATTCTAAAATACATAGTCTGGCTAGCTGGTTGTCTATTGTCAATTTCTTGCATGCTTTATAATCCAGGTAGATGTATTAGAACAAAATCGTCACACCGTGTTTTGCCTGGCAGAGTGCTGGATGGAGGATATTAGACATGATACAACACAGGAGAACAACATCCTAACTCCCAGCCATTTGGCAGCTGGCGTGCACACACCAAATCATGTAACCTAACAACTCCCTCATCTGCTCCTGGCAAATTGAAAGGGTGTCGCGCCTTTTAAGGTTAGTAATAACAACTGTGTGTATTTGCATAGCCCCTTCATGCAGTTCAACAAGTTCCAAGGCACGTCGTTAGATTGTCATGAGGGAGATTTTGACACTGAGGGGAGAAAGACTGGTCGATTGGAGTATAAGGAGAGAACTTCAGATCTGAGAAGCGAGGCACTCATGAAGGAAATTGAAGCTTAATATATATAAAAAAACCGTGTTTTATATCCATATACAGGCCTTACAGTTCCGAAGAATTTATCAAAAAAAAGAAAAATAGCACCGTACAGGATATGACTAAAACATGGCTTCTTCAGCCAGTCAGCACTTCTTTTGTGTTGTTGCTAAGTGCACAGTTTGGCAACACTCATACGTCTGGCGGTTCAGCTGATTTGAAAAAAAAAGCAACACTGCTCATTCCGCCAGGCTGCACGAAGGAGGAAGGAGGTTACTATCGGTCATTGCTCTCCAGCCTACATTTGCTGCTGTGGGATTACACGTCAGCTTTGTTCTTTGCTTCGAGGGAGCTTGTGCTGCTATCGGAGTCTCTTCAATTTTCTGCCAGGCAACTGGACTGTTCTTTTGTTATCTGAACCCAGGCAGAAAATCGTTGAAACAATAACAGTTTGCATGTCAAAACCAGCATTAAAGCTTCCTTCAGGGATCAACATACAAGCTAGAAGCCATGCTTATGACCACCAGAAATTTGAAAGCTGTTGCCTCATCTGTTTACAACAAGTTTTCATATTCTTTGCGCTTCACAAACAGCGAAAAATGTCCATTGTTTCTGCCCTTGCGAGACTCCATTACAAAATTTGCCATAGTCCCAGAAGCCTGCGCTCTTATGAGAGAAAGACAGCCTTTGGTGAGTTTGATCAAGGATCACCATGCCTCAGGTGAGAGTGAGAAGGCAGGACCTGTCATGATGACCTTAGGTGGTGTGGGAATTGAACCTGCACTAATGATGTTACTATGCATCGCTGACGCCTCAGCACAATACCTGGATGGTCAATGTACAGACTTGTACATACAAATGATTAATTCCAATCTCTGTATGCAAAGAAATGGAATGTATACGTATGTATGGCATCACCAATTGTATAGATATTAAAATTTTATGAATAAAGTATATTTTTGAAATAAAAAAAATCATAAACCAACTAACTGGACTAACTGACATGTTATTTCTCTATCTGAGGTCCAGTTCCCTTTCCTCCACATTCCTGAATCACGGGTTTTATCACATTTGTCACACTTCACTCCCTCACTGCTCTAACCATTTACATCATCTCTTTGCCTATCTTTTGTTTCTATATTTAGCGCATTTTCACTTCCTTTGCTTTGCACATCATTCCTCTTGTTTATTAATGCTCCTCCTTTCAATCCAATCTACCCTTTTATTCCCTCCCTCTGTCCCATTTGCATCTTGATAGCACTTGTGATTGAAAAGTACATGACTCCCTCATCTAATTTTCTGATTCATTGAGTTATACAGCAAGGAGACAGTTGCTTCAGTCCAATTTGATCATGCTGACCAAATATCCTAAATTAATTTAGACCCATTTGCCAGCATTTTGCCTATGTCCCTCTTAAACCCTTCCTGTTCATGTATCCAGATGCTTTTAAATGTTATAATTGTACCAGCCACCACCACTTCCTCTGACAATTCATTCCATATGCCCTTTGTGTGGAAAAGTTGCCCCTTAGGTCCCATTTAAATCTTTTCCCTCTCACCTTAAACCTATGCCGTATTGTTTTGGACTCCCCTACCTGGGAAAAAGGCCTTAGTTATTCGCCCTATCCAGGCCCCTCATGATTTTATAAACTTCTATGGGGTGACCCCTTAACATCTAACGCTCCAGGGAAAACAGCCCCAGCCTCTTGCTAGTTCAAACCTCCATCCCTATCAACATTCTAGTAATCTTTTCTGCAGTCTTTCAAGTTTAACAACATCTTTCCTGTATCAAGGAGACCAGAATTGCATGTAGTATTCCAAAAGTGACCTAACCAATGTCCTGTACAGCCGCAACATGACCTCCCAACTCATACACTCAATGTTCTGACCGATAAAGCATACCAGTTTCTTCACTATCCTATCTACCTGCCACTCTACCTTCAAAGAACGATGAACCTGCACTCCAGGATCTCTTTGTTTCGCAACATTCCCCAGTAACCTACCATTAAATGTAAAATTCCTGCCCTGATTTGCCTTACCAAAATGCATTTATATCAGTCCTATGAGTGGAAATTCTGTGCCAGATCACTTCCACTGAAAAATACACCCAAGTTATATTGTCACATGATAATAAAGACTTGGAATATAATTTTCTCCAGTTTGTTCAAGTCATCAGAGAAACAATAATATCTTACATCTTTCTAGTTGTTGAGGTTCTGTTCGCCGAGTTTGAAGTTTTTGTTGCAAACGTTTCGTCCCCTGGCTAGGCGACATCATCAGTGCTTGGGAGCCTCCTGCAAAGCGCTTCTTTGATGTTTCCTCCGGTGTTTATAGTGGTCTGTCCCTGCCGCTTCCGGTTGTCAGTTTCAGCTGTCTGCTGTAGTGCTTGGTATATTGGGTCCAGGTCGATGTGTTTGTTGATGGAGTTTGTGGATGAATGCCATGCTTCTAGGAATTCCCTGGCTGTTCTCTGTCTGGCTTGCCCTATGATAGTAGTGTTGTCCCAGTCGAATTCATGTTGCTTGTTGTCTGCGTGTGTGGCTACTAAGGATAGCCGGTCATGTCGTTTCGTGGCTAGTTGATGTTCATGTATGCAGATTGTTAGCTGTCTTCCTGTTTGTCCTATATAGTGTTTTGTGCAGTCCTTGCATGGTATTTCATACACTACATTAGTTTTGCTCATGTTGGGTATCGGGTCCTTCGTTCTGGTGAGTTGTTTGAGTGTGGCTGTTGGTTTGTGTGCCGTTATGAGTCCTAGGGGTTGCAGTAGTCTGGCTGTCAGTTCTGAAATGCTCCTGATGTATGGTAGTGTGGCTAGTCCTTTGGGTTGCGGCTGTCCTCGTTCTGTTGTCTTTCTCTTAGGCATCTGTTGATGAAGTTGCGCGGGTATCCGTTTTTGGCGAATACCTTGTATAGGTGTTCCTCTTCTTCTTTTTGCAGTTCTGGTGTACTGTAGTGTGTTGTGGCCCTTTTGAATAGTGTCCTGATGCAGCTTCATTTGTGTGTGTTGGGGTGGTTACTGTCATAGTTTAGGACTTGGTCTGTGTGTGTGGCTTTCCTGTATACCCTTGTAGTGAATTCTCCGTTCGGTGTTCTCTGTACCATCACGTCTAGGAATGGGAGTTGGCTATCCTTTTCTTCTCTCGTGAATCGGATTCCTGTGAGTGTGGCGTTGATGATCTGGTGTGTTTTTTTTATTTCCGCGTTTTTAATGATTACAAACGTGTCATCGACATATCTGACCCAGAGTTTGGGTTGAATTTGTGGTAGGACTGTTTGTTCTAACCTTTGCATAACTGCCTCTGCTAAGTCTGCTATCTTTCTAGTGTCACAAACAGAGAAAATACATTCCCAGGAAGAACAGTTTGAAGTCAATAGTACATTGCTTACAAATGATTATCCTTGCAACTCAATTGCAGTTTACCACATCAACATGTCTCAGAATGCTAGCCACTCTGTTAGCAGCCTCCCAAAACTTAAATCAGATGAACAGACAGCTAGTTTACATCTATTTTGGTGGTCAAGGAGAGATAGAGTCTTGAGATTTGTGACATCCTGCTAAACCTTCCTTTAGTAATCACTGAGTGTTTTAACATTTGCTGATTCATAGCATAGACAGATAGGGCATTGAACTTTACTGACATAGCTGGAACATTTTTAAATATTCAATACAGAACTTCATTATTACTATATAGAGGAAAAACTTTTCATCTTGCACTCTTCAGGACAGACAAGAATGCAAAATTGCATAGGAGTTAACACTGGAAGTGTAAATTGTTATTCACTTTGAGATTTGGTATTCTTGAGATTCTGTCTCCTGACTAGCCTCAGCCAAAATGTTTGAATAGCACATCTCTTTCTTTGCAGTATTCCACAAAGAATTTTGAAAGGTACTTGAATGTGAGGAACTTAAAGAGGCAAGCAAAAATACAAATGGGGATTCGGATCGAAACACAACCGTGCTGTCAATGAAAATATATTCCCAGGAAGAATATTCTGAACAGTCAATGTTATGCTGCTTACAAATGATTGTCCTTGCAACTGTACTGCTGTTTACCATGTCAACAGATCAGGAAAAATGGACTAAATATGGAATGAGCTGTCAGAGGAAGTGGTGAAGGCTGGTACAATTACAGCAATTAAAGGCATCTAGATGGAAGGGTTTAGAGGGATATGGGCCAAGTGCTAGCAAATGGGACTAGAACATGTTAGGATGACTGGTTGACATGGACGAATTCGACAGAAGGGTCTATTTCCATGCTGTACATTTCTATGACTCTCAATGTCTGTGTGGTAAGTTTCCCTTATTCTAGCAAAACAATGATAAAGCAAGCATCTTTTTTGTGCTGAACACAAGAGTCAGCTGACATCACGAGCTCATTGATGACAAACACAGCAAGCATATGTTACGCAAGTACAATCAGTAACCTTTACTGTAGTCCTCAACCTCTGTGAACTCAGCCCTAAAAATATGGACAAACTGATTACACAACTGTGTGCAACAACTGTATTCCAAAAGATAAAATTTTGACTATGTTTGAGTGAAATGGAACCAGTAAAGGGTACAGTGTTTATCCTCACTTGCTGGGGGATGGGATAAACGGCATCATTAATAAACACAGTACAGTATTCTGGATTCTCCAGGTTGATTTTCTAGGAATTCAGATCTGAAGAAGCCATCAGGGAATTCTTGCTGGCATTTCGTTCAGAAATACTGTATAACGTGTAAGTGTAACCATTCTGACTTTGAACCATTTCCAAATACTATGGAGTATATTATCTTGTAGACAACTTGAAAATGGATATCTATGGATTACAGAGTAAAGTGTAGAACTTGAAAAGGTCATTTGATCTATGGAGCTGAATCATTGCACAAACCATGAAGAGTTAAGCCACTACAACTTTTCCTGAGGGGATGTTTGGCTATATGCTATATGATTTGAAAAATGTGGTGCTGGAAAAACACAGCAGGCCAGGCAGCATCCGAGGAGCAGGAGAATCGACATTTCGGGCATAAGCCCTTCTTCAGTCCTCACTTTCTTCTATATGTTATATGATTCCAAACATAAGCAAGCAAATTATTATTTGACATGATGCAAGCATTACTGGCAAGATCAGTGCTTATCCAGTCCTCATTTCCTGTCAAAGGAGTGGCTCACTGGGCCCTTTAAGAATGCATTTAAGAGTCATCCACAAGGATGTGGGTCTGGAGTCACAATTAGGTCGGAGCCAGGTAAGGACAACATATTTCCTTCTCTAACAGACATTATTGAACCAGATTGGATTTTATAACAATGATCATTTCACAGTCATCATCACTGAGACTAGCTTTAACTAATTCAATTTAAGTTCTACCAGCTGATGTGATGAGATTCAAACCCATGTCCCCTGAGCATTAGCCTGTGTTTCTGGATTCTGACATTATCACTGTGCCACTATCTCCCTGATCAATATCCCCCAACCCACAACTCATTTCATAAGCTGGATTTTATGGCCCTCCGCTAGGCATGTTTTTGGTCTTCTGTGGAGAGGGGCAAGGGAGCAATGGGGGAAAGAGAGTGGCGGTTGCTCAGCCCACTTTCCTCTCATCCTGCCCCAACCATGATGCAGATATTGAGAAGTCAATCATTTAGCCACCCAACCAACTGAAGCCCTGAAATGCCCACTTAAGCATAATTAAGGATCTTAATCTACCTCCACCACACAAAACATCAATCAGGCAATGGCAAGTGGGCCAGAAGTGAAGGCTAGCTTTTTGACAGTGATGGATTGTGGGTGGAAATGTGTAAGAGAGAGAGTGATAGAGAGAGAAAATGGGTCACTGGACCAGAGTCCATTAACTCTGATTCCTCTCCACAAATGCTGCTAGACCTGCTGAGTTTTCCCCAGGAATTTCTGCTTTTGTTTGGGATAGAGAGAGAAAAATGGGGAGGCATATTAATTAATGCATGCCCTGTGTGTGCACTGGGGGCAACACCATATCATCTTTGTTACATGCCGCGTGGCCTTCAATATACTCATCTTCCTCCCATCTCCCATCCTCCCTTTAGTGATTGACCCTCTCCTCCCCTAAAAGTCTCTGATTGTCTCTGATTACCATAACTGGGCTTCATGCATATCATTTGAGTCCCCACTCACATACTGACTGCAGGCACTGCTGGGATTGCAAGAATTGCTGGCCATTAAGACTGACCATCAGCTTTCAGGGGTGGGACTTCCTACCCATTGAGGCCCAAGTCTGTCCCTCAGTCTGTTTAAGAGCCCCATTATTGCTAAGGGTGAGGCATTTAAAAGTTTGTGTATTTGGGAATATGGTCACCCTTCCACAAAATCCAGTGCAGTGTAGGAACTAGCAAGGAAACAGTACTATTATGAAGATACAACGTAACTGCATTGTACATTCTCTATGCACTGCCGTTTCTATTTTTCAAAAAACAGAACTTGCTGTTGCTGTTCTGATTTTTCAGAGTAATATAGCTCCAGGCAGAATCTCAGTCAGTAAACCAGAGATCATCCTGTTATCCTCCAGTATAATACAAAGAAATTGAGGTGAATGACATAGGAGGCCAAAGTTTTATTTTTATTAAAGTTTTATTTATTATTTTTATTAAACTAAAGGCCTGATGTAATGCAAGTTTTTAACACTCTTTAGCCACGTCAAAAAAGTGTGAAAAGTTACTTCAAAGCCCAGCAAAATTACAATTGGCAAATTTCCTATTACTTTATGGATTTTACTTTTTAAACCAAAAACATATGCACTGCAGCTGAAAAGAAGAATGATCTAATTTCTATCTATTTTCCTGTCTTTTTCACTGACCCCACTATTGAATATGCTAAAGTTAACTCCAGGTTCTTCCAGTTTAATGGTTTGTAGTCAAAGATTGTTTCAAATTGGTGGGAATATTTTGGGCATTTACAGGGCATGTATTTGAGGCATATGCAGCTAAGCATAAAGTCGCAATGATAATTTACTTCAAAATGTGTTGAAAGAAATCTCCAGGAATGCACTGCAAACAAACTGAAAATGGTGACTCCTGCACAATATTAAAAATTATTTGCATTGGATCACATGTTGCTATTTGCTGGAAATTTCCTAGCTTGGATGGATCAGGAGCAGAAGCACATGTGCCAACAGGTTCAAGAACAGCTTCTTGCCTGCTGTTATTAGGCTCCTGAATGGACCTCTCAAATTTCTAATCTCTAATGTTGGCCTTGCTTTTTGTGCATCTTCTTTGCAGCCATAACTTTGTATTCCTCGCTCTGTTTAATCATGCTGTGATCTTTGTATGCTATGATCTGCTTGTCCTGCATGCAAAACAAAACTTTTCACTGTACTAAGGTATATGTGACAACAATAAATCAAATAAAATAATCAAAGAAACTTCTGAGCAGACCAGCTATTGAGAGGAATGCTCTCCTGCAACAGGCACAAGAACTGTTGCAGATTTTGGCCTCCTCACTTTCATCTTCCTCACAACAGCCAACAGTTGTGTTAGTTCACCTTTCTCTATCTAGATTGTCACAAAATGAATATAGGCACACTTAAGGCATTAAGGTACAGTAGTTCCCCACCCCCGCCCCCCCCCCCCCCCACCCCCATACCCACAGGGGATACACAGAAGCCCAAAACCATGGAAAGGAGCGAACCCATTCACTTAAAGGGGAAACATACCTTCCCAGCAGCCTCCTGGTCTCTGGTTCCAGAAGGTTCCCTACAATATGTTTAGGCCGTGGGAAACCAAAGGTAACTGAAACCACGGAAAATGATTCTGCAGTTACGGCGGGGGGGGGGGGGGGTCACCCTGTACTTTTGAAATGTTGTCACTGTTGTAGGAATTTTGATATGCAATTTGCACACAACAAGTTCCAACACATAGTAAGACAATAATGATCAGATTACCTCTTCTAATAGGAGAAAGTGAGGACTGCAGATGCTGGAGATCAGAGCTGAAAATGTGTTGCTGGAAAAGCGCAGCAGGTAAGCAGCATCCAAGGAGCAGGAGAATCAACGTTTCGGGCATGAGCCCTTCTTCAGGAAGGCTCCTGAGGAAGGGCTCATGCCCAAAACGTCGATTCTCCTGCTCCTTGGATGCTGCCTGACCTGCTGCACTTTTCCAGCAACACATTTTCATACCTATTCTAATGCTGACTAACCAAAACTATTGGCCATACTAGCAGGAGAACTCCTTTTCTCTTCTGCTGTGAGATATTGAAAGTTAATGGGCTCATGCTTTAACATCTTATAAAAAGTACAGCACTTCCGACAGTGTGATACTCTCTTGATATTGCACTGGAGTGTTGACCAGAATTATGGTGTCAGATCTCTAGTATGGGGCACAGAGGCCATGCTTAAAAGTGGCTTTACAGTTTATTTTTCAAGCTAAAATATTAAAGAACTGCAACATGTTTTATAAAGCAATGATTCTGAAGTGGTTAACATCCATGTTACTTTGGCACCACCCATCCTAATAATGTTACTCAGAGTTTGTGGATGGAGACTAGGGGTTCAACAATAGCTTTCAGAAGGAACAGTGTATCTGTACAGCTCCCTAAGTTCCTTGCAATTATTTCTGATCAAATGCAGTTGTACTTATTGCTATCATGTAATAAACATCATTTTTATCTCTAACAGTGTGCCTTCTGTAAATACTCTATTCTGGTCTATCCTCCACCTCTAAATACTAGAAAGTCCCCAAAAAAGCAAAGACAAAGGAAGATTAGTAACAGCAAACCACCTCAAACAACGCAACATACTGGCTAAGGGGACAAACACAACTAAGAGTGGTAATCTGGGAAACAACTATAAACCTTACACAAGTCATAGAGATGTACAGCACAGAAACAGACCCTTTAGTCTAACTCATTCATGCCGACCAGATATCCCAACCTATTCTAGTCCCACTTGCCAGTAGACGGCCCATATCCCTCCAAACCCTTCCTATTCATATACCTATCCAGATGCCTTTTAAATGTTGCAATTGTACTAGCCTCTACCACTTCGTCCGGCAGTGTTGACACTTTTTAAATGAGACACAGTCATATTTAGGTAAGGTGTTGCTGGCACCTCCAAATATCTCCAAAGCATGTTGTTACTGGTTGGTCCAAGTCCAGGGTTTACCTACATGCTAGAACTGTGCTAATTAGATTAGATTCCCTACAGTGTGGAAACAGACTCTTCGGCCCAACCAGTCCACACCGATCCTCCAGAGAATAACCCACCCAGACCCATTTCCTTCTGACTAACATACCTAACACTATGGGCAATTTAACATGGCCAATTCACCTTGACCTGCACATCTTTGGACTGTGAGAGGAAACTTGAGCACCCGGAGGAAACCCACACTGACACAAAGAGAATGTGCAAATTTCACACAGACAGTCTCCCGAGGCTGGAATCGAACCTGGGACCCTGGCGATGTGAGGCAGCAGTGCTAATCACTGTGCCATCGTGACAATGTTTACCTTCCCATTTCCAGAAGAAAGGTAATTTTGATCCATGTAAGGGCATTTTTTGCTTGCAATGAAATCTTAAACTTTCCTATTTGAAACCTGATCACTAACTCAGTAAATATGTCTTTTGCCAATGATGAGCCACACTGATTTTGAGAAACTTCTACTTAATGTGAGAAATGAATGGCTTTTCATGTGTTTTAGACATAGGAAGAGGTAATTTGGTTCTCCAAGTTTACTCTGTCTTTCAATCATTTCATGACTGATGTGTGGCTCAACTTCACTGACCCAATTTAGGTCCATACCTTTTGCTACAGCATTACTCAACAAAAACAATCACCCCATGTCTTAAAAGCTCCAACGCTTCCAGCACCCAGACATTTGTGGCAGGGAACTAGATTTCCACGACCCTGTGTGATAAGTCTTCTTGATTTCCCTCCAATATAGTCAAGCACTTACTCTAATACTATATTGCAACAATTTTGATTCTCCCAACAGAAAAAAATAGGTTTATGCATCCGACCCATAGAATCTTTTTAACACTGACCAGGTCACTCCCCAGCAAACCTTGTCTAAGGCCAGTATCATTTTGATGAATCTGCACAGACACCCTCCAAAGTCAATGATCCTGTCTTGAGGTACAACACAGCTTTGGGGCAACTTAACAATCCAATAAGAACGTATTCAAACATATGTTCTTATTGGATCATAAGATCCAATACTTTAAAACATTAGAACTAATGTAAATAAAACATGAACATTTATTGTCTATAAGCTGAATTCAACACTCTAGTTGGAATCTTGCCAGTTCCTCCTTTTTATGATCCAGTCCTCTTCAAATAAATGGGACCTGGCAATTTCATTTTTGAGATACAACACTCTTGATAATCCCTGGAAGCTATCTTCGGGAAAGCGCAGAACATTCTGTGTAAGTTTGTGTTGTGCCTGTGTTGAGGCTGTGTTTGTTGAAGAGTCAGAAATGGAGGGTAACTTGCAGCAAAATAAAGTTGAATCTTAGCAGAGTTTTCAAGGTTTTATATTTAAAGTTACTTTCTTTCAGTCCACACAATAGAAAAATTGCAGTCAAAATTCCTATGTGAATCAATACTGTCACAGTGCCAGTGTTCAGGCTGTAGTTCATTGAAGACTTGTAAATGATCAAAGGGAGTGCAAGATTTTCAGTGTTATGTGGGAATGTATAGTTCATCTTAAAAATGATCAGCCAGAATCTTACTGAATGGAGAAGCAGGCCATGAAGGGCTGAGTAGCCTACTCTTGTTTGTAGACTCATATGGTTATTTATAACAGAACACAGAGCTGATAGAGTGCACGAGACAAAGAGACATCAAAAGTTATTTTTTCATTATAAATAGATTCAATTTAGTCAGGAATAATGAATTGTATTTGCAACAAAGTCTCAGGAATGCTTGGGAAATGTTTGCATGTAGCAGTGTAGAATATCATTCCAGAATGTTCCAACTCTCGTTGTTGTGATCTCCAAGCATTCAGAAAATACACTTGCTGACATGTAATTTGTAACTGTTCCAATTCTCCTGAAACACAGCAATTTCTGCTCAACACTTTGGATTTTTCAATAGAACAGATTTTGTTTTGTTTTTTTTCTTCTTCCTTCCCTCCCAGTCACCAAGGTCTTTCCAAATTAAGGACAGAGACATGCCAGAAGGGTTCCTTTGGGCTGCACTTAGAAGGAGTGGATTATCTAACCAGTGCAGTCCAATACTAAGGGAATGCAATATTGTCTCAAGTGAAAATAAGTGCTAAGAATTTTAAAAAGCCATTACACTTGAAACATTAACTCTGTATCTCACTCCCCAGGGTGCTGCTAAGTTTGCTGAGTTTCTTCGGCTCTTTTTGTTTTTATTTCAGATCTCCAGCATCCCCCAGTACTTGTCTTATTGGAGATATTATCTTTTGGATGAGTTGTTGCTGCCTACCCAAACCCAAAAAGCCCCTGCCACCACCCCTCAAAATTTTTTAAAAAATCATTCACAGGATGTGGACATCACTGGTCAGGCCAGTATTTATTGCCTAATCTAATTGCTTAAAGGACAATTAAAAGTCATAAGAACATAACAACCAGGAGGAAGCCATCTGCCCCTTCAATCTCGCTCTGCCTTTCAGTAAGATCATGGCTGAACTTTTAGTGGCCTCAGTTCCACATACTCGCCCTCTCACTATAACTCTTAATTCCATTACTGTTCAAAAAATTATCTACCTTAACTTTAAAAACATTCAGTGAGGAAGTCTCATTGGGCAGGGAATTCCACAGATTCACAACCTTTTGGGAGAAGAAGTTCCTCCTCAATTCAGTCTTAAATCTGCTCCCCCTAATTTTGAGGCGATACCTTCTTGTCTTAGTTTCACCTGCTAGTGCCTCCAACAGAACTCAAATAATACAGAATTCAAATTGCAGCCTTTCAAATTTGAAACTAATGCACAATTCTTTATAATTAAGATTCAGATTTACAGGGTCAATCTGCACACTCTGAAAAGGAACCGATCCTCAGGGCAGGAGAAAGTGAGGTCTGCAGATGCTGGAGATCAGAGCTGGAAATGTGTTGCTGGAAAAGGTCAGGCAGCATCCAGGGAACAGGAGAATCGACGTTTCGGGCATAAGCCCTTCTTCAGGAAGCTCAGGGCAAGCAATATTTCTCCTGATCTAACGAACAGTTGGCACTTGCGAGATATTTTCAATTATATGATGTCCACTATTATAATTCCAGAACAAATAATCAAAACACACCAACATAATATTCAGTGTGTGATACTCTTTAGGTGTGACAAGAAATACATGTTTGAGTCTCTGCCCTGCCAACTCAGATTACTCCATGAGCACAATTTTCATGCATGGAGAGTGTAGGTTTGTAGCCAGCATCTGGTTGGCATGACAGTCTGTTGCATGGACCTACCTATAAGCATTTTCTTTTAGGAAGCCTGCTAATGGGGGGTAGCCAAGTAGGTTAATTAAAGTCATAATTCATGATAGGTGTCACATGTCATCAAAAGGACGTCGGCCATGGGTTGGAGTCAGTGGGTGAAATGATGGCTGCCCCCTGGCAAAGTGGTGAATCCTCTGGGCTGTGACAGTCATAGCTTTGGGCACAGAATTGTCTGTGGAAGGGATCCCCCTCCCACTATGGGGGCTCAGCAACTGTGTCCATTTAATATCCTTTACATCATTTATAAGATTTCAGACGCCTGCATCTTGAGGCGCCCTTGCATTTCCCCACCTACTGTTGCTGTGGCCACCATTTCTGATGGAGTAAATATGCTGGAGAAACTCAGCAGATGTCTGGCAGCATGTGCAGAGAGCAACAAGGTAAACGTTTCGAGTCTGACTATTTTTCAGAGCAATGGAGCTGCTGGTCAGGCTGAACCTCAGACACCTAAACTGGTCTTCCTGATTGCAGAGCCAGCCCATGGCTCCTCATTACATGAGCCTCTGGAGGCTGCCTTTGATTTGACCACCTCCTCAGAAACCCCCTCCAGGGACCTGTGATAGCCACCTCCAGGTTTTCAAATCACAACTCTGCTTAAAATCAGGATGAAGGCCCTGGAACTAAAATTAACCCCCATGTTGCAAGACAATTGACAATGAACACTATTAATCAAAAAGACGCCATAGTACTCCACTGTTAACTTTCCTAGATATTTGTTGAAAGTCTATAAATTTTGGTAACTTATTAACAGTGATTACAGAGCCTTCATAATGAAGCATATGGCGCGAGTTCATTATCATTTACAGCCTGATATACTGGAGACTGCATTGTGGCAAAGAAGCATCACTCTTCAATAAGTCTATTAAGTACGGCGTTAATACATGGCTATAAACATTAAATATAGACATCTCATGGAAGCTCCGGGTTAAAAGTCCCACTCAAGAGTTTACAGCTAAGGAATTTGTGTTCACTATACAGCCAAACAGGTTGATTATCAACCACCAAATCCTCCCAATACCAGTCAATGTCACGCAGTGAGAACAGGAGAGATTCCTGGTCAGTGATGTGATGAAAGAACATTGGAGCCTCTATCATCTGTACCCAGAACTCCAGACTACAACATACATGTAGAAAGTGCAACTCAGACTCCAAGAGTGAACTGCAACACACTGTCACTACATCAGCCATTGATATCGCAACTAAAAAATACAGATGAGAGTAAACTAAAAGTTTCAACTCAACATTGTAAAACTCAAATCTGTTTTGATGCTAACTGGATCATTGAATTAGGTGCACCTCCTGTAACTCATTTCCCCTTGTTCAGTATATTGTAACTTGTTGCGCAGCCCCCAATATTGCTTGATGATTCACAGTTTAAAAACTGTGTTCACTGACTACAAACAGATTAAAAAGAGTAACATTTAATCCTGGGTGGGTACTTCACCAACAACAATCCAATGAGGGTGAAAGGGGAACTAGGTAAAAACAATGACTGCAGATGCTGGAAACCAGATTCTGGATCAGTGGTGCTGGAAGAGCACAGCAATTCAGGCAGCATCCGAAGACAGGCAAAATCGACGTTTCGGGCAAAAGCCCTTCTTTGCCCGAAACGTCGATTTTGCCTGTCTTCAGATGCTGCCTGAATTGCTGTGCTCTTCCAGCACCACTGAAAGGGGAACTAATCTAACGCCTGCAGGCTATGCCGAGGGGGAATGGCTATCGCTGCTTTGTGACCATTGTTCATCAATCTCCTTTATACATGTCTCTGCCCATGGAAGATAATTGGAGTCAGCTGTCCTATCTTCCATGCTAGTGTCGCCTACCAATAGACACCATCCAATAAACATCTTTTGCTTTTTTTACTTGCACAATTACCACACCATCTTGTTTGTCATTTATTCACTTCTTTTCTCCCACATATCTCCTTTGTTTTCTCCTTAAATCTGACTTTTTACTCCAGAACATCAGTTCATTTCAACACTGTTATTCATTAGCATCTTCCAACTCTAAGGAGAGGTCACCAACCTGAAATATTGTTCTGCATCTGAATACACAGAAGCTGCATCATCTGCTAAATGCTTTCACTAATTTCTCTTGATTTGGATTTCCTTATCCCAACATGGATATGAGAGAGAGTTGGGCATGAGAATAGAGGATGATACTCAGTATCTAATATCTGATATGCCAAAGAATCTCAGCACCACAACTATTAATTCCAAAACATATTTTCCAATTATCATTCATCTATGCTCCAAACACCAGTTTGCAATATAGCAAATTGCTGTCTGCAATGTTTATAAAATAATCAGCCAGGTAATCACAAGCTGATGGTCATGTCCTCTCTCAATCCCCTCTGCTCTAACGAAAACAACCCCAATGATCCAATCTCTCTTCATTACAGAAACAAGCCAGGCAACATCCTGATAAGTCTCCTCTGCACACTCTCCAGTGCCTCCTATAATGTGGATTTCAGAACTTCACACAATATTCTAGCTGTGATCCAACCTATTTTTTATACAGTTCCACATTACCTCCCTTTGTTAATGGGTCAATCCTCCAAAGATGTTCCTACAGGTCAATGGAGGATCTGGGGTAGTTCCTGGGCTATGCTGTGGATCCTTCAATTTCTACTCTTTCAGAAAACTCACGAGATAAGATTTCTTGAGATTTTTTGAAATACTTCAAGAATGTGATTGATTATCTCTTATCTTGAATAAGAAAGGCTCATTTAGGAGCAGAAAGCGTTAGAACTCCCCAACAACGTTTCAATAGCAGCTCAGGATGGGCAATAAGTGCTAGTCTCACTGGCCAGAGAATTAAAAATGAAAAAAAAAATCTGGTTTCGATATCACTGTCAACATGAACTCAGTTGAAATCTTTCAGCTATTAAAAATTATGCACCAAGTTTCATGCAAAAAGATTACAAATATTTTATATTTATAGCAAGGCAAAGCTATATTCTCATTTAATTTATTGATACCCTCATTCAGCATGTCAGAACCAACGAGAGGATAAACTAACCTATAGTAAGAGTAGAAACATGAAATGGTTGTGCTTGTTGAAGGTGTCCTATTTTAGAAAGGTTACAGGGTATGTGGGGCTGGATTGAACTGAGGCACATTGACATAGGTTAAAGCTTTCCCATAAAGAACCGTTTCTAAAAAGGTGTTTGTTCAGAAGTATACATTTACAAAAATGGTAAAAAAAAAGTTAGATTCTTGTTCACTTGCAGTCAGCAAAGAGGTTAATTGATAATTAGAATTCAGTTCAAAACCGTGGCAAGATTCCTGCAACCTTATGCAATGAAAATAGAATTTGAACTTTTCTGTCACTGTAATCAAGTGACACAGAGTAAGAAGCACAGGCAAAAAAATGATCAAGTACACTGCAGACTAAAATAACTACTATGCTGCTGAGACTAAGGCAACATTCATTTATATAGCACCTCACTTCAAAAATAATAAAGTCTTTTCAGCTCCTTTGACATGATGCTGCAAAATCTCCAGTACGTTGTAGCAACAATGTTTTAAAAATATTGACTTAGTGGGGAAAGTTCTCAAAGCTTACTTTTGCACAAATAAACTGAAGTTGAAAATTCAAGAGATAAGCAGTGGACTCTAAGCAACATAAACAGACACCACAGAAGTTACTAGAGCCAAAGCTGAAGTAGACATTTTAAAGCATTCTAAATAAAATTTGTCACACACATAGAAACTAATGTAATTTCTGCATAGATGTGAGATATAAAAATATACTCTTACAAGTGTTGAACCAAAGGCATGAAAAAGCCAAACCTATCCTTGTGGGGTTCAGAGGAACATTCAAGCTTTCCACCTGACCTCAAAGTAAATGCGTTCACTTGCCGGATGACTTTCAAACTCCAACCAGTATGCAAAACGGGGTGTAACTGATGACATTAGACTTTGATTGGCAATTGTGCTGCAAGGGTCCAGTGCAGGTCAGGCCCTACCACTGGACATCAGTGAGAACAGAGCCCTTTATTAAAACTCATCCATTGTGCTCCTGACATAGCATCAGAAATAAAATCTGCTGCACTCGCTTTGTTTGTGAACAGCACAGTAGAGTGTAGCCCAGTGAGTTATTTTTGGCACAAAAGTGATTTTTTAAAATTAACTCATGGGACATGGGCATCGCTGCCTGGCCAGCATTTATTTTGTACTGGGATGTTTACTGTCGTGAAATCATAAACTCAAGATAACAGAACTCGCAACACAGCATTTTGCTGGAGGCTAGCTCCTCAAATCTGAGTTGGATCAACAGTACTTTGGCATGAACTCCACTGAACGCATGGATCCTGTACTTTATTTGACACTGAATGTTACGAAACAGAAGGGGTTGGATGTATATGAAGATCACGCCACTGTGTACTTCCAACCATTCTCTCTCAAATCAGCAAAGGGTTTAAGGACAAGGTCAATGGGTAGAGATAAGTAAGGCTATCAGTTTGGTTTGGGAACCATGTAGGTCCTACGTGGTGTTCTTAACTTCCGCCAATGATTGGTCAATCACTCTCTATTAATTGTAATGGAGAATGAAATCACGAAAGCTGCAATTTCTGTGTGATACCCAAACCTGCCATTTTGCTCAGCAGTAAAGGGCAGTTTATTGCTGAACAATTAAAACCTACCCCAAGTCTTCATCAAGAGAAAAATTTAAGCAAAGGTGGGAATTCACAATGTATCAGATTGTCACCTAGTACCTGACATTATAGGCAGAATATTGCTGATTTTAATTCCATTTGCTTGTACCACTTTCTAAAGGAAACCATAGCTGCAAACCGATAATATATACCTATGTACATGGACATAAAACTGGCAGTAAATATTCCAGCTTAGCAGCTGATAAGCCTACACCCAATCAATTCTTTGGCAATCCTGAAGAATTCTATAGCATTATTTCAAATAAAAACTCTACCAGATTATTTAGGCCAATGGCGACACCTCAACCTATAATGCTTAAATAAAAGTTATCTTGTTTTGCAAGCACACAATGTTGAAACTAGTTATGATGTCCCTGAAGCTAGGAGAGATCAATAACATTAGCACATATTAGGAATAGATCTCAGTCCCACCTTACATTCTGTGATGGTGAACTAGAGGATTATCATACAGCATTCATAAAAGCATACAATTCCAGAATCCCTACAGTATGGAAGCAGGTCATTCAACCCATTAAGTCCATCCTGACCCTCTGAAGATCATCTCACCCAGACCCACCCCATCCCTGTTACCCTACATTTCCCATGGCTAATCCACCTAGTCTGCATATTCCTAGACACTATGGGCAATTTAGCATTGCCAACCCACTTAACATGCACATCTTTGGACTGTGGGAGGAAAACAGACACAAAGAGAATTCACCCATTCCACACAGACAGTCATTCAAGGCTGGAATCAAACCCAGGTCACTGGCACTGTGAGGCAGCAGAGCTAACCTCTAAGCCACTGTGTTGCCCTCTTCATCTTCCTGTACTCTTCATCTTGTACAATTGATGAAGTTCATTTGGTATTTGCATAAATAAACAACAAAACCAAATAACCTCATTCCTTCATTCCCATGATGACCACTGGTTGTCATCCTCACTATTCTTTATTGACCTTACCCCTTAATCCCAGCCATCGGACTGCACTGCAACTGCCAAAATCCAGCAAGAGTCTCCCCAACTGCCCAAAGTTCCCTGAAGGAAATTAAAACTTTATAACTGTGTCACTTTGTTGTTTTAAGTTCTAGAAGCAATACAGCAAGGGAATGAAAGATTAACTGTTTAGTGGCGCTGAACACAAGACAATAATTCTTTGATGTGACAAACAGTACAAAATCTGACTGCACCCATGCTCATCTGATTGCAGCATTTCCTAAAGCTTCACATTACACGCAGTCTGGCTTTCAGTTCATAGCTGATAATAGATTTTCTTATCTTTCCTCCCTATAATGTAGGATGAGAATCTAGAGGGTTAAGACTTGAGGGTGGGAGGAACAAGGAAGAAAGTGGAGTTAAGGCCACAGCCAGATCAACCATGAAGACACGAGGGACAGAAAGGCTTGTTCCTGCTCCTAATTTTTACATTCTTGCATTTGGAAGAGACCTCCCTTTCCTTTTCTCATTTCCATAGGTGGGGACATCATGCAGTGTTGCCAATGTTCAAGGATTGATCTGCAGTCTCCAAAAAATAAAAAAGTTCATTTCTAGGACATGGCACCAGCTGAAGGACGATAAAAAAATTAATCACTAGAGTCTCTAAAAACATACTTTTTTCAGTTCCTTTGATCAATTTCCTTCATTAACTATGTTTAGATATTTTCAATCAACCGGTTCAGATGTGAGATGATACAATTCTGGGGCAGGTGGGACTTGAACCCAAACCATTTGGCTCAAATATAAGGACACTATCAGTGCACCCTTAATTTGGTTGGAAAATATAGGAAATTAGGAAAATGAGGCTGTTTGGCAATTATCCAATCAGGTCATAGAAAGTCTCTTCAGGTTTTCAATTGGTTTGGGAAGATAGTGGTCCATAATGATGGACAAGACAGGACTATGGGTATGGATGATTTGGAGTTGGGAAATCATGTGATGAGACCTCCATAAATGGCATACTTGTGAGTTACAACTGGATAAGAGAGTTGACAGGAACACAATGGCTGAGTGACCTCTTTCTGTGGTTTAACCATTGTTTGATATGATAGATCTAAGAGTTAGCAATAGTAACTTCAAAGTGTTAGTGTTTTCACACTCCAAATAAGCCACATCCTTTCGACACAATATGGCACCTGGGACAAACTTTTTAACAGTACCCAAATTAACTTATGTTAAAAATGAGGCAAAATGATCCAGGTTTAACCAGTGCAACCAAATGATTCTGAATGCTACAGAACAGGATACACTTTTGCAACAATGGTTCCTCACCTGGAAGGTTATTGCTCTTTATTGGACTCAAATGGAGAGATACCAAATAAACTACAGGTTGTTCACCAGGCAGAGGTGGTAAAAAGCCAAAGGGGAAGGTCAACTCAAATTCTGGATGCTCCCCACCAGAGAATACAGATTACAGAACATCCTAGGCCGAGGTAATGAGGAGGTTATCATTCTGTAGTCACAGTTAGAGGATTGTGCATGGCCTAGAGAGAACTAGTTTGTAAAAAAAAGGGAAATGAGAGAAAATATAAACCTAAAAACAAAAATACACACAAGCATTTGAAAATGGCCCTATAACCCTACAAGACCTTAGCACCTTCTAACTTTCAAACTTTACCATTACATTCAGCTGCTTGAGTAATAAACTCTTGAACTCCTTCCTAACTCTCTTTAACCTCTTTGTTTCTCTAACTTTTTCCTCTTTGACAAAAACAATGTTTTTGCACAATTCTCCTGACATCTCATTAATTGACTCATTTTCCAATGTTGCCTGTTTGAATTCTTGGGAGTTCCTACATCTTGGGATCTTTTTAACACGAGGCATTATGCAAATACAACATGCTATTGATATTGATAAACACAGGTAATGACTTGGGGTAGAATGCTGATTAAATAGGAAGGAAGAATTATCGAGCGGAATACCTGAAGTAGAATTGCTGAATTTCTTTAGTGCTTCAAACAGGTTGTGAAAGGCTCCCATGTTGCCATCTGTTTGGCTGTACAGAAGAATCTTCTTGGCATCATAAAACAGGCGAGAGATTCTGAAACAAATGGGAATGACAGAGTCAGAAAGAATGACACAAAAACAAAAGTCTATTTGCTGGAGTGGTGCTTGCTTTCCACAATGAAGGCACTGGTTACATCACTGACAGACTTTGACCAAGTCAAGGCAGGCATTCCAACTAGAACTTGGTTTACCTCATACATCCAAATATTTCTACATGAAAGCAGAAGACATACGGAAAGAAACCTGATGGACCCTAAATTCAAATCTGCTCTTTGAGCTAGTCCAGGTCACAACCACAATGTAGTCATTTTGACCACATTGTCTCATTTAAAACCAATCTCTGAATAAGAAGATCCAGCACATAGTACTTAATAGGTACAGGATTGCATCATGCCTGCTGATCCCAGAAGTGAACCTTGGGATGGCAGGGGGATTGGGCTGGTTAGAAAGCTCACTTTTGATCACTGAGAACTTCTGTTGTATTAAACATGATTATGCCCTCCAGCCCTAACTTTGCACACCCCCTTACCTCCTGCAAGTCATTCCCCATGCCTTTTTACTCGGTATGTATAATGTACAGAAGTAATGAGCCTTGTAATAACAATGGCAAGTATTAAAATATTGGGAACAACAACAAAACAATTCAGAAATGTTCATTGTAAGATATTGTTGGACCTACAACAATATTACCAGAGGACAATCATAATATCAATAATAAGAGCTCGAGCTATTTCACACTTCTTAATCCAATCCAAATAAACATTCAATCATTGATAAAAGTGATCACAGAAAAGTAACTTATAGTGAACATTATTAGAGCTTAAAAATGAGTTGCTGGAAAAGCGCAGCAGGTCAGGCTGCATCAAAGGAACAGGAGAATCGATGTTTGAGGCATAAGCCCTTCCTGAAGAAGGGCTTATGCCCGAAACGTTGATGCTCCTGTTCCTTTGATGCTGCCTGACCTGCTACGCTTTTCCAGCAACACATTTTTAAGCTCTGATCTCCAGCATGTGCAGTCCTCACTTTCTCCTAATGAACATTATTACCCAGATTTCCAACCAACTATCTGCTGGACCTGTTCCCAAATGTCCTCATTATGAATGTTTGGCTGAATTCCAAGTCTCCAAGACAACTGAATTGGTTCAGCAGTGTTTCTGCTTTGACAACTATTTAGTTTATTTTGCTTGCTTGGCATCTTTATGTGGCTGCAATAAGCCATTTCTTCTGCAGCCATACTTGGTAATTTCTGAATATTGTAGAATCAGATCCCATCCACCATTTCTAAATGGCTCCAAAGTCAGACCAATTCCATGAAACACTCTGATCAAGTGACAAAAAGAGATTGCATAACAATAGCAGGCATCTATAAACTGCTACCAAATTAACACATTTTGGGAAGAGTGAAAATATTTAGAGCAGCAGAATAGCACTAGTTTCTCTAACACATCTCCCACCTTCACCTTCTCACCCTATTCCACATTCTCCACTTTTTACTCAAATCTCCATATCACAATGTACAGTTTCCAAAAACATATTTGCACAATTCTGTTTTTTGTAATTAACTAAGTTACTGCTTTAGGAAGGCAACTGTACAGGACAACGTAACTTGATTTATGGGGATACTGAGTTATGCAGTATCCCCATTACTCAACTGAGACATGTTGCTATTCCTAATCTAATCCAATTTAGAATATCCATATTCTTCATAAGATTAGTTTAACTGTAAAATGACAAGTGACCTTTACAAAACACACAATAAAATTATATATCATCATTAAGCCTGTGATCAAGTGTCATGTTCATCTAAGTTCCCCCTGTATTGCCAAACAAGCTTTCCAACGAGCCACAGAAGTGCACCTACTGCAAGAGCTCTTTCAGGGCAGCTATTCGTCTTCGGCAGCGGTATTAGTTTTAATGCATATTTATTAAAAAGAAAAGCTGCTGATTACACAAAAACATTAAATGCTCAGGCCTTTGGCTTTCGATGGGGTACACTAAATACTATGCACTATAACCACAAGCAACTCAATGAACTAATACAATCATTGACTCACATCGATTTATCAAAATTTCCAACCACTCCTGGGGATTCACCTGGTGTTGGGTAGCGGAAACAGGGGTTGTTTGCATTACAAATAATTCCTTGAATCCACGGCAGAGTCCCAGCAGATGGCATTGCCTTGTTTGGGAAGTGGCCTGAAGAAGATAAAAGAAAAAAGAAATTGCAGTCACTTATTTACTTTGAGCAGAATTCATGTGAACGTAAATTCATTTGATTCCATTAATATTAACAGGACAAGCATGCTTTTGCCTACATTCCATCCTAAGACAGTACCCCACTATATGATCCTGGTGTTCAATGGTAAGTGTAGAGTGCAAAAGAAGCAAAGGTAAATTTGGACCTCAGGTTCCCAAAGATCTCCATGACTGGAGGCTTTTTTATCCTCATGTGTGGGTCTGTGATGGACCATTTGGCAGAAGATAATTGCTGAGATTAGTCAACAATTCTGCAATCGCTGAATTTTGCTACAATAATATTGTAGAAGATGAACTAAATGGACATTGATCCTTTTGTGCAAAAATTCCCAGGACACTATTTCCAGTTTAACTTCAAAGCAGTTGCAACTCATTTCAACTCATTCTACTTGTCTGACCACAATCTATTAGGCATCACCAGCTTTCATACCACTGATCTTCCTCCAATGACTCTCACATTCCCATTACTTTCCCTGTTACTTCTATAGATTTGCAAAATGTTAACTTGGATTACTCATTACACCAACATAGAAGGAGGCTTTTCATGCCATGATGTTGTGTCAGCTGAGTGAGGGAGAGGAAGTGAAAACAACAAAACAAACATATTATATGTAAGATATTCAGATAAAGCTATGGAATAAGAAACTATTAATAAATCAAATAGCTAACAGAGCAACTGATCTTGAATTGATCTATCCCCTTTATGATGAGATCGATCACAAATTTTAACACTAAAGCCGGTGGAGGATAGGACTAGAAAAAGTAGGACCTTACAAAGCATTCTGGCACGTCTGTCCCATTGTTTCCTTCATCTTCAGTTGATTGTATGCTCCCATTTTTTACACAGCCTGTTAAAGGTCCTGCACACGTAAGAAATCCTTTGGGTTTGTTTGTTGAATAGAGTCAAACTCCAAAATTTGTTTATTTTCTTCACATGCTATTGTACAGAACCAGACTGCAATTGCGACTATATAAAAATAATATATCGATATAAAAGATTTCTAAAGATTTGTGCATGGGATATGGACATTGCTAGCTAAGCCAGCATTTATTGCTCATCACTAATTGCCTGGAAGGTAGTAAAAGATTACCCACATTGCTGTGGCTCTGGAGTTACCTACAGGATGGCAGATTTCCTTCCCTAAAGAACATTAGTGAATCAGATGTTTTAAAAAAAAAATTGTCAGTGGTCACATGGTCACATGGTCAACATTGAGCCATTTTTAAAATCCAAGGTTTATGTTGAATAAAAACTTCACCATTTAGCATGGTGGGATTCAAACCCACGTTCCCATTGACACTTTCCTACAGTTCTAGATAGTTCTTCCAGTGGCATTACCACTATGCCAGGGCCTCCTTCTAATTGATATGTCTCTTAAATGATCCTTGAACAGAACTAGCTATTTTCCTAGTGCACCACATTTGCATTTACTGCATGGCCATGTATCCATGCAGCTTAGCAGTCTTGTCATCTTTGTCCCTTTTCATTTCCAGACCAACCAGTTAGGTGCTCCATTTTGATCAGTACTCTTTCATTTGTTGTGGACTACATGTCCAACTAATGCAGATAAATCTGCAGTGAGGGACAGGGCAAACTGTTTTACTCCTTATTGGTTCAGGGGATTACTTTCACAAATGTTGTAATGTTAAAACACAGACCAATAATCACAGTGCCAAGAACAGTACTGTGATAATAATCAGAGCATCTGAAGCTTTGGTCTAAGAATAAGTGTTGACCAACGACACAACAATAATCATCCATCTGCTTTGCTCTGAAATAGCACATTTGCATCCTTTATGTCCAAATAAGATTCAGGCAGAGGTTTAGTTTAACACTTCATCTAAAAGATGACACCTCTGAAGGTGCAGTATTTCTTTAGTGCTATGTTGGATCATCAGTCTAGATGTTATGCTCAAGTCCCTGGAATGGAACCTGAATCTACAACCTTCTGTCAAAATCATGCCATGGGATTGTTTATATATATAACTGAGTGAGCAACCAGAACACCAATTTATCATCTTATCCAAAATAAAACAGCTCCTGTGACAGTGTGACCTAGAGTCAATACTGTCTATAATGAAGTCCCAAGTTAGACTTCACGTTCAAGTCCCTGGAAAAGTTGTTTAACCCATAGCTCTCTAACTCAAAGCTGAAGGCTGTGTGACCAACTGAGTCATGGTTGAATAAGTTGGTTTTTCGGAAGAAGTGGTAACAAAAGAAAATTGCAGAAGAACGGAGACAGGATCCAATGCTTCTGCTAAAATGAAACAAAGAATTTCAGATGCTGAAGGTTTGAAACAAAAACAGAAATTGCTGGAAAATCTCAGCAACTCTTGTGGAGAGAAAGCAGAGTCAGCATTTCAAGTCCAATGACTCTTCTTCAAAGATGAAGCAGTCTGCAACCCCACTCAAGAACATTTTTTTCTCCTGCTACAGCACTCTCCTGGGTTCCCTGACACAATTAATTCTTAATGCTGGCTAAGTCATTAGTGTACAAACAATGACACACAACTACACACATTTTATTCTTGTGCGGTCCACTGTCAAATTTCAACAAGCTCATATGCATCAAGAGCCAATGATTTCCGTATGGGCCTCAGATGAAAAGCAACTGAAAAGAATGAAAGTAGATCAAGGTTGTTCAATGGTTCATTGTGATGCACTACCTCACAGTAACCAAATGTAAAACTCTTGATTACTCCTCATTGCCGATTTTAGCTTAATAAATGGGCTAAAAGTTTGTTGCTAAAAACTGCACTCCACAACTAAATGCTGCATCAGCAAGCTTTGTTTTGGAGGCTGGGCAGTGAGGAAGGTGAAGCAACTAAATTTAATGACATAGTTTTGTGTTTGTACATTGCAAAGTCCCATGCGAATGCCACAAGTAAACCAGCTAGATCCTGTACAACGAGGACCGATCCTTCCTCCCTGCTCCCGGCTACCTCCGTAACTACCAAGAGCCTTGTTCAATCCAAAGCTTGACTTGATGGCACTGCTGGTGCCTGAGATGCTTGTCTCATGAGCTGGCGACAAGATTATGATGCCAAGTTGAATTAAAGTTATTATTACAGAGATGAGTGGGACAATAGAAGAACCCTTTGGAACCCCCAAAAAGAATAGGCCATGGAAACAATCCACCATTTTAGCATGAAATTATTCCCCTGTGGTGCAAATTCTCCTCAGGAAAATTTACTAATAAAGTGTACCGTATAAGACATAAGATCATAAGATGATCATAAAATGTAGGAGCAAAAATAGACCATTTGGCCCATCAAGTCCACCCCACCATTCAATGAGATCATGGCTGATCTGATAAATCTGATACCCTTATCAGCATAGCCCTTGATTTCCTTACTAATTAAAAACCTATCTATCTCAGCCTTGAATACACTTAGTGACCCAGCCTCAACAGCCTGCTGCAGTAAAGAATTTCACAGACTCACCACTTTCTGAGACAGAAAAAATACTCCTCCACATCTCTGCCTTAAAGGGGATGACACTTTACTCAGGTTATGGCCTGTGTTCCTAGACATTCCCTCAAGGGAGAAACAACCTGTCTGCATCTCCCCTATCGAACACCATACGAATCACATATATTTCAATAAGGATTTGTCTCATTCTTCTAAACTTTACAGGCCCAATCTACATTACCTCTCCTCATAAGAAAATCCCTCCATACCTGGGATCAAATTAATGAACCATCTCTGTACTGCCTCCAATACCACTGTTTCATGAGATAATGGGGCTAAAACTGTTCACAGTAAACCAGCTGTGGTCTGACTAGTGCCTTGTATAGATTTTGCAAAACGCCTCACATTATACGTAACCATATCCAAACAGCCCAATCCCCGATTGGCTCTCAATATGTCACTCCATGAAATTATTCTGAATATACTTTATGAATTTTTCCTCATGATTACTTCTGCCAAATTGACTTTCCCAATCTACTTGAACATTAAAATCACCCAAAATTCATACACTGTTTTTTAAAAATTATGTACCCTTATTACCTCCTATTTATTTGCTGTCCTACAGAACAGTTCCCATTAGGGATTCTATAGACTGCTACCACTGGTATCTTCTTCCCCTTGTGTTATTTCTTACTCCAACAAATGGACTCTACAGCATCCAATATATATTACCACAGTAAATTGATAGTGAAATCACAAAACATTCACCTCAGCTAAAATGACCATGATAGAGGGTGAAGACAAGGAGGTGGGAAATGATAGAAGGTGTTATTTACTTCTTGAATAGGATAGCTATGTTTACCCACCAACAGATTTAAATCCCATTAAGGGTTTGATTACTTCTGTCTGACCTTAACTAAACTGGAGAATTATCAGGTCAGCTACAGCTAGTAATTACATAATAATAAGATATATTGTCAGTCACACAAGGATTTTCAGAAGAAAATTGTTCATTTGGACAGAATCCGACACATGAAATTATAATTACACGAGATGTTAAGTGCCTGCACAGTCCTTTATGGAACAATTAGAGATCAAAGCTGCCAGAAATCTGGTGGCCAGGTTCATTCTGACCCAATTCAAGGTTCATTGAAACTGTGCAGGATTAGACTTTACACAGCAGATCAAACACCGCAAAATGGCTGGGTTAGGATGCATGCCTCCTAGTGTGATATCACATGTTGTGTCCCACATCCCCTTTTACTTATTTGTTCACGGGATGTGGACGTCATTAGCTAGGCCAGCACATATTGTCAATTCTTAGTTGCCCAGGGCAGGGAGTTAAGATACAACCACATTGCCTTGGGTCATGACTTAAATGTAGGCCAGATAAGGTTTTACAAACCAATGTTGGTTACATTGTTATCATTAGGCTAGTTTTTAATTTCCAGGTCTTTTCGTGAATCTGCCATGATGGGACTTGAACCAGTGTCTCTATAAGAATAGCCTCTAAATTACTAGATCAGTGGCATTACAACTATGGCACCCCTCTCCCTCTCCATATAGGTATTTCTACCTGAAGAACAGTGACAACAGCAGGATGCACAACCTATGCTATTGTCTCCTTACAGGAAAGTAGCTACCATCAAATTATAATTTCAAATTTGTTTTCCTTTTCGTTATATGCCAACCAAAAAGGTTTTCTTTTTGAAATGTTTAAAACTAAGTGAATAAAGAGATTTACTGAAGGTTGCCTTAACTAGACTTTATAAAGTGAAATGATAATTTGGTAATACTTAGCAAAAACCAGTAGTTACAACTCAAAATTACTTTTCTATTGTTATCCGTGTCAGAAGCTGAAAGAGATTTCCCTTTGCACATGTAGCAACAACATTGTGTCTGTCCACAACCATTGGATTTCACAGAGAGGGAACAATACAAGACAGAAACTGCTCAATAATAATCCCATTAGGTGGCATTAGAGGAATTATGGCTTCTGTGCTATTTCTTGAAAGTAGAAGATTTAATGATATTGAAAATTGCATGACTGGAGCACAAGCAAACAAGCTCTTCACATACAGTATAGGTTTAAAATGGTTAAACAGCCAAGGCAGTAGAGTGAGATCAATACTTACACTCATGCTGCTCATATGGAGGGTAAGACAATCGCACAGAGATCAATATGAAGAACAGAAAAAGAGGCCACGCCACCTCTATCAACAACTGAAACTGAAAAAAAAGAGACAAACATTACAACCATAGAAGTTTCTTCAAAAACCCTTGTGAAGCATTTTCATTATAATTTCTTAACACATTTACTTGAAGAATGTTGACATATTTTCCCTCCTTTCTAACAGGAGCTATTTTCCCAAATATCAATTTCTGAAGGGAACAACCTTTACTCACAGATCATTCAAGGGAGGCAACAGTTCACAAAGTATTTTGTCCAAGCACTCAGACTTTCCGCGAGCTTGAACAACTGGGAACTTGCAATGTCAACACAACAGACTCCAATCATGCTTCCTCCTAATGTTCATGCACACACATTTCCAACTGGTTTCCTCAGGGATTGTCACTCTCACACTTCACTTGAGGGTTTAGAGTCCAATTTTAGTGCCTCAATCCTGCTCAAACAGACCAGAATCAAAAGGGCAGCACAGTTTGTCTTGGAGTGACATTGAGTAATACATCATCCATGTTGAAAGCATTTCTAACTTACTCATCAATCATAATGTCTCACAAGTAAAGCAGAGTTTTAATTCGGGTTTAATATATAATCACACTTTTACAAATGAACTTCACTTGAGGTAGTCATTTTGAGAATGCTTCAATATCACACAGTGATCTTACTTCTAAAAATAGCATTCACTCTTAATATGATGCATGGATCATTGAACTGTTCATTAATTCCAACATTGTGTGTTTTTTTAAATTTATTGTGGACATCACTGGTCATTTAATGCTGATCCCTAATAATCCTTTGGAAGGTGTTGGTGAACCATCTTCCTGAACCACCTCAATCAATGTGGTGCTGGGAGACCCATAATGCCAACGGAGAGGGAGTTCCAGACTCAAGTGACATTAAAGAAATGGTGATATATTTCCGACTCGAGGATGATGTGTGGCTTGGAGGGGAACTAACAGGCAGTGCTGCTCCTAAGTATGCTCTTGAACTAAGAAATGGAAGTTATGGGTTTGGAAGATGCTGTCACAGGAGCCTTGGTTAGTTATTACAGTGCATAGATTCATAGAATGTTAGAGTACAGAAGGAAGCCAAGTGGCTCATTGTGTCTGTACTGGATCCTTAAAAAGCTACTTGTCTGGTCTAATCCTCTAAAACTCCATTTTCAAACATATATATCCAGCTTTCTTTTAAAAGCTCCCATGGAATCCCCCTCCACCACTCTTCCAAGCAACATATTCCAAATCTTAACACCGCTCCGAGTATAGAGGTTTCTCCTCATCTCACTCCTAGCTCTCTTGCTGACAACCTTGTAATTATGAGCCCTAGGTACTAAGATACCAACTAGTGCACCTTGTAAATGTACACACTGCTGCCACTGTGCATCAGTGAAGGAAGGAGTGAATATTGAAAGCTTTGGATGGCGTGCCAAACAAGCAGGCTACTTTAAGCTGTATGATGTCTCGCATCTTGAATATTGTTGGGGCTGCACTAACCCAGGCAAGCAGGGAGTACTCCATCATATTTCTGGCTTGCATCTTGTAAACAGTAGACAAGCTTTGAAGTAATAGAAGGTGACCTTTTCACCACAAAATACCCAAATTCCCCCATGCCACAGTATGTATGTTGACAGGTCTTGTTCAACTTTTGGTCAGTGGTAACCCCAGGATGCTGATAATGGTGTAGTCAGAAATGGCATTGTCAGTGAATGTCATTAGATAATGGCTGGAGTTTCCCTTGTTGAATATCACCATTGCCTACAGTTGTATGGCATGAATGCTACTTGCCACTTGTCAGACTATGTCCTAATGTTGTCCGGTCCTTTTGCATTTGGACACAGTAGGCTTCAACGTCTGAAGTGTCAGAAGTGGTGCTGAACATTGCGCAATCATCAGCAAACATGCCCACCTCTGACTTTATCATGTTGGGAAGGTGATTGATCAAGCAGATAAAGATGGTTCAGTCCAAGATGTAAATATCAATTCATATCAAGATGCAATATGTATTATTATGTACATAGGCCACACTGAGAGGGTCAGTGGATTCAGATAACTGGATAGTGGGCTCAATGAGATTTTGATAAATTGTATCCCTTTGTATTGCTGAATGTGATGAAAATGTAATATGGCAGGTCTTTGGAATAATTAAAGCAAATGACAAGGAAAATTTTTGAAATCTGCTACTTCCCCATTTTAGAAAATAAAAATCAAATAATGAATTGGGTGTGAACAGAACAGGATTCTAATAAACCACAAGCTATTACCTCATCTCTGATATAAAACAGGAAAATGTTATGCAATAACAATGTAATAATCCACCTGCTCACAATTATATCAAGAATAATGATCCATGAATCAAATATATTGATTGCACTATTTTTCAACTGATATTGCCTTTAAGAAGTTTTATTTTTACAAACACAAGCCACTAGGTGACAAAGACAAGAAGCATCAACAATATATTGAACAGTTGTCCATTGTGATGCCATGTTACTCCAGCCCTTACTCATTGCCTGAAGTGAAAGATGTGCTCCCTTAAAATAATTATATACAATTATAAAATTAAATGCATTAGACCCAGCATTCTTCTCCAACATCAATCTGTGTCTTGTACATAATTCTATTAAACACTAAGTGAAGTAGTATTTTTTGTAACATTTAGCAAATCTGATTGAACATTCAAATCTCCTTTGAATTCCTCCCTACATAGAATGAAATTTCATCTCTAAACATAAATCTGATTCCAACTGATGGACTGTAACTTGTTCTTTCCCTAAAGTAGCAAACAAAAACATCCAAAGTTATAATATAATATTCTATTCATCAGAAACAGTCAGACCGTAACTCAAAGGCCATTTGACAGTTGATTGGTCAAGTCTGAGGCATTTACTGCTACAAGGAAAATAGATCGCTTTTAACTTTATGTTCTGAATTGAATGCAAGGTGAGAACTCCATAAAGGTCACTTGGGTTACCAGTGGTTTAATTTAATTTCTAGTTGTTTGACCTGCTGCTTATCCTGTTTGCGTGATGGCATAAATTAATGTTGGGCCATAGATGTCAGCCTTAAAGGTGCTCCTATCTTAGTAACAGTTCTGATTGTGCATGTTGCAACATGGTAACTTGGATTTTGTCTGCCATCAACCCCCTTCACAATAATCCAGAAAGAAAAGTTACTGGGAGCTCAATCCATGCATGCAATGGCCTTGATTCTGTGGTTAGCAGTGAACAAATGATACTCATCATTTATTTCATTTATACCCAGCCAGAGATCTTCTGTGGGTTTTTGACTGTGACTTGCAGTAAATACAGTTAGAAAAAAACATTACAGATTCATCAGGGGACCTGAAATCTGTTTAAAGAGGACAGGCAAAGCTATTTCATCTTCAGGAATCAGGTTGATGGGTCCACATTGATTCAAGCTACAACTAAACGAAGTGTAAATTTGAATATCACATTGGCTATGTTTGCTGACACTGCAACATGTGTGTTGTGTGCTGCTTCAAATCACACTTGTGCAGATTTCAGGGTTTATGTTGAGAGGCGGGTAACAGATCTAGATGGGTGGGGGAGGGGGAAGAGAAATCGGGACTGGGGAGGATGAATGGATTGGAGCAGATGAGAGAAGGTTGGGGAGATCTGGATCTGGGAGAGAACCAGAGAGAAGAATGGGGGAGCGAGTTCGGGGGAGGGGGAATGCAGCTGAAGAATCTGAAGAAACTGATTCAAAATGCTTAAAAGTAAATTTTCACTGCCAGAGAGGTTGTTTGAAAGTAGCTATGATTTATCACATCATTAAAAAAATCACTTACATTCAAATGGACCAGGCATAAATAGTTCTGGCATGTTTAGTAGGTACTTGTAATGTCAGCACTGCAAATTCACACTCTTAGTATATTTGAATGCCAAATCTCTCAATGCAATGTTGTTACAGTGAGACTTCCAAAGGAGCAGACAACTCTTGACAGCACCCTCCAACTTTCAATTTCAGTGTGCATCCACAAACATTGGGAAGTTGCTGTCCAGTTTACTCCTTATAAACAGTAAGTGCTGACTTTCACACTTTCTGGACTGATTTGTATGAGCGCACCATTTCAGTTGACTTGTTCCTTGGGAGACTTATTGTAAAAGGAAAAGGGGAAGGCAATGTAAATTGACCAGATTCAGTCAACAGCAATGTACAATCTGGGACAAAGGTTATTGTCAAGATTTTTCATGAATAATAAAAGATCTTTTCTTCTTTTACAGTGTTATAAAACTTAAGATTTGATGCAAGATACGCAGAAGCTTATTTGGTGAACCACAGAAATGCTTTGATTCTGACTCTTATGAGGGGGTTACCCAAAGCAATATATTCATTAAACACATAGAAATGTTCCCTAGTTGAATTGGAGTTTTTGGGTCTTAACACAAAGTGACAAAAACTTCACAGTGAGAAGTTTGAATACCAATATGGCAAGCTGGTACCAAACTGGCGGTGATCTTTGCATCCTCATTGTCAACTGGAGTAGTACCAGATGATTGAAGGGTAGCAAATGTTATTCCTTTGTTCAAGAAAGGGAATAAGGATAATCTTGGGAACTATGGGCCAATCAGTCTTACATCTGTGGTGGGCAAATTATTGGAGAGGATTTTGAGAGACAGTATTTATGATTATTTGGAAAACCATAGCTTGATTAGAGATAGTCAGCATGACTTTGTGAGGGGCAGGTCATGCCTCACAATCTTTGAGTTTATCAAATTCTTTGAGGATGTGACAAAACACACACATTGATGAAGATATAGCAGTGGATGTGGTGTACATGGATTTTAACAAGGCATTTGATAAGGTTCATTCAGAGAGTAAGGAGACATGGGATACAGGGAAATTTGGCTGTCTGGATACAGAATTGCCTGGCCCATAGAAGACAGAAGGTGGTAGTAGATGGAAAGTAGTTAGCCTTGTGCTCAGTGGCCAGTTGTGTTCCACAGGGATTGGTTCTGGGGCCTCTGCTCTTTGTGATTTTTATAAATGACTTGGATGGGGAAGTGGAAGGGTGGGTTAGTAAGTTTGCGGATGACACAAAGGTTGGTGGAGTGGTTGATAGTGTGGAGGGCTGTTGTAGGTTGCAACAGGACATTGACAGGATGCAGAGCTGGGCTGAGAAATGGCAGATGGAGTTCAACCTGAAAAAGTGTGAAGTGATTCATTTTGGAAGGTCGAAATTAAATGCTGAATATAAGGTTAAAAGCAGGATTCAGTGTGGAGCAACAGAGGTCCATGTCCGTAGATCCTTCAAAGGTGCCACCCAATTGATAGAGTTGTTAAGAAGATGTATGGTGTGTCGGCTTTCATTAGCAGGGGGATTGATTTTAAGAGCCACGAGATTATGCTGCAGCTCTACAGAGCCCTGGTTGAACCACACTTGGAATATTGTGTTCAGTTCTGTTCGCCTCATTATAGGAAGGATGTGGAAGCTTTCAAGAGGGTGCAGAGGAGATTTACCAGGATGCTGCCTGGACTGGAGGGCACGTCTTATGAAGTAAGGTTGAGGGGGCTCGGGCTTTTCTCATTGGAGCGAAGAAGGATTAGAGCTGCCTTGATAGAGGTGTACAAGATGATGGAAGTCATAGATAGAGTGAATAGCCAGAGACTTTTTCTCAGGGTGGAAGTGGCTATCCTGAGGGGGCATCATTACAAGGTGGTTAGGGGAAGGTTTAGGGGAGATGTCAGAGGTAGTTTCTTTACACATAGAGTGGTGGGTGAGTGGAATGCACTGCCAGCAATGGTAGTAGAGTCAGATACATTAGGGGCATTCAAGCGGCTCTTGAATAGGCATATGGAAGATAGTACAATGAAGGGTATTGTAGGTTAATTTGATCTTAGTATAGGATAAAAGTTCAGCATAACGTTGAGGGCCGAAGGGCCTGTACTGTTCTGTTCTATGTTTATGTTAAAACATTGACTTAATTTACTGGGAAGACAGTAATTGCATTCAATAATAGGTAAAAGGTACTTTGCAGCATTACAAATTACTTGTATTCGTATTTAGAAAAATAATGTTCCCTGGACTTTATACAAAAAGAAAGTGTATCTCAGTGGGTCACCCAGCATTAAGATTACCTGGTTATAGTGCATCAAATTCTTTGTGTGAGCTTTTAATGTACACAATTCACAGTGGCAAACACTACATGCATATACCCCACGCAAAGAGTTATCATACCCAGGTATTATATTACACAATCCAATTAGGTTTTTCTGTCTTTTGTTGTAGGGCATTGGGAGTAGGGCTAACTTAATGAAAATAATATACTCCTTACAGCAGAGGGGATGAAGGTTTAATAAAATCACAAAGGGTTTTAATAGAATAATTAAAAAAATACTGTCAATGGCCTGAGAGTAGGCACTCAGAGGTCACAGATTTCAGATGATAGCCAAGCAACAAGATGAGGAGTTTTAAAATTATCAAATTGTTATTGTCCTGAAAAGAAAAGAATAGGGTTGTTAATGGCATGGGCTCCACCTGCATGGTGTTAATTTTGGATTCTCTCTTCTGGGGAAAATAGATGTTGATCACATGGGGAAAGGCTGCTGGTCACAGCACAGTCTGGAATGAGATACACTTTGCTTTCGTTAAGGCTATAACTAATATTTTCACAGAATCAGTGCCATAAAGTGTGTCGGAAGAACGGAAAGCATGGAGGAGGATACAGGAAAGGGTGGGAAGGAAGGCAATTTGACGCTGCAAATAGCTTCAAAGGAGCAAGAAGAAAAATGTAAACAGATAACAAAGGCAAGTCACAATTTTCTTTCAGTTTTGCAATTCAGAAAGTCAGAACTTTGCATGGAAATTACTGTTTGAATATTGAAGGGGCTGCTTGGTTTACATTTCATGGGAGAGCAGCTTGAGAGAGCATTCCTGCTATTGAATCTAGTATGGGAATTGGGAACAAGGACATTTCAGTGACAGGGCACAAATGCTTGAGTTTCAAGAACTGCAATAGGACAACTTTGCTTTGCCAGTCAGCTCTTAATAAACTGATTGGCGTGCCACCAGGTGATTTAACTCAGTAGGGGTGGGTGGGCATGTTAGTCACACTCTAACCTGCATTCCCCAATCTTACTCCATACGGACCATAAAGTGAGGAGAATCATTGCTCACCAACTATATTCAAGACAAATTAGCAATATCAATAATTCACCCACAGTGTTGGCTTCAGGAGGAAAAATGTGACGGAATTCATTGGAATGTAATGAATGGTAACTGGGGTTTAGAGTTACTGCCTATTGTTGGCACACAGTGGAAGGATTTGGCTTGACTTTGTCATTTCATTCCTCACCTGAAGAGAATGCTGATGATAGTTTGTATTCCTGATTGTAACAGGAATAAAACCCAGTTCAGCACACCCAGCATTCATGAAAGTCTGTGATCTCTTTCTGGATTTTCACAAAGAAGCATTACTGCACTCCTCAGTGAGCTGTTTTTGGGGTATTGCAAGAAAGAATGGAAATAGTTTCAATAATAAGAATAAGAATGTTTCTTTCACTAATACTAACCCTCTAAGGGTCAGTTAGCTCAGCTGGCTAGACAGCTGGTGAGTGATGCCAGCACTGTAGGTTGGGTTCCTGCATTGGCTGAGGTTACCATGAAGGACTCTCCTTCACAACCTCTCCTCTGGCCTGAAGTGTGGTGACCCTCAAGTTAAACCACTACCAGTTGTCTGTCCCTGATGAAAGAGCAGCCCTATGATCTGGTAATGGTGGCTTTTAATTCTTGAAGAAATTCAAATCCATTTTCTCAGGGGTGACATTTAAAATGGTCAGATATGTTAAATGGGTGGTCAAAGATCAGGAAAATCTGCCAAGGTATCTAATGGTGCTGGACACACTGCCTTTTTATGTACCAAGGCCAACCTTGCCCATGATCCTTTTCAGGTTCCAAATTGCCTCAGAGTGACAGACTATCATGCAAGGGGTTCCAGAAGTTCAGCACAGGCAGTAAGCCTTGGCTCAGGTGGCCATAACCACTGATAAAACTCAAATTAATGACCTTTCGTCGGATCAGAAATTTTGGGAATCTTCCAAACCCCAGAATGACATGGGTCATGGCAAGAGATTGGTGAACTTTGATGAGAAGTCCAGCAAGGAGCTTCTCAATATCTCCAAGACCCAATTTTTAACTAATTGTTGAACAGTGAGATATGACTCTTACTAGTGAGTGGCGAGAGGCATGTTAGCATCCAATAGCATTCATTCTCACCTGATTATTATTTAATCTCATCTCATTATTTTAGAGTATCCCATTCTCCCACCGGCTGGAAAGGAACTACATGGTGACAATCCTTACATGAAAGTCAAATTGGCTAACTGATCACTCCAGGTCACCACTTGGCTCTCCACCTTGGACACCCAACACCAACTTCTCGGTCACACCCCATGAGCAAAGACTGCATGCACCCATATCCTCAGATGTTGGCACTGGATATGTACCAGCCTCACCGCATCATCATAGCACATTTCAAATCCACTAACAGTACCATTCTATATTTGAATGCTGTACTTTGGGAGTGGACAGCACCTTTCATTGTAGAGATGTGGTCAGGATACTTTGTGCCTGCAACAGACATCCATCTCATACATTCAGCCAGGCTGCATCTCAGGAATGCTCACTCACTCTCTTAGCACTCACTCGCTCACTTTGTGCCTACTTCACAGCTCAAAGTATCCCTACTCTCAAAGCCTTTTCAATCCTCAGCCACACCTTAAATACTCACAGTACACTGTCTTGCCTTACTGTTGGTGTAGACACAAAGCGAGACAACATTTCATGGTTATCAGCAATCATCGGTCATAAAGTCAATCTCACACCTACAGAATGCAATTGCAAGCCTGCACCTTAAACACAGTAAATATCCTTCAACCAAATGCTACATCTTAAAATCAAAGGGGAGTAGACCTCAGTTAATTCAAGTCAGTCTGGGAACCCCCATACAATCTCTCAAGGGCATCATTCACACACGGTTCAGGCGTTTGAGCATGGTCAATCATCCACAAGGTGTGGTCAGGGTCATTACAGTCCAGAGAATGGGCCATGATCAGTCCTGCAGAGCCAGTGCAAATAGTCAATTGATGACCTGTGTGAATTGTAGTCTGCGCAGTGTGTACGC